>NC_085122.1:3773076-4087500 GCF_030269925.1 Bombyx mori
GCCCACCTGGTGTTAAGTGGCTACCGGAGGCCATAGACAACGCAAATGTCGCCGCCCTCCTTGAGATATAAGGTCGAAGGTCTCAGTATAGTTACAATGGCTGCTCCGCCCTTCAAGCCGAAACGCTTTACGGCTTCACGGTAAAATAGGCGGGACAGTGGTACCTACCCGTGCGGACTCACAATAGGTCCTACTATTAACACTATTGATGATAGGGTTACTATAATGTAATCATTGTAGCTATTTTCGCCGCGACTTATGGTGTTGTCTATTCTCGAGTTAATTTTCCTAGTGGTTCATTGTTTTCGCACCGGTTTGTTAATAATGTCCAGTTTTCGGTAGGCAGCGGCTTTGCCCCTGGCATTGCTGAAGTCCATGGGCGACGGTAACCACTCACCATCAGGTGGGCCGTATGCTCGTCTGCCTACAAGGGCAATAAAAAGAAAAGTTTAGATTCCGAAAATCGGTACGTGTTTCGTTTACTTACCATCTCGATATCGGATATCTCATATACGTATGGCTTCGCGGCTATAATACATCCGACGCACCAATGGCACAGCATCACGCAGAGTGACATTCTTCCAAGGGCCTGCCATCCGCTCCATGCGAAGAACCGTCTTTGCGGACCTGTTTTATTAGCATTTATAATTATAATAATAATGCCCGTATAGTTCGCTGGTTTCTCTCCCAATAGTCCCTAACGCTCCCGCCGATTGCTGCCCACCTCGCCGGAGTGTGTCCTGCCGTCTGTACAGGCGAGGCAGTGTTTAATACACATAATAATAATAGTAAAACCCTTTATTGAGAGGCAAAAGGATATTGACAAATAATAAACTCAAATTAACGATTCTGCCGAGTTGATGACATCGACAACTTCGTCTGTTTGCCCAACTCTGGCAATTAGCATTTATTAGGACTCTAATCCCTGGTGTTAAGCAGTTACTGGAGCCCATAGACGTCTACAACGTAAATGCGCCACCCACCTTGAGATATAAGTTTTAACATCTCAAGTAAAGTTACAACGGCTACCCCACCCTTCAAACCGAAACGTATTACTGCTTCACGGCAGAAATAGGCAGGGTGGTGGTACCTAACTGCGCGAACACACAAGAGGTCCTACCACCAGTAAAATCGTGATTTTGAAGTGCTCAAGAGCGGTATTTTCCGTGATTTCCGCAATTTGGTATTTTGCGTTGTAGATGGTGGTATTTTGGGTTGTAGATGGTGCTCTTTTAGGTCGTTCTTTCTCCATTCGACAAGAACAGTGACCAGTGAACAGTGAACAGTGAGTGTGGATCGACCGAATCCGAAAGGACATATCTAGAGCAACGACGACTGTTTGTTGTCCCATCGTCTGGGTCTGGTATAAAATTTGAGGAGGCCACGATTAGAGACTTATGGCGTCACGTCGCTTTCTCGAAGAAGCGTTCTGACGCTATCTTCAGACACTTGGCGATTCTAATTCAAGGTCTTCCTCGTGAATACTAATCGTCACATACCTCTTCAACGGCTGTCATTCAGGAACGCGATTGAATAGCCTGGAGTGTGTTAATATGGGTTCGGGCAGCACGAGCGAACACTACACTTGCATCAGTCAACAGATGCGTGTGCAAATAGTTTAGATTGTCACCTTGTTACGAAGAGACAGTTTACTTCGATTGCAGATTATTGGATAGAGTTGACCGAGTATGAACCCGTACACACATGCATTTTTTAAATTTTTTATTTCTTGTGAACAGTAAAGCATACTTTCTCTTTCCCTCTCTCCCCCTATCTCTCTCCCTCTCTCCCCCTATCTCTCTCCCTCTCTGAACACCGTTCGGTCGCGAACTGTCACGCTATGAGGACAGAACGTTATTCCTCTATCAAGGGTGAGCCCTACGGTTACTTGATCTTCTTGGTCCAGCTTATGGGCTGGTCATAGAGGCTTAATACGGGAAGAGATGCTTGAAGTTGTGTCGGGAAGCTTGTTGATGTCTACGGGCTCCGGTAATCACTCAATACCAAGCGGGCTGAGAACTCTTTAACCCTTCTAAGCAATAAATAAAAAATATATTGTTACCGAATCCAGGCAACCCCCGACCGAGAGCCAGCGCTAAAACTATAAAAACGATCCCTCGCTGCGCCTTTGTCTCTTTTTTGTACGTGGCGTTCGTGTGTGCGGTTCTTGTTGAAACATGTTTGGTTCTTGTGTAATTTTAACAGTTTTCGTTAATAGTAAATTGAAATCATTTTGTTAGACATTTTGTTAATTCAGTGAAATATAATTAGGCCAGTCCTGTGTTATTTATTTCTTTTTGTTAACTACCTCACTTCTGGTCGATAATATCAGAAGTGGGATAAAACCACGTGCTTTTGGAAAAGTGACGGGACGTCGATGTAGAAAATACAGGCGCGATCATTCTCATCGACGCTGTCATGACCGCTCGAATTCTCGATTTAGGAGTTTGTTGCAATTATTATCGTCGCGATCGTGCTGTGTGTAGGAAGAGCAAGACACCTACACCGCAGGATGTCTCCTGGCATAATTCCGTGGAACCGTTCTTTGGAACATAATTATACTCGTGAGATCGTGAGATTAATGACCACTTTATCTGTACCGTCTACTCGCACTCTTGTACCGAACGCCACGCGCAGTTATTTTTGCCACCAGCAGCAACGATTTCCGTCGAAGGGGGTGACGCATGTGCACCTGAGTACCCTGGAACAGCGTCATGCAAATCGGCGGGTGTGTGTAGCAGTGCTGGTCAGCAGATGGACGGCGTGACGAACAGGATTATTGGAGCATTGCAGGTGCTATCTAAACTTTGACAATGGAGGCGCCTTCTGTCTGATTTGTTCACAGACGCAAAACGTTGTCGCTGACGTGTGAGGTCACTAGCGAGTCGGCGCCGTGCTCCAGCAGGAAAGCGCAGAGCTGTGCATACTGCACGTGTTGATCGCATGCCGCTGCCTGCGCACGCCCATCTACTTCTGGCGTGCATACTGCACGTGTTGCTTGCGTGCTGCTGCGCGCGCTCATCTACTTCTGGCGCGCATACTGCGCGTACTGCTCGCGTGCCGCTGGCTGCGTGCACTGCTCGCGTAGCACTGGCTGCGCGCACTGCTCGCGTGCCGCTGGCTGGGCGCACTGCTCGCGTGCCGCTGGCTGCGCGCGCTCATCTACTTCTGGCGTGCATACTGCGCGCACTGCTCGCGTGCCGCTGGCTGCGCGCACTGCTCGCGTGCCGCTGGCTGCGCGCGCTCATCTACTTCTGGCGTGCATACTGCGCGCACTGCTCGCGTGCCGCTGGCTGCGCGCGCTCATCTACTTCTGGCGTGCATACTGCGCGCACTGCTCGCGTGCCGCTGGCTGCGCGCACTGCTCGCGTGCCGCTGGCTGCGCGCGCTCATTTACTTCTGGCGTGCATACTGCGCGCACTGCTCGCGTGCCGCTGGCTCCGCGCGCTCATCTACTTCTGGCGTGCATACTGCGCGTACTGCTTGCGTGCTGCTGGCTGCGCGCACTGCTCGCGTGCCGCTGGCTGCGCGTACTGCTCGCGTGCCGCTGGCTGCGCGCACCGCTCGCGTGCCGCTGGATGCGCGCGCTCATCTACTTCTGGCGTGCATACTGCGCGCACTGCTCGCGTGCCGCTGGCTCCGCGCGCTCATCTACTTCTGGCGTGCATACTGCGCGTACTGCTTGCGTGCTGCTGGCTGCGCGCACTGCTCGCGTGCCGCTGGCTGCGCGTACTGCTCGCGTGCCGCTGGCTGCGCGCACCGCTCGCGTGCCGCTGGATGCGCGCGCTCATCTACTTCTGGCGCGCATACTGCGCGCACTGCTCGCGTGCCGCTGGCTGCGCGCACTGCTCGCGTGCCGCTGGCTGCGCGCGCTCATCTACTTCTGGCGTGCATACTGCGCGCACTGCTCGCGTGCCGCTGGCTGCGCGCACTGCTCGCGTGCCGCTGGCTGCGCGCGCTCATCTACTTCTGGCGTGCATACTGCGCGCACTGCTCGCGTGCCGCTGGCTGCGCGCGCTCATCTACTTCTGGCGTGCATACTGCGCGCACTGCTCGCGTGCCGCTGGCTGCGCGCACTGCTCGCGTGCCGCTGGCTGCGCGCGCTCATCTACTTCTGGCGTGCATACTGCGCGCACTGCTCGCGTGCCGCTGGCTCCGCGCGCTCATCTACTTCTGGCGTGCATACTGCGCGTACTGCTTGCGTGCTGCTGGCTGCGCGCACTGCTCGCGTGCCGCTGGCTGCGCGTACTGCTCGCGTGCCGCTGGCTGCGCGCACCGCTCGCGTGCCGCTGGATGCGCGCGCTCATCTACTTCTGGCGTGCATACTGCGCGCACTGCTCGCGTGCCGCTGGCTCCGCGCGCTCATCTACTTCTGGCGTGCATACTGCGCGTACTGCTTGCGTGCTGCTGGCTGCGCGCACTGCTCGCGTGCCGCTGGCTGCGCGTACTGCTCGCGTGCCGCTGGCTGCGCGCACCGCTCGCGTGCCGCTGGATGCGCGCGCTCATCTACTTCTGGCGCGCATACTGCGCGCACTGCTCGCGTGCCGCTGGCTGCGCGCACTGCTCGCGTGCCGCTGGCTGCGCGCGCTCATCTACTTCTGGCGTGCATACTGCGCGCACTGCTCGCGTGCCGCTGGCTGCGCGCACTGCTCGCGTGCCGCTGGCTGCGCGCGCTCATCTACTTCTGGCGTGCATACTGCGCGCACTGCTCGCGTGCCGCTGGCTGCGCGCGCTCATCTACTTCTGGCGTGCATACTGCGCGCACTGCTCGCGTGCCGCTGGCTGCGCGCACTGCTCGCGTGCCGCTGGCTGCGCGCGCTCATCTACTTCTGGCGTGCATACTGCGCGCACTGCTCGCGTGCCGCTGGCTCCGCGCGCTCATCTACTTCTGGCGTGCATACTGCGCGTACTGCTTGCGTGCTGCTGGCTGCGCGCACTGCTCGCGTGCCGCTGGCTGCGCGTACTGCTCGCGTGCCGCTGGCTGCGCGCACCGCTCGCGTGCCGCTGGATGCGCGCGCTCATCTACTTCTGGCGCGCATACTGCGCGCACTGCTCGCGTGCCGCTGGCTCCGCGCGCTCATCTACTTCTGGCGTGCATACTGCGCGTACTGCTTGCGTGCTGCTGGCTGCGCGCACTGCTCGCGTGCCGCTGGCTGCGCGCACTGCTCGCGTGCCGCTGGCTGCGCGCGCTCATCTACTTCTGGCGTGCATACTGCGCGCACTGCTCGCGTGCCGCTGGCTCCGCGCGCTCATCTACTTCTGGCGTGCATACTGCGCGTACTGCTTGCGTGCTGCTGGCTGCGCGCACTGCTCGCGTGCCGCTGGGTGCGCGTACTGCTCGCGTGCCGCTGGCTGCGCGCACCGCTCGCGTGCCGCTGGATGCGCGCGCTCATCTACTTCTGGCGCGCATACTGCGCGCACTGCTCGCGTACCGCTGGCTGCGAGCACTGCTCGCGTGCCGCTGGCTGCGCGGTGCTGTACGACTGGCAGTGACGCAGAGGGCGATGTCGCTTAGTCTGCGGCCTGCTGCTGCGGACTACCCAACGGATTATCTATCAGGACGGTCGAGCGGGACGCCCGCCACACTGGTGCAGCCTCGCATCGTGGGAGCAGACTGGAGCTGGGACGGCTGCCCTGCTTCCACATCATCCTTACGAGTGGACCCCGGTGACATGCAGCCTTTTCTTCGAAATTAATATGTGAAGGTCGAGGTGGGCACTTCGGTGCTTTACTTCCCATTTTTGAGGTTGAGGTGGGCACGACGGTGCTTTACTTCCCATTTTTGAGGTTGAGGTGGGCACGACGGTGCTTTACTTCCCGTTTTTGAGGTTGAGGTGGGCACGACGATGCTTTACTTCCCGTTTATTTTTTTGAGCAGTATGGTAGATGCGGATTCGGCCGGATCTTGCGTCCCTACTGTTTAGCTGTGTTGTGTCGGTAATGTTCAGTATCTGTATCGGTGAATATTGCAGACAACAGCGCGCTACTGTTTTAGACGTTTCCTGTACGGGCTAACTCAGTAAAGGAATCGTTCAGGTGTCTCAAATTGCGCAGTTTGGGACAGTTGTGCGATATCTATTCTTCTCACTTCAAATGTTTATCTTTGGCTCGTCCTCGCTGCAGATGTAAGAGTGCACGCTTGCGTCTGTAGTAGGGATTCTAAATTTTAGAAAGTTTTAGAGCATTAAGGTCTGGGTGTAAAATTTTTGTTACGTTACAGAGGGTGACCTTGTTGATGCAAGCTCTGACGTAGCTGGAAGAGATATACTTCTGCTGAGAGATGAAGCGGTCGAGGACGCCTCGCCATCAGGAACGGCCGTGTTACCGAATCCAGGCAACCCCCGACCGAGAGCCAGCGCTAAAACTATAAAAACGATCCCTCGCTGCGCCTTTGTCTCTTTTTTGTACGTGGCGTTCGTGTGTGCGGTTCTTGTTGAAACATGTTTGGTTCTTGTGTAATTTTAACAGTTTTCGTTAATAGTAAATTGAAATCATTTTGTTAGACATTTTGTTAATTCAGTGAAATATAATTAGGCCAGTCCTGTGTTATTTATTTCTTTTTGTTAACTACCTCACTTCTGGTCGATAATAATATATATAATATGGCGAGATTTATGGTGGAAGTAGTTTCTCAATACATGAATATAAATAAAATAATCATAAATCGATATCTGGCAGTAATTGTCTGACTATGAGTAATTAAATAAAAAATATGTATATACCTATTATTATAATATACCTGCTTATATTTATGTGTTTAGTTCTTACGCGGTATATGTGAAACATTCAGAAGGATTTATATCGCATAATTTCGCTGTTTATTTTCAACAGATATGTTGTGTATATATATAGCTATCTCTTTTTAGTGTCGCCATGCGAGTGTCTGTTATGTTTCAAAGAATTTCAAGTCAGAAATAAGATAGGTAAGAAATAAGATTAAGTCAGAAAAGAAGAATAAGTAAGAAAGGAAATTAGTCAGAAATAAAATAGACGCGAAATAAGTTGACTTCAATAATTTAGGAAAATAATAATAATGACCTTTTTTACTTATTCAGCGACCCAAATTGGGAATTTGAGAATACATGTACCAATCAAGAATAAGTACACTCAGATCTAGAAGATATGTATATTTTCCTGGATATATGGAAGATAGTTATGACGAGGACGGTGAAGTTTCACGAGTCGCTATTAAGGACACGACTTACGTAAGTATCTATTTATGTACGCTAACTCACGGTTATAACAAACTTAGGCTAAATGCTTATAATTCAACTAAAATCACAAAAACTTAAAGATTAAAAAAAAATTTCATGTACTATTGCATTTTATCTTTTTGCATTTTATTAGAGGTGAAATTTTCAAATATCCTTAGTACTTCTAATTTCCTCCACCTCCTTGGGTCGTATTCCTCACTGCTGAGGGTCGTGATTATCTTTTTGTATCACCTTCGTACACACGATATTTTCTCATCTATTTTTGTCTTTGACGTCTAATTAAAAAAAAAAAACAATAATTGCCAAAACTTCAAGATCCTAGCTCCAGCGGCTTAGGCCTTACGTTAACGATTCATTAAGCACTAGTAATAAATACACATAAAATTATCGATAAAACAAAACAGTACCTACTTACCGTCAATATTGATGAGTCCCAAAACAAGTATGGAGCTAAGAAAAATGAATACAATTTTATCGACGACCATGAAGACAGTGATCGAAAGACGCGAGCTGATACTGTGTGTATATGTTCCAGTGACGGCTGCCCACAAGATTGTTAGCGGGAAACTGATGTTATGCAAGTATACCAGCGCCTATAAAAAGAAAAGTTAATTTGTAGTTGTTAAGTGTACTATGTGGATGTTCCTTAATATTTCTTTGGTTATATAGAATCAGAAATGAGGCGATCCGTAGAAGAACTAAAGTTGCTGACATAGCCCGTAGGATTAGCACGCTGAAGTGATAGTGGGCGGGCCACATAGCGCGAAGATCGGACGGCCGATGGGGCAAACTGATCCTCGAATGGAGACCACGTACTGGCAAGCACAGTGTGGGACGGCCACCTACGAAATGGATCGACGACCTGGTAAGAACCGTACGTCACGTTGGATGCAGGTGGAAACGGACCGGCCGCACTGGAGATCATTTGGAGAGGCCTATGTTCAGCAGTGGACAGTGGACAGGCTGAGATGATGATAGACATCAATCAACAAATAAATTACAAATTTGTAATTGAGAAAGCTTTCATAATACTCTTTAAAATGACGGTACAGATTAAGCGTTATATGTACGTTCACAATTATCGTTTATATTTCCTCTAATGGGTCCCGGATATGTTTCGCAAATTGTTTTATTTTGAAAACTAAACTGTTGGTTTTTATAGTACACTAGCGACCCGCCCTCGCTTCGCTTCGGAAACATTAAAACACACATGAAACCAAAAAAAAAAAATTAAAAAAAGTAGCCTATGTTCATCAGGGACAATGTCGGCTTCTAATGGAAAAAGAATTTTTCAAATCGGTCCAGTAGTTTCGGAGCCTATTCGAAACAAACAAACAAACAAATCTTTCCTCTTTATAATATTAGTATAGATTGTGCACCAAGGGAGAAAAGTAGGACATTTCCTCCCGCGTGATGAGATGTCCTACTTTTTTCCCGCGGTGCACATACTATTTTTTCTCCTACTAGGCCGAAAGTTCGTGGAGTACCTAGCCGGGGTCCAGGGGCGTAGCCCTGGCCGGGGTAGGGGGGGCGGGGCCCCCCATTCTCATAAAAAACAATTTAACTGTTTTTTTAATTTTTAATTAAAGAGCATCAATCAGCGATCAGCAATCAGCAGCAATGAGAGCAGACGTAGACACTAACGCGCATGCGCACTTGTCAGTACCCGGGGCAAAGTTACACTTTCTTCCCTGTACAGCGGGAGGAAAGGCTTGGTAGGCAGCGGCTTGGCTCTGCCCCTGGCATTGCTGAAGTCCATGGGCGACGGTAACCACTCACCATCAGGTGGGCCGTATGCTCGTCTGCCTACAAGGGCAATCCGAACTTTCGGCGTAGGTAGGAGAAAAAAGAAAATAGATTTTCTTCACCTTGTTCGTGAATATAGTATTGTCCTTTTTCAGCAAGTCGTACTGTAGATGACCGAAGTACAGTCCCGCGAAGCAGCTAGGCAGGGCGCCCCACGTCGAAATGTAATAATGCCAAAATGACGGTAGTTTCTCGAACAACGTACTTATCGCTCTGTTCGAATTGAAAAAAAAAACACTATTAATATTATATTTTTATTGCTTAGATGGGTGGACGAGCTCACAGCCCACCTGGTGTTAAGTTGTTACTGAAGCCCATAGACATCTACAACGTAAATGCGCCACCCACCTTGAGGCATAAGTTCTAAGGTCTCAGTATAGTTACAACGGCTGCCCCGCCCTTCAAACCGAAACGCATTACTGCTTCACGGCAGAAAATAGGCAGGGTGGTACCTACCCGCGCGGACTCACAAGAGGTCCTACCACCAGTACATACGCAAATTATAATTTTGCGGGTTTGATTTTTATTACACGATGTTATTCCTACACCGTAGAAGTCAATCGGGAACTTAGTATGCATTTCGATATTGACATCGTTAATGGCTGGCTATTCATTTAAAGAGCTTGTTTTTCATTCAAAATTATAACTTACTAAGATTATTTTTATCAACACTATCATCTGTTTTCATTTACGGAAATCAAATTCATTTCAATCGCGGCATATAGGTAGGTATATTCCTTATATATATATTTTAAGGGAGATACTCAAAAAAGGGTTGAATTCATATTCGGCCATTTGAAATTCCGTAAAGAGGTGACGAGTTTTCGAACTTACAAAATTTAAAATCGAAGCGGTAAACAAGAATAAAAAAAAAAAAAAAAAAATTATTAGTAGAGTTTTATTACTTTAGTAGAGTTTTTTAATTAGTAGAGTTTTAATTAATAGAGTCAATACGAAAGATGAAAATTAAAATCAACGCTTATGTAATGTCTTCATGGAGTGTTTGTTAAAAATAGATTTCGTGAAGCAAGCGTCACAAGTGCACAAACTCTAAATTTTAAGTCCGTATTCATAGTGTTTTTTAATGGCATAATTGAATGCGTATAGAACATTTACAGTTAATAACCATTGAACATTTTCTTAAGTCTATGCCCACCCCGAGTGCAAGAATCATATCGTTGTAAAACATAATAACCGATGTCATAGTAAAATGCTCCGAGGAATTGTTCGAGATATCCTCTTCATATCCTTTTTCCCATCGCCCCTCCAGCTATAGGAGAAGAATTCATTTATACTACCCGTTTTTTTTTATTACTGGTGGCCCGCAGGTCCTTCCAGTTTTACCAGGACAGGTGGGCGAGCAAGGGCTCAGCCAGACACTATCTGGTTAATCGACAGTGTGTTTCTACTCGGCTTTACAATGCGCTCCCCTCCACGGTGTTTTCCGAGCGCTATGACGTCATACCCTTTTTCAAACGAGGCTTGCGGAGAGTTAGCCGTTGGCAGCGACTTGGCTATACCTTTGGCATTGGTGAAGTCCGTGAGCAACTTATTACCATTAGACAGGCCGTTCGTCCGACAACAATAGCAATTACTGCTGGTAGGACCTCTTGTGAGTCCGCGCGGGTAGGTACCACCACCCTGCCTATTTCTGCCGTGAAATAGTAATGCGTTTCGGTTTGAAGGATGAGGCAGCCGTTGTAACTATACTCGAGACCTTAGAACTTATATCTTACTTATATCTCAAGGTGGGTGGCGCATTTACGTTGTGGATGTCTATGGACTCCAGTAACCACTTAACACCAGGTGGGCTGTGAGCTCGTCCACCCATCTAAGCAATAAAAAAAAAATGCGTACTCAAAACTTCGTGTCTGCCCTGTTGATTATTGTAGGGTTTGTTTTATGCGAGCTATGTGCCGATTCAGTACTTATACGGTTCGTGCTTTCCATAAAAATCCCATTATCTTTGAAACTGAAAGTAAATGCAAAAATTCAATTCTTTATGACAACGGAAAGCGGTGCGAATTTAGCTAACGAAACTTGACTTGACAAACAAACAAATGAAAGCTTGTATAAAGACAGAGACAGAGAGAGACAGAGAGAGATAAACGTGACTTTTTGAGACAGGAATAATTATTACTCAATTAGCGACCCGCCCTCGCTTCGCTTCGGAAACATTAAAACACACATGAAACCAAAAAAATAAAAAAAATAAAAATTTAAAAAAAGTAGCCTATGTTCATCAGGGACAATGTCGGCTTCTAATGGAAAAAGAATTTTTCAAATCGGTCCAGTAGTTTCGGAGCCTATTCGAAACAAACAAACAAACAAATCTTTCCTCTTTATAATATTATAAGTATAAGTATAGATTAAAAAAAAAAAAAAAAAAACGTTGCGAAACTTCAAATAGGAAGCCTTTGAAATCCTCGCGGCAGAGATAGTGTGTACTCTACTACAAGTACTCTACACCACTCGAACATATTAAACGAAGCGAAACAAACACCCTATTTTAGTTTCAGTCATGGTCTTCGAACAATTTGTTTCAAAATATCACGCATTTAAAATTGAAGTGGCGTAACTAAAATTTTTAAGGAATTGAGTTTTATTTTTTTAATCACTTATTCATGTATTCTACTATTAGATTATATATATATTTTTTTAAATTAATATTTAATTTTAGTTAGAAAAGGACAAAGTACACTTTCCATCTCTTTTAAATGCAGTATTTCTAATTAAAGTAATAAAATCAAAACTGTAAATTTACAATTCTTCAATTACAAAGTAAAACCTTTATCATATAATAAACTCTTTAGTTAAAAAAAAAATTAAATAGAATATTCGAGAATGAATTAACAATAAACGACTTAACTGCGTTTTCTGTAACTTAATAAGAAAACAACATTTAAAGCTCTTAAATCTCTTTTTCAAATTAATATTACTAGAGGTCCCGCAGTAGTCGAAATTCGACTATAATTAATTGGAATTGGTAAGTTTGTACACTATCATGGTTGTATTTTATACTTCTATAATCACGAATTTCGCCAAGGCTACACTATTAAAAAATATTAATAAAGACAAACAATATTTAATCTATTCTCAGTTTGAGCACAGACGTCAAGAACAAAAGTTTGACAATAAATAGTATGCATGCGTGGGTGCGTCAAAAACATGGTATGTAGTGTGTGTGCTGTTTTCTTTATTGATTTAAAGTATCTTTTATGCATTATTTAAAAAAAAAATTGGCATTGTGCACTTCTTCTCTGTATTCTCTATAAGTGTGGAAAATTTCATACTCCTCCGTCCGCGCAATTTTTGTAAAAAGGGATACAAAGTTTTTGCTTCACGTATTAATATATAGATAAACAGTCTTATTATATGTACATAGTAAAACTGTACTACTCTCTTCACTGAATGACAGACATGCCAGTGATTCCGTCTAAGAAAAACCTTTTGAAGTGAAACTTCTTTAGAGTCGTTGTGATTTCAAACTCGATGAAACGAAAAAATAAGTCCATAGAAACACAAACACATAAATGTATAGGATTCAGCCGGCGAGAGAATGAGATAGAACACATTAGACGCTCTCGGTCTCCTCTTTGTGCGACTATTCGTAGCATCCCCACTATCCTCTACTAAATATTGTCCATATGTATGCTGCTGTGCAGTGGGATAGTCAGTATATCTATACCTTTTTTTTATAGCTTAGATGGGTGGACGAGCTCACAGCCTACCTGGTGTTAAGTGGTTACTGTAGCTCATAGACATCTACAACGTAAATACGCCACCCATTTTGAGATATAAGTTCTAAGGTCTCAACTATAGTTACAACGGCTGCCCTAGCCTTCAAACCGAAACGCATTACTGCTTCACGGCAGAAATAGACAGGGTGGTGGTACCTACCACCACCAGTGAATATAATATATAAGTTTCACTTCTACCGTGTGTGACTTGCACACACACATACTTTTTTTTAAACTAAATTGTTTTAAATTATATAGGTTTTACCAAAAAACATGAATTTTGGAATAAGCCCCTTGAATTCTAAAGGTGCGCGATACGTCAAGGGGGCTCAACGTGTTTACACAGGTTTGTCTTTGTGTCTGAGTTATTGTTAATTAAGAAAATTGTAATTATTCTCGCACAGTGTGTGCTGACACCGAACGTTATTTATGTGGTCCAACGTTTGGATTGCGAATAGGGTTGTCACCCGTACTTTATATTAAAGTATTGTACGTTATTTCAGGTTATTGTACTCTATGCTTTATGTGTACCATAAAGTACACGAAAATACTTTATTTGGCATGTTTAGGTTTATTTAAGATTTTGAAAAGTTTAGTCATATGTAGTTTTTCGTTAAGCGAAATACATCGATTGCTCAATCGATGTCGCCGCTCGCCAACGTCAACCACATCGCCTAAGCACTTGTTTTTATCTATACATATTAATATAATTGGAGTGTCTGTATATTGAAATAACCGCTTTTTACTACACCAAAATAACATTTTTTACAATTTTTGTCTGTCTGCCTGTCTGTTTGTTCCGGCTAATCTCTGGAACGGCTGGACCGATTTTGACGGGACTCTCACTGATAGGTGGCTGATGATATAAGGAGTAACTTAGGCTACTTTTTTTAGACTAGCTTCGCCCCGCGGCGTCACTCGCGGTACGACAATAACCGTGGGTAACATCGCGAGACTCAGCTATTAATAATAAAATTTAATGTTTCCAAAGCGAAGCGAGGGCGGGTCGCTAGTAACAAATACTACTGAACGCAACTCAACCTCAAATTTCAACAATGTTAGTGTCATTAATTGTCACAATTTCTTGTTTAATTGTAATAAATAAAATACATATTTAAACATAATAATAATAAATAATAAATTGTACTTTATTTTAACACTGTGTACTTTTTTCCTACCTATAATAATAACCAATGTACTTTATCCGCAAAAAAAAGGTGACAACCCTAATTGCGAGCGGCACTTGTGAACACATAGATTTCGTTATTTGCAAATTTTCATGTTTTTGTGGTATAAATATGTATCGATTCAATCGAAATTCTATTTATATGACGTTCTTTTGCGGTAGATAATGGTGGGCTGACGCCCTACCGCTATGTGTGGTTTCGGCAGATTTGCAACTGTTGATTTTTTATTTATTGCTTAGTTAGCTGGACGAGCTCACGGCCCACCTGATGTTTAGTGGTCACCGGAGCCTATAGACGTCTATAACGTAAATACCGCCATCTACCTTGCGATATTAGTTCTAAGATCTCAGTTTTTTACGGTACAATGGCTGCCCTACTCTTCAAACCGAAACGCATTACTGCTCCCGGCAGAAATAAGCAGGGTGATGGTACCTACCCGCGCGGACTCACAAGACGCCCTACCCTCAGTAATTGCGCAAATTATAATTTTTCGGGTTTGATTTTTATTATACGATTTTATTCCTTCACCGTGGAAGTCAATCGTGAACATTCGTTGAGTACGTATTTCATTAGAAAAATTGGTACCCGTCTGCGGTATCGAACACCGCTGCATCTCTAGATACGAATGTACCGGACGTCTTATCCTTTAGGCCACGGCGACTTGATTAAATAATTCGAGAATATAATAAACATGGAAATTGAAATTTCGACAAAATAAACTGATAGAACATCATTCATGTAGCTGAAGTTAATTAAATTTGCATTATTAAAACAACTGTTGCCTGATCTTGGTGAAGTAAAGTTTGTCTCGGACAACACGGGAAGCATCAGCTTTCAAATAAAAAAAGAATCATTAGAATCGGCGAACATACCCAAAAGCTTTGATCCATAAACAAATGAAAGTCGAATTGATAACCTATTCCTTTTTTGAAATCGCTTAAAACGTCTTAACAGAGATATGATACTCACTCAGCCTTACTCAAAAATACCAATGGTTTATATTCGTATATGTAGCACACCAAGAAGTTCACGAATAAAAACCCAAAGAACAAGTGGGTGTAGAGGCGTTTGGCTTGACGGTAGCGCCACAGCAGGAGTGTCAGTAGACAGGTCAAGATGTATAGATGCATGTCAACGGCCAAGTACCTGTGGAGGAACGGTGAAGGTCATAACATTCATAGGAGATACAGCTCTAACTATTGGTACTGCTGTTTGTTATTCGTAATAGTAGCTTTTCTCCTCAAATCGACCTTATCTAAGTTTAGAGTTCCTAACTGGAGCAGGGGGGTGCAGATTTCGGCGTGCACTGTGCGGTACCGTGGGTTTCGAGGAGTCGGAGTGGTGGGGCTCGATGGGGTTTAGTCTGTAGTCGGTTTTGTGGGGTAGCTCTTGGATGGCTGACGCCGTGCAGTGCCTCGCGCGCATTTCTCAAGGCATAGTCTCCCGGGAGGAATTGTAAGAAGACCCCGGTCTTTATTTTCTCCCTCTTCTTCTGTGGAGGCACCGGAGTCCGACATAACCCAGTCTGTTACCCCCCTCCACCGCTAATCCATAAATGGATTCTCCGGCGTTAAAAAAAAGGATGGGTAAAGATAGACAATAATGGAAGATATTTGAAGGCCTATGCCAATAGGCACATTAAATATACAAACATTAAAGCAACAGTCCTAAAAGTTCAGGATAAAGGGTTCATTGATTGATTGATTGAAGTTCACTGTTGGTAGGGCCTATTGTAGTCAAGGACCACGCGTGTTCATTACCACCATTTCATCTATTTCTGCGGCGAAGTGCACTTAAATCGACGATTTTAATGTCTAAAGGTTTTTAGCGATGACGGCCACTTCGGGAATATTGAGGCTTTTTCTTCTTTTTTTAATACGCTTTTATTGGCTTCAGACGTATGTATGTTTGTAACGGAATCTTTGAACATGATTTTGACCCCCTTCAAAACGTCGGATTAACTCGAAATTTGGTATACTTATTAAGGACCGATGAAAATTTAATATTAAAAAAAAAATGAAAAAACAAATTGACAAAAAAAATTAAAAAAAAAAATAAAAAAAAATTGAAATTCAACTAGAAAATAAAAAATAAATAATAGTTTAAAAAAACTAACAAAATACGCTTTTAAAGAAAAGCCAACTAAAAAATAGAAAATAAATTTTAATATATTTGAATTAAAAATTGTCTAAGATAAAATGATTTTATTGTAAAAAAAGCGTGGGGTGCATGGTACAAGGGCGGGATGATAAGTAACTAGCCTAACAATAAAACACTTAACTTTTCGTGATAAAATTTGTTTTATTTTTCGACATAGTCTCCGTGAACCTCTACGCACTTATTCCATCTTCGTTCTAAAGCAGCAATGCCTTCCATAAAATGATTTCTTTCAAAGCCTGCAAAATACTCCTCTACAGCGGCGATGACTTCATCATTTGTGGTAAATTTCTGTCCGCCCAAAAAAGTTTTGAGCTTAGGGAATAAATGAAAGTATGATGGCGCTATATCAGGCGAATAAGGTGGGTGGGACAGCAAATCATACTTCAATTCGTTGATTTTTGCCATAGCTTTAACACATGTGTGAACCCTAACGTTGTCTTGGCGGAAGATGATTTTTGTTTCGCCAAATTTTTATTGTTTTTTTTTTTTTTTTTTTTATTGCTTATTGCTTAGCTGGGTGGACGAGCTCACAGTCCACCTGGTGTTAAGTGGTTACTGGAGCCAATAGACATCCACAACGTAAATGCGCCACCCACCTTGAGATACAAGTTCTAAGGTCTCAAGTATAGTTACAACGGCTGCCTCACCCTTCAAACCGAAACGTATTACTGCTTCACGGCAGAAATAGGCAGGGTGGTGGTACCCACCCGCGCGGACTCACAAGAGGTCCTACCACCAGTAAGATCTGAATCTGAAGAATCTGGTCGTTTTTGCTGAATACACTGATGAAAATTATCTAGAAGATTAGCGTAGTATTTTCCATTATTCGTTTGACCTTTAGGAAGGTAACCTATCACCAAGATCCCATCTGCATCCCAAAAGACGGAAGCCATCACTTTTCCAGCCGACTTTACAGCCATGGCTTTTTTGGAGCCGGGTATCGCGATTGCGTCCACTGTTTTGATTGAATTTTTGATTCTGGCATGTAATAACGAACTCATGTTTTATCTGTGGTTACAAATCGACGTAAAAAACCGGCATTATTACTCTCAAACGGTCCAGACATTCTTTTGACTTTTGCACCCGAATCTTCTTTTGATCGTACGTAAGCAATCGCGGCATCCAACGGGCCGATGACTTTTTCATATTTCATTCCTCACTTAGGATATGATGTACTCGGTCTTTTGAGATACCTGTATTATAAACTGTGTCAGATAACTTCAATCGTCGATCTGTTAAAACCATATCATGTACTTTCACGAGCATTTCCGGAGTCGTGACGCTTTTTGGACGTCCGGGGCGGGCTTCATCTTGTACACATGTACGACCGCGTTTAAACTCCGCCACCCAGTTTTTTTACTATGGCATAAGAGGAGCACATTCACCCTAACTCGTCATAGATTTCTTCCCCTTCATGCCCTTCATATCAAGAAACTTTATCACCGCTCTTTGTTCAATTTTATCCATTTTGAAAACACTTGACGAAATATATTTTCAAATAACAAAAAATCAATAAAATTTTCACGCCACCAAATTCAAATTTAGAACACAGGTAGCCAGAGATGCGAATTTAAAACTGACATATATATTTTTAAAAGTTTAACTTTTTAAATAGTAGAGGCTAATTACTTATCATCCCGCCCTCGAATCAGTAGGTGTAAATATTTTATGAGTAGAAGGGTTATTTTGATAATATCCTGAAAAGCACCTCACGCTTTTTTTACAAATGAAATTTTATTTTCTATTATTTTTTTCTTCCTATTCGTACACTCTTGACAAAGTGGTCGTGGTCATGCATCAGTTGGATACGACCTGCTCATGACTCTCGTGGGAAATTAGTGCAGTGGTTTCCCGTTGCCTTCTGCACCAGCATTTTAGGGGGTATTTGATCCCCAAGGTTTCTGACGCCTCTTCCGTACAGGTTGTCCTGACGGGTGTGTATGGTTATACCGCCATTGCTCGGTCGCCATTGCCCCGTTCGTTCTCTAGCAGGGAGCACCACGGCAACCTGTTGGTCGCCGCCGCCATCCGGCGCGTGCAGGTGGGGTTGACAATAGGGCCGGTGAAGGTAGCATTCCGATCTCCCCTTACTCCTCTATTATTTTAGTTAAATATAAAATAAAAATAATAGTATAAAAGCGTATTTTGTTAGTTTTTTTAAACTATTATATTTTATTTGTCTGAATTTTTTGTTATATTTACAAGAAGTTCCTTACCAAGACGGCATTAAGCATGTCTCCTCTTTGTTTATAACATTATTTAAATAGAAAATGTGGGTCCAGAATTTTTTCACGCATGTCGCGCTGTAGCCTTTGATCGCATAGTCCGTCATCGGTCCGGTTCTTGTGCGTGCGTACCAGGTCGCTCCGTAACCCATAACCAACGCATAAACCGGAGTGATTCTGGAAAAATAAGAACATTGAAATGTTTAAAGATAATAATAATAATAATAATAAATATTTACTAACAATCACGCCACGTTAACTGGTCCCGTGGTAAGTTCGTGAAGAACTTGTGTTACAGGTACCAGATAACGGAAATAAATGTAAGATTTTTATTATACACATACACATATTTAATATACATCCATAACCCTGGAGGAGACATTTTATATTTATGATACAAATATCTTCCCTTGGCGGGATTCGAACCCGCGACCCCCTTGTGTCACTTACCACTACACCAGACGGCCGTTATAATCTTTACTTAAATAGCGTAAAATGAAGTCGCTTCCGCTGTATATTCGCTTAGTTCTTTTAAACTATTCAACGGATTCTAATGCAGTTTTGAACAATAATAGATAGAGTGGTTCAAGAGTAAGATTTATGTGTACTATACAAAAGCCGAAATTCTTACATTGCACCCCTGCGAAGTCGGGACGGAGCGCTGGTTAAAACTAAATTGTACGGTTTAATTTCGCTTTTGTGATTAACGCTATATTATTTCGAACGTTACGATAACTTTGCAGTTTTCGTGGTCGTGAACGAGTGTAATATTAAGAAATAATTAATTATTATTTTTACAAATAAAACGGCAAAGTAAAATTTAGTTTTAATTATAATTAAACATATTTTGTGATCAGTGAATTAAACGTATAACTAAATATATGCTACCTTTGGTACTGAGTATCGAATTTCATTGTGTGTTTGTCTGTTATAACTCTCTTAGTTACAACATATTCCAATTTAGATATATATACATAATGTTAGGAGCAAGGCGTGTTGCGACATGCAACAGATAGCAACTATAATACAAGCATATTTATGGCGTGGAGCACTCATGCCTTCCGGTCTGTGTGATGGGACGACCCTTATTCAGACTTAGACCACTATCTACCTATCAGCCCAAACGACGGCCACCGCTGGACATAGGCCTCCCCAAGACTCGGTAAAATGACCGGTCCTGGACTGCTTGCATCCAGCGGATCACCACGAACCTCAATAGCACGTCGGTCCATCTTATGGGAGGCCTAACCTTTGACCACATGCCTCAATTTATTATTGTTTTCGTTGTCATGTCTATGGTAATAAAATAAATAATTCTAATGAGTGAATTATTGACTATTTAGCGGAGGAAAGCGATGCGAATTGTTTTTATTTTATCAATTCATTGTTTCTTCAGTTTTAAATGGGTAATAGCGGTGGTTTATTTTACCGACAATTTACAAATCTGAGACAATAAAACAATTCCGCTGGACATCGCTTCTCGGTCTTTCCAGCGTATTTATTATCCTTTCCAGTTAAGCGTATTTATTATCTATGGTACGTACCGTATTATTCTTTTGTAGATACAGAGCGGTAGCATTCGGAGTTCCAAAGGCTTCTTCTCCGAATACAGGAGCAAGTTATAAGTGGTCATGTAGCTGGTCAATATTAAGAACATGTGAACCAAATTCGAGCCGTTTGAAAGTATAATTCCTTTTGTGCTTACTGTCAACTGAAAACAATCGGAATCTAAAGCGTTATTAAGCAAGAGTTTTTTTTTTTTAATTGCCAATATGGGTTGACGTGCTCACGGCCAATCTGGTGTTAAATGGTCACCGGAGCTCATAGATATGAACGTAGAGTTTCACGGTGAATAGAAATAGAAAGAGTGGTTTTATCTACGTGTTTGGGCTCACAAGTAATAATAATAATAATAATAATAATATTTCTAACAAATGAAAAACTATTCTACAGAAACCTAATGAAGCCGAAAACTGATCGAGACAATAGTAATATAGATATACCAACAGCAGAAAAATTGGAAATGTATTGGGCTAGGTTATGGGAAAATAGTGCAAAACATAATGACAAAGCAAATTGGATTACTGAAGAAAAAGAAAGATGGGATACAATAGAAGAAATGCAATTTGATGACGTGACAGAGGAAGAAATAACTACTATAACAGCTAGACTACATAACTGGAAATCCCCAGGTATAGATAAAATCCATAATTTTTGGTTTAAAAAACTAATTTGCTTACACAAAACAATAGCCAAAAATCTAACAGATATTATCTCTGGAAATCAAAGTATTCCCGAATTCATAGCGACAGGAATCACTTATATGATACCAAAAGGTGACTTCTCTATAGAAGCATCCCAATATCGACCAATTACATGCCTTCCGACTATTTACAAAATTTTAACAACAGTTATTACAAAGAAAATAAATTCACATATAGAACACAATAATATATTAGCTGAAGAACAGAAAGGGTGTAGACGAGGCCACATGGGCTGCAAGGAACAGCTAATTATAGACTCAACCATCATGAAACACGCCACCACAAAAAATAGAAATTTACACTGTACATATATTGACTACAAAAAAGCTTTTGATAGCATCCCACATTCATGGCTGATCCAAGTCCTAGAAATCTACAAAATTAACCCTATAATAATAAGCTTCCTACGCAATATCATGACACATTGGCAAACCACACTTAAATTAAAAAACCCTCATAATTTTGTAACAACACGACAAATAGCCATAAAAAAGGGTATTTACCAAGGTGATTCTCTCAGCCCTTTGTGGTTTTGCCTCGCCTTGAACCCACTATCCCATCAATTGCATAATGACCGGGTGGGATACCGCATTAAACAACAAGATAACACCGAAACAATAATATCACACCTGATTTACATGGACGACATTAAATTATACGCAAAAAATGACAAAGAAATGAAAAAGTTAATAGATACTACCACGATATTCAGCAACGACATCAGTATGCAATTTGGACTTGATAAATGTAAAACCGTACATATAATAAAAGGAAAAGTCCAACCCGGTGATTATACAATAGATGACACAAACACAATAACGGCGATGGAACCAAGTGACCTTTATAAATATCTGGGCTTTCAGCAGCTCAAAGGACTCGATCATATAACAATAAAGCAATCATTAACTTCAGAGTACAAAAAACGTATCAATGCCATTTGCAAAACGAAATTATCTGGAAAACATCTTATAAAAGCACTGAACACCTATGCAATACCCATTCTAACCTACTCATTTCGAATAATAAAATGGAGCAAAACTGACATAGAACAAATAGAACGCATAACAAGGACTACATTAACAAAACACAATAATCTTCATCCAAAATCTGCAATAGAAAGATTGACAATTAAAAGACAAGACGGGGGTAGAGGCTTGATAGATATTTGGCATCTATGGTGTAAACAAATACACAGCTTAAAAACATTTTTCTACATAAAATCAGATTTAAGTGAAATTCACAGAGCCATAGCACAAAATGATAACAACTACACACCGCTAAATCTCAAACAAAAAGAACTAATAGATAATACAGAAAACCTAAGAAATAGAAACCCACAAAAAGACATGGAAGAAAACTGGAAGAAAAAAGCGCTACATGGACGACACCTCATGACCTAAGCCAATCTCACATAGACAGCAAGGCATCAAACATGTGGCTCAAAACAGGAAGTCTGTTCCCCGAAACGGAAGGATTTTTAATTGCCATACAGGACCAAGTAATAAACACAAAAAATTACAGAAAATATATTATTAAAGATCCCACTATTAGAGACGATAAATGTCGCAAATGCAACACCCAGCCAGAAACCATACAGCACATAACTGGAGCATGTTCAACCCTTACACAGACAGATTACACTAACAGACACAACCAACTTGCTAATATTATCCATCAACAACTGGCTCTCAAACATAAATTGATACAAAATATAAACACACCGTACTACAATTATAAACCACAAACCGTTCTTGAAAATGACTCCTGTAAACTTTATTATGATCGCGCTATTCTTACCGATAGGACGATTCACTACAATAGACCGGATATCACTTTACAAGATAAAAACAATAAAGTCACCTACATTATTGACATTGCAGTCCCGAATACCCACAACATTCAAAAAACGTTTACAGAAAAGATGACAAAATACACAGAACTTAAAGAAGAAATAGTTAGAATTTGGAAACAGAAAAAAGCATACATAGTCCCAATAATAATCTCAACCACTGGAGTTGTCCCAAACCACATCCACAACAGCTTAAAGCTTCTAGATTTAAAAGATAACATATTTATTTCACTACAAAAGGCAGCTATCCTAAATACATGCAGAATAGTGAGAAAGTTCATGCAGCTTGAAGAAAACCAAACTTACTACACGCAATAAAAACTAGCATAATTATTAACTCATAACTAATGTATATTACTTGGCCAAAAGCCCGTATATACAGTTCCACCGGCTCTGTCGACAGACTGAACTGAGAAAGGGGAAACATATATAATAATAATAATAATAATTTATTTATTTCTCTCTTAAAGGTACAAGGTACATACAAATTCAAATGGAAATAAATTAGTATAATACATATGCTTTTATTCTACATGAATATAAAACAAATATAAAAACTAAAATGGGCGGTATTACTAGTGGTAGGACGTCTTGTGAGCTCGCACGCGTAGGCACCACCACCCTGCCTATTTCTGCCGTGAAGCAGTAATGCCTTTCGGTTTGAAGGGTGGGGCAGCCGTTGAAACTATACTGAGACCTTAGAACTCATATCTCAAGGTGGGTGGCGCCATTTACGTTGTCCTGCCTATTTCTGCCGTGAAGCAGTAATGCCTTTCGGTTTGAAGGGTGGGGCAGCCGTTGAAACTATACTGAGACCTTAGAACTCATATCTCAAGGTGGGTGGCGCCATTTACGTTGTCCTGCCTATTTCTGCCGTGAAGCAGTAATGCGTTTCGGTTTGAAGGGTGGGGTAGCCGTTGTAACTATACTGAGACTTTAGAACTTATATCTCAAGGTGGTTGGCGTATTTACGTTGTAGATGTCTATGAGCTCCAGTAACCACTTAACTCGAGGTGGGCTGTGAGCTCGTCCACCCATCTAAGCAATAAAAAAAAAAAAAAAGATGTCTATGGGCTCCGGTAACCACTTAACACCAGGTGGGCTGTGAGTTTGTCCACCCATCTATGTAATAAATAAATAAAATTATTAGATCCCAAGATCTGCTTTCGGTAGTTTTACGGTTCTGCGATTCACAGCCCTGTGATAGTCCTTTAGGCTACTAGTTAATAGGAAGGAAAAAAAGGACTTTGACATGAGTACATTAGCCACCTTTTACATCACGATGACTATATCGACGTTTCCCGGTTAAAATAAACGGAATATGTGGTATCGTATCCGGCGAGATTATCTCTGGTTTATTATGTCTGTGGGAACACAAATACCATGGTAGCGGTATTTTTATGTGCCGTAGTCAGCCTACCGATACGTTCATCAGTGTGACTTCTCACATTTCTATTACCCTTATTCATGAAGAACTTACCTGCTCTAAAGCCTCTGGGTTGGCCACAAAGAACAAATAATGTAAGACAAGTACGTGCGCGTAAAACACGAACAAGAGGCATAATATTCTGTAACAAAAAAAATGGTGCTCGTGAAAGAAGTGAAAGAAGTGAAACTTCTTTTGCGGTGTGTAGTATTGTGGTTTTTCTTCGTTTTTCGATCCTTAAATAAAACTTCTCTTGTAATAGGGAATGCTGTCTATGAGAAATGACATAGCTCGTTTTGTCCTTTCCCTGTCGTCACGGTCGCGTGGTTCTTCATCAGAAAAATTGGTACCCGCCTGCTGTATATAATATATATGTGTACAAAAGATTTTGTCAATTGTCATTTTGCATGGAGCCCGTTGAGATAGCGACGTAAACACCAGCGCGAACTAATTAATTAGGTTAGATACTAAGGTAGGTAATTAGGTAGAAAACATTTATTGACACGATTATTACTGAAATACTCTTCTGAATTTGCAGACTATTTTAAATATGACCGTGAAATTTAACAATTACATATAGTAAAGAATCATCGCTTTTAAAAAAAAGACATAAAGTTCTTTAACAATTGCGGTCGGCGACTATAAACCGATTATAAAAATCTAAAAAAAATAATTGGAATGATTACCTAAATCCTTGCACGGCCTCAAAAGTTGGAAGGCGAGGGTCGCCCGTCGTACGTATAGCGGTTAGTTTGTTCCAGTTAGCGGACATTGACCAGGCCAGTAACAGTTTGTTTCCTAAAAAAAAGAACTTCTTAAAATGCACGTTATCCCAGCCAGGTTTTTCTGTAGGTTTGTAGACGAGGTGATCTTTTTTTCCCTACCTAATCGTCGGTAGCCTAAAGGGCTATTCGAACTACGCGTGGACGGATAGGTGAGCTTACGAGGCTCAACATGAAAGAACTTGAGAGAGTTAACACTAGCCCTAAAGCAGTGCTTCGTCAAATCTACTGCCGGATCGGAATCGCGACTCACTGAGAAGTTCCGGTGAGAAGCTCAGGGGATAATCTCTATGGACATGGTAAGAGAATGACGAAGGTACGAACATGACAACGTGAATGACAATGGGTAGTTAAGCAAGAATGCATGAATGCAAAACACATACATAGGTTGGGTAGTTCTATCTGTTAGCTCATAATCCATAACCAGAAATTTCGCAAATTTAATGATTTTTCGTATTGAGTAGATTCTTTTTTGGGGAGAACTTGAGACAAGAGTTCTAATATTAATTAAAATTCAATTTGATTATTACGATAATTAAGATATGTAGAGATAGTAGATGCATTCGTAATTTTACAAAAAACATTAAAAAACATTAAAGTGGAAGTCGTCGTGGCCTAAAAGATAAGACGTCCGGTGCATTTGTGTTGAAGCGATGCACCTGTGTTCGAATCCCGCAGGCGGGTACCAATTTTTCTAATGAAATACGAACTCAACAACGATTCACGATTGACTTCCACGGTGAAGGAATAACATCGTGTAATAAAAATGAAACCCGCAAAATTATAATTTGCGTGATTACTGGTGGTAGGACCTCTTGTGAGTCCGCACGGGTAGGTACCACCGCCCTGCCTTTTCTTTTTTTTTTTTTTTTTTTATTGCCCTTGTAGGCAGACGAGCATACGGCCCACCTGATGGTGAGTGGTTACCGTCACCCATGGACTTCAGCAATGCCAGGGGCAGAGCCAAGCCGCTGCCTACCGTTTAATACTCTCCACAAGCCTCGTTTGAAGAAGGACATGTCATAGCGCTCGGGAAACACCGTGGAGGGGAGCTCATTCCATAGCCGGATGGTACGTGGCAAAAAAGACCTCTGAAAACGCACTGTGGATGACCGCAGTGGCTCCAGGTAGTATGGATGAACTCTACTCCGGTGGCGGGCGGTGCGATGGTAAAAACGAGATGCCGGTATCATCTCGAACAATTCCTCAGAGCACTCCCCATGGAACATACGGTACAAAATGCAGAGGGAACCGAAGTCTCTCCGCAGACCCAGAGGCTGCCGTGAAGTAGTAATGCGTTTCGGTTTGAAGGGTAGGGCAGCCGTTGTAACTATACTTGAGACTTTAGAACTTATATCTCAAGGTGGGTGGCGCATTTACGTTGTAGATGTCTGTAGGCTCCAGTAACTACTTAACACCAGATGGGCTGTGTGTGAGCTCGTTCACCCATCTAAGCAATAAAAAATAAATAAATAAAAACTTACTTCGAGAACTATCTCTGGTCGCGTGGTCGTAAACTGTCCCGACAATATTCATAGCTAATATCGCGAGAAGAATTTTAACGAACAGTTTTTGTTCTGGTTCGATCGCGTCTTCATCGTCTTTCGTTTCGTGGTACGTTCTGCAGTGTTGTAAGCGATGTAACTTCGCGTTCATACGAAGCGTCTTCGCCCAGTTTTTGGCGCGGTTTTCGAAAATATTTGCCGCGTTGCTTTTTTCTGCGTCGCGGGCGCTCAGGCACCAGCCTCGTCGGATCAACGTCCGATTAAAGTAATACGGATTCGACGAGTGTTCCTAAAGTAGAAAATACATTTGGTTATGTTTTTTTTTAATTTTTTTTATTGCTTAAATGGCTGGACGAGCTCACAGCGTATCTTAAGTTAGTCAATGTTAAGTGGTTACTGGAACCCATAGACAATTACAACGTGAATGCCGCCACCCACCTTGAAATAGAGTTCTAAGGTATCAGTATAGTTACAACGCCTGCCCCAACCTTCAAACCGAAACGCATTGCTGCTTCATGGCAGAAATAGGCGGGGTGGTGGTACCTACCCGTGCGGACTCCTGCCCTGGTAAAACGGGAAAGGCCTCCTGGCCACCAGTATTACATCAATCATAAAAAATATGTATTTATTTATTTATTTTATTTATGTACACACAAAAAAGAAGACATAGTACAGAGTAATAGGAAAATTATGTACGAAGACACTGCTTATTTCTTTAAGAAATCTCTTCCAGCAGACCTGCGAGAGGATTATGTGAATAATAATTAAAAGTGATGAGTGTGTGTAGAACAGCTAAAACAATAAATACAACATGAGAATTATAGTAATGCACATACACATAGCAAATATTGTTAGGTAAACTTGACTACAAAATATTATAAGTAACACAGTATAAACGAAGAGTATAGAACAATGATCATTCGGTCGATGAGAGATAGAATTGTTTGACCGGGCTCCAGTAACGGTTTGTGATAAGCATTTACTTGATACGTGAATTGCTTATCCATCCGAATCAGTTAAAAGCGTACAAAATAAATACTTTCTCTTAATTTTTTTTTTTTTTTACGTTTTTATGATCGAAAATCTACTCCGGTGTTTCCCGAGCGCTATGATATGCCCTTTTTCAAGCGAGGCTTGCCGAGAGTACTTAATGCTAGGTAGCGGCTTGGAGGTACCTCTGGTGTTGCTGACATCCATGAGCGGCGGTAACTATCTACCATCAGGTGGGGCATAACGTCTCCCTACATAGGCCGTAAAAAAAAAGAAAAAAAAAACTAAACGTTTGATTAATGTTAGCCATTAATTTTATTAAGCGCCAAATATCTGTTTTCGATTTTATTATGTTAAACGGTACGAACATTAAGTCAATTATGTTAATTGTATTAATAAAATTACGTTGTTAATTTAACATTAATGTTTTTTTTTTCCTACCTAATCTGGTAGCCTGGAGCGGCTATTCCAGCGTAACCGTGGCTAGTAGGTGAGCTCACGGGGCTCAAACCTGACGACGATGCTAACACGAACCCTAGCAAGAGCCGTGCTTCGCAGAATCTACCACCGGATCGGCAACGCGACCCACTGAGAAGATCCGGCGAGAAACTCAGTGGGCTGTGTCTGAGAGTTAATTTACTCGTCGAGCCCTTCGTCGCAAGCGACGGGTTCGACGAGAGCGGTGACCGGTGCTTGAAGTACCTAGAAGCACCGTTAGTGGATCGGGAGGAGGTTAATGTTAATTAAACATCGAATGCCGAAAAACTCGGAGCCAATCTGCAGCGTGACTCAGAAAACAACGTCTTTTGTTCGATCGCTAGGTAGTTACATCAAAATAACTGATGGAAATGCTAATACGGCTGTGATTGCTTATGCAAAATTTCAAGGAAAGCAGGAGGGACAGTGTATGTAAAATTCACGTAAAAGTTGTAAAATAGACGGAAACGAGTTTTTTTCGGCAATTGAAAATACGGTTACGAAAGAAGAGCAAGTTATTGTTAACGTTTTACGTATTATTATTATTATTATTTTTTTATTGCCCTTGTAGGCAGACGAGGATACGGCCCACCTGATGGTGAGTGGTTACCGTCGCCAATGGACTTCATAGCGCTCGGGAAACACCGTGGAGGGGAGCTCATTCCATAGCCGGATGGTACGTGGCAAAAAAGACCTCTGGAAACGCACTGTGGATGACCGCAGTGGCTCCAGGTAGTATGGATGAACTCTACTCCGGTGGCGGTACTAACAATGTTCTATCTAGTATTTTCTTTCGTTTTCGCATGTCGGATACATTATTAATGTTCTATGCTCTTTACAAGATAGAGGCAAGGCAAAATAGAGGACACAGTTCTAGGAGCTGGTCAGACCAGATTCGATCTGTCTGAACATGCGATGCCGAGTTTCACGAAGCCAAGGTTCGCAGCAGATGCAGGGAGATGATGAGAAAATGATTCAGCGGGGGGAGTCACGACCCTCAGTAATTAGGAAAGCGATGCGGTTAGGAGGAGGATCCTTTTGACATATTGTTGTTATGAATATATGAAAAGCCCTTCACTCACCATTAAGTACGATTGCTAACGTTAAACTGTGTTGAAAATTAAAAAAAAAAAAACTTTGAAAATATTATGTATTATATTTTTTTCTTCTTCTCTTTCCGATAATGGCGCTTAAAATTTTAACGTAAACTATATTCTGTGATTTATACTCTTCTTATCCGATTACTTTTGCCTAAGCATCAAAGTGATCAATCACCAATAAGTACGATTCCTAACGTTAAGCTGTGTTGAAAATTAAAAAAAAAAACAACTTTGAAAATATTATGTATTCTCTTTTTTTTCTTTTTCTCTTTCCGATAATGGCGCTTAAAGTTAAATAGTATGTAGGTATTCTATTTTTTTCTTTTTCTCTGTCCGATAATGGCACTTAAGGTTTCACGTAAATCGGGTATTTAATTTACCTCCATAAGTTCGTAGATGTCATGCGGTCGCTCTGTTGGCGTCAGGTGGATCGTCCCAAAGCAGTATAGCCCATCTACTTCGGCCAAACATGATTTGTATTCGTCAAGCTCATACATACGAGGAAGTCTCGATTTTTCCGCATCTGAAATTAAGTTTTACGGTTCATTCGATATTGTTTGAGGATTATCAAAGCTATACCTACCTAGTCAGAAACTGGCCCGTCTGCTGTCAAGTGGTTACCAGACCCCACATATATCAGCGAAGTAAATGCCGCCACACTTTTATTTTTATAGCTTATATGGGTGGACGATCTCACAGCCTACGTGGTGTTAAGTGGTTACCGGAGCCCATAGACATCTACAACGTAAACCACCTTGAGATATAAGTTCTAAGATCTCAGTATACTTAAAACGGCTGCCCCACCCTTCAAACCGATTCACGGCAGAAATAGGCAGGGCGGTGGTACCTACCAGCGCGGACTCACAAGAGGTCCTACCACCAGTAAAACCCACCTTGAGACATGAGTTTATAATAATAAATAAATAAATATTTACTAACAATCACGCCACGTTAACTGGTCCCGTGATAAGTTCGTAAAGAACTTGTGTTACAGGTACCAGATAACGGAAATAAATGTAAGATTTTTATTATACACATTCATATATTTAATATACATCCATAACCCTGGAAAAGACATTTATATTTATCATACAAATATCTTCCCTTGGCGGGATTCGAACCCGCGACCCCCTTGTGTAGTGACCATGTCACTTATCACTACACCAGACGGCCGTTATTTTTTTATTATTATTTAGTTTGAAATCTCCGTTTTTGTTATAGTGCAAAGGCTGCACCATCCTTAAATCTAAATGCAGTGATGGATCACTGTAGAAATAAGCAGAATGATGGCTAACGAAAAGTGTGTAGCTGTTCTTCGTTTATCTCATCTTGAGTTTTAGAGGTGAGGCGATCGAATGACCGACTTTTCCATCTTTAATGTTGTCACCCTGTTCTGCTCCTCTTCTCCAGAAACAGTTCGTATGATCCCTGCGTTTGAATATCAAGGTCGGCACACATCTTGGTCCAGGAAAACCAAAACAAAAGATTCGTTCTTTACAACCCTGATCCATCGTTACTTTTATATGTGATAGATAATTTCCTTTTCTTTCACACAATACTTGCGTATCATATTTGCGTTTATTAAAAAAACGGAATTTTGTTTTTTTTGTGTGCTTCAAGGTGAGAAGGCGTGTTACCTATTTATAAATGACTAGCTGACCCGGCAGACTTCGTAGTGCCTCAATCGATAAATAAAAGACCTAAACTTTTATATAGAATAAACTTAAAACAAACAAAAGGAATCCGTCCGACGGGGGACACGTCAAAGGGAAAACAAAATTGTTATTTTTATTTAATTCCGAGAATTTTCATATTTTTATACCTTTTAAACCTTCTCTGGACTTCCACAAATAATTCAAGACCAAAATTAGCCAAATCGGTCAAGCCGTTTTCATGTTATGTCGTGACAACGGAAAACGGGTTTCATTTTTATATATATAGATATCTGGTGGCAAAGGGCGCGCGCGGCCGTTCTAGACCGATCCTTGTACATACCTCCGTAACCTAGACATCAACCCAGCGAAAAGTACTGCGGTGCTATTTCAGAGGGGAAGCTCCACACGGATTTCCTCCCGGATTAGGAGGAGGAATCTCACACCCCCGATTACTCTCTTTAGACAACCCATACCCTAGGCCAGGAAGGTCAAGTACCTGGGCGTTACCCTGGATGCATCGATGACATTCCGCCCGCATATAAAATCAGTCCGTGACCGTGCCGCGTTTATTCTCGGTAGACTCTACCCCATGATCTGTAAGCGGAGTAAAATGTCCGTTCGGAACAAGGTGACACTTTACAAAACTTGCATTAGGCCCGTCATGACTTACGCGAGTGTGGTGTTCGCTCACGCGGCCCGCACACACATAGACACCCTCCAATCTTTACAATCCCGCTTTTGCAGGTTAGCCGTCGGAGCTCCGTGGTTCGTGAGGAACGTTGACCTACACGACGACCTGGGCCTCGAATCTATCCAGAAATACATGAAGTCAGCGTCGGAACGGTACTTCGATAAGGCTATGCGTCATGATAATCGCCTTATCGTTGCCGCCGCTGACTACTTCCCGAATCCTGATCACGCAGGAGCCAGTCACCGTCGACGCCCTAGACACGTCCTTACGGATCCATCAGATCCAATAACCTTTGAATTAGACGCCTTCAGCTCTAACACTAGGAGCAGGCTTAGGGACCTCGGTAACCGTACTCGTCGAACTCGACAAAGAGTTCGCCGTGCAACCTAACCCATGAATCAGCTCGCTGAGTTTCTCGCCGGATCTTCTCAGCGGGTCGCGATTCCGATCCGGTAGTAGATTCATTCGCGAAGCAGCTACTCTTGAGCTGTTAGGTCTCCTTCGGAGGCGCTCGGGTAGCTGTTAGCAAATCCCACCTCTCCTGGCTGAGCCTTTGCTCGCCCACGTGTCCTGGTGAAACTGGAAAGGCCTCCGGGCCACCAGTAATCTTTCAACCATAAAAAAAAAAACCTCCGTAACGCGAGTACGCCTTCTATTTAATAATGAACTAGGTTTTACCCACGCCTTCGATCACGGTAATATAGATTTTATCAATCGTTTTAGGCACAGAACAAGTATTATTTTAGGACGCTGCTGTATGCTATGCTGTATATCTTTCCACTGAGATATAGATTCCGGAAATTGGATAAAAGCGAGCATGCACATTAATGACTTTACCTAATGCGCCCTTGCTACGTAATTTCGATTGAAGAGGCACCTAGGCGTCTCAGTCGTTCTTATAGAAGCTTGGCTATGGAACAGTCTAGTCTTTTTTCGCTTTCAAAACGTAGCTCATCAGCTCTCAAAATAGCTCCTCTTGTTTATAACAAATGACCGAATAATGTTGCGATATTGTTGTAATCAAACAATATTTGCCGTAGGAGCTTGTTTGTGGTCAATAGTTACCTCGTAAGCGTTAGGTTTTTTTTTATTGCTTAGATGGGTGGACGAGCTCACAGCACACCTGTTGTTAAGTGGTTACTGGAGCTCAGAGACATTCACAACGTAAATGCGCCACCTATCTTGAGATATAAGTTCTAAGGTCTCAAGGATAGTTACAACGGCTGCCCCACCCTTCAAACCGAAACGCATTACTGCTTCACGGCAGAAATAGGCAGGGTAACGTGGTGGTACCCACCCGCGCGGACTCACAAGAGGTCCTACCACCAGGTTTGCAATGATTTAAAAAAAAGACACGAAAATAATTATACCCTACCTAAGCAAGCGCTACGTTAGCGATGCTTATAAGAAAACGATGAAAAGTGATGTGTAATTATAGCTTAACCAAACATTAAAATAGACAAACAAAGAATTTTCTTTTTAAAGTTGAATTGAAACTAAAACTACCTATCCCTAAAAATAAGTTGTCTTATAACAATGAACGATAAATAATCATTGTTTGAGTGGCACGTACCTATTACATACAACTAGGGTTTTAATGTCGCATATAAATGAAGCGAAGGAAATTCGCGCGGGAAATTTTTGACTTATGAAACTAGTTTGGTCGTATTAATATTCGAAGAATACATGCCGATAATAAAACACTTCAATGCAAATCTCATTTAGGGACCACGTATTTAAATCTCGGCTAGATTCATAGTTTACGGGTCTTGCAACGCAGAATACTGTTTAAGATGAATTACTTGATACTTTGAAAAAAATTTTTTTGCCACGTACCATCCGGCTATGGAATGAGCTCCCACGGTGTTTCCCGAGCGCTATGACATATCCTTCTTCAAACGAGGCTTGTGGAGAGTATTAACGTTAGGCAGCGGCTTGGCTCTGCCCCTGGCATTGCTGAAGTCCATGGGCGACGGTAACCACTCACCATCAGGTGGGCCGTATGGTCGTATGGCAATAAAAAAAAAAAATTCGGAGGTATCGTCAAAAAAGTGGAAGAGAGTGTGACTATTGAGTTGATACCATTAACTGCATTTTGTTCCTTGTGTCCTAATGCCAGTAATTGATATTTCACATCCTACCACATACCTATCCTTTGCGTATTTAAAATAATATGATTGTGTTTTATGGAAGTGTTGAGATTTTCCCAAATACCAGTAAGTTTTATTACGTTATTTAGACATCTTTTATTTAATTTTAACGAAGGTCAACATAATTGGAATAGCTTTTGGTGCGATTTCTACATAATTTTTATAAAAGGCAGCTTTAATGTTCAAAATCAAATCGGTTCGAAGCTCCAGAAATTAGGATAATAAAGGAATTATTTCTGAATTTTTGTCATGTCATAAATATGTATAGTACCTACCTGTAAGTTCCCTCGCTTTTCCGCTAACGAATAGAAACAGAACCGCGTATATCGATTTGTACATTGTTACTGAATCTAGTAACTATGATTTTGATTCATTAATTAGTATTGATTCTCATTTGAATGCGCATATAAATCTAAAAGATGTTAGGAAGGTTAATTGGCTGTGTGAAAATGACGCGGCTTAATAAACAAAAACATAATAGGTATATGAACTTGTGTTTGGCGTCATTTAGGTAATCTGAGTTGAAGGTTGCTATTTTGATATCAAATGAAACTTTTATTTTGTTGAAATAACAATTTTTTGCATACGAAGGAATGAAATATTGATTTACTAGCGACAAATGACGAACGACTTTTCGTGCTGCATACATAAATAGAGGAACATTCTTCTGTATAATCTTGGCCCATCGAGTATCTCGCCGGATATTATCAGAGCGTTGCGATTTTGATGCGGTGGTAGATTCAGCGAAGCACTGCTCATGTTAGGGCTAGTGTTAGCAAATTCTCTCAGATTGAGCCCTTGAGCTCACCTACCCGTAGCTGGAATACCCGCTAGGTTACCAGAAAATAGGTAGGGAAAAAGGAATCTTACGACTCTTTTGATAGCCTTCCTACCTAAAAAGACAACGGGTTCTACTGCTAGGTTCGTTTGGTGTATCGGAATATATAAATAGACTTAATAGACATAATATGTGATAAGGTGGGCTTTAGGACTCTATCGACGACCCATTGGATCGTTCATCTTCATTCTTATTTCTTTTGTCTTATACCATTAAAGGAAATGGAAAGTTTTTATCGTGATTTTTTTCATCGTAATTTTCATAAGCATCAAGATGTCTAGTTACGATCATGACTTATGCAAGTGTAGTTAGTGTCCACAAAGCTATCACACGGCCCGAATCCTCTATCCAAACAAAACAGTACTGTTTTTGCAGGATAGCAGTCGGAGCACCGTGGTAGGCTAGCAAGAGCAATGTAGATAGATCTTCGCAATGAATTAAAATCAATAAGTGAAGACAGTGTCAGTGTGCTTCATCGACAAATCGATGCAGCTTCTGCGTCAGCCGTAAGGTGAGACTATTTGCCCGAAAAATGATCGATAGGATCACCTAACGACAAGTCCATGCCTCAAGCACGCCCGTGATTGACCCCCTGCGTTCATATTATCAAGACACGAGAAATATACATAAATTTAGCCTACTCCTACTTTGACGTAGTAAGTCTCCTAGTTCAATTGAAGTTATTTTTTGTGGTCACGCTAACAGAAAGCTTAAAGCTACCCAACGAGAGCTAAGTTAGAAGTTTTCTTAGCGATCGAATAAAATTTTCGAACAATAGATTCGCAGGAAAATCATGATAACGAATACAGCTCGAAAATATTTAGCATTAGTTAATTTTTGCACAATTGCAACATAAGACAGGAAATTGTTCGAAATCGACAATTTCGAAATCACAATAGATATTACATATTATTATGTTCATCAATTTTTTTGTTGTATTGACTGTAAAAAAATTCCACTTATCCTTTGCTCTTCCTACCTTAACACGTTAGCAGTCCCTATCAAAGCGTTCCGAAACACGCCCTATGTCCAAGTGTGATTATATATTTTTTGGCCATTATTCGATGCCCACTTATCGACTGATGCATTAAAAGTAACAAAATATAGTCGTTGATTCCGGATATACCCGTGTACACCGGGCGGTACACGGACTTATGAATTAAATTACCGTGTACACTTAACGTGTACCACAGACTAATGAGTGTGGCGGGTAGCCATCATACAACGCAAGATAGGATAGGGTCTCTCCAGGAGACACTCCTGCCACCCAGGACCTGTCCAGGAGGCCCTCCATCCGTTCCACGATCAACGCTGACGATGTCAGGGCCACACATCTCCGGCGTGGCAGCTCTGCATCACATGGACTACTCACGACACTCACGCAACATTCAAGCTCAGTCTCGACTCACCGCAGACTTCGCGCAGCACTGGCACTTGCAAGCTAATCTCAGCACGGACAACGATCATTAAATGACACGACCTCCGGTCTCGGAGGGGAGTGATGTGCCGGGTAGCCATGATACAACGCAAGATATTTGACAGATGCCTGAATCTCGCTTACAACATTTTCCAGATAAGCTTGCATATATACAAGTTCCCAACAACACTCGGACCGTCGGTCTACCGAGCAAATCCACCCGCTCGGTGGAAGATCTTCCCTTTGTCGTATACCTACAATGAGTGTTCCAATAGACGTATGCATAGTTAATTTATTACCATATTGATGGTTCGCTTCCGCGGCAGACTACTTGTCCGCCAATACATACCCTCGAACACATAAACATAACATGAAGATCTATAAACTATGGTCTGCATAATGTTACACTTGAAAATTTGATGTATGTTCGTAAACATATTGAGGATTTTCCTAAAATGTCGGACATACATAATAGAAATTCTAGGAACAAACACAAGCTTGTTGTGCCGATGAGTAGGTTACATAAGATACGAAATTCATTCGGATGTTTGTCTGTGCGCCTGTACAACAAAATCCCACAAGATGTTCAGAACCTACATATACATAGGTTTAAGAAAACTATTAAAGAACATCTGTGCAATAAAGTTTACTATAAAGTCAATGATTATCTAGAAGATTGCACAAAGTGGGAATGAGTTGTTCGCTCCGGGCATTTCAATATTGTAATAATTGTTATGTTATAATTACTTATTGTAAAAATGAATATTTAAAAAAATCTAATATTAAAAAAAAAAACTAATATTAAAAAAAAAAAAACATGCCCGCTGAGTTTCTTGCCAATTCTTCTCAGGACGGAGGCTAATTCTTGTGAATTGGCAGTAGTTCTTTTGACGTTCAACAAGTATGTACTTTCATTTATGTTGAATAAAACTTGTTTGATTTGATTTGATTTAACGTGTTAAGTTTTAACTTTGATCCATAGCACTGGTTATTAAAATAATTTAATATCCATAGCTTTGGACCTATGATGAATCGTTTATCAAATGGCTTTGACAGTTGACGTTATGAAGTATTTCGCCAAATGACATATGACATAAACAACAAAATAATGACATTTCCAATTTATCAAAAAAATGAAATTTCTATTTCGAGATATTTTGAGGTTTGCCGACCAATTTTCACAAACTAAGTAACCTAAAGTAACTGAAAAACATTTTCATTACCGTACTTAAACGTACTAAAATAATTATTTGATGTCAGTAACTTTCCACTGAAATGAATATTGTGAATAGTAGCAAATAAAATTATTTTGTAACAATTGTATCTTACGATGCGAGTGATCGTAAATGTTTGGTTGTACCAATGTCCTTTTACGATTTGCTATGTTAGCGAGGATCTCTTCGTTGTACCAGAGGAGAGAATATACAAATCTTTAGGTTTAAAGACTGGAGACTGTTGTGAGATAGGAATGGACGCTGATAATGTCAAGAAAAATTTATTAAAATTGAAAATAGATGCAACTTTTTTGCTGCCATTCGTGAAAGCCTGCATGGGTTCAGATGTCTTCCGAAAAAATTTATCATACAACTTAAACAGCATCTGCGGGTTCCCAAGGCACGGGACCGTAGTCCTCAAGTTAATACTTGAACCACCAGATAAAGAAATCATTGATTACGCTTGGTGAGTTAAATAATTAATTTTTATATTTATCACCTGTTGTAATAATCACATGTTATCAGAAAGTACATTTTATTTTATTCAATTTACAGCTAACAAATGTGAATTTTGTTATATATGCGGTTAGAATTCTAATTCAAAATACAATATACAATATGTAATAGATTATAAAGATTTTTATTGACTACATTAACTTATTACATTGATAATGTTTGTAGCAAATATAGCCATAAATGGAATTTGAATTGTGTTATTGCATTAAATATTGTTAAATTTGCATTATTACTACTATACTTATAAGCTTCTCTTGCGAATTCAGGACCACATCAGTTAAACTATTCCAAATTTATGCAATAATTTTTAAAGGACATCGGGCACCTTTGTATGGGACACTTACCTACAGCGAACAAAAATGAAATTAGGTCTGGTGGATAGGCAATTGAATCTAGTTTACAATGGTATAGGTCCCATATCTGTGAGCCGTGGGAATAAGGAGAAACTGGACATTAAAAAAATATATTTTTTTTTACTTTTTTGTGCAATAATTCAAGAGGAAAAAAGGAATAAAAAAAACATGTTTTTCTCTTTACTTTTATTTTGCCGCATCCAAATCTACAAGAGTTTCGTCTAAAAACGCCGCAGGTGCGTGAAATTCTTCTTGATATATAGCCCAAGATAAAAAGTATACCACACTGGCGATGTGCGCGCAACTCCCTACAGTGCGGCGGCCGTGTATACAGGAACAGTAATACCCTTCGAGGCTTTGTCTTCCTTGCAATGCCGGATTTATTAGTATATATGTATAATAGCGTTTTGCTCTTATGTGACGAGACTGTATTCTGCCTCGTATTAATATTTTATTTTCTACCAACTCTCTGCGATGGTATAATTCCATTATATACACTCCGTTTGGCCGCATGTGTTCATGGCAATAAGATTTGGCCAATTTCAAATGGTATATTCCCAAGGTAAATAAAAATAGCTCGTCGTAAGTTAATTGTGGAAAATCTCTTAATTCGGGATGACGAAGGACTGCGTTGTAGTAAGATAAGCTAGCTACCTGCGCGAGCGCAACCAAACCTGTTTTACGACAATGGGCGAGAAAGAGAACGCAACATGCACACCCACTTATCGGATATCAGTCAGGTTGACTTTACGAAAATACCACGGAGTGATATTTTAACTTACTGAGCGGTCATATTTAGTAATTAGGACAAATAGTCAACTTAAAATATGAATTTCATTTTACTTTTATTTCCATTTTCCCATTGTTATGAATTAAAATAACCACATAATATTAAATATGATTGGAAGCACTATGATTTAAAAGTGTTTTGGTTTATGTTCGCGACTTTAAAAAAAGCGGGTAAAAAACGCCCAATGATCTTTACAGTTGAAATATTTAGTTTGCATTATCAATGTGTTTTATTGCTAAATAACATTTGGAGATACTCAACAACATTTCAATAATTAGTTTACGTAACTTTTCATAAGGATAAAGCCTTGATACTCTCTTTGACACATAAGCTGATGTGGTAAACAAGGGAATATGATCAATAATAGTTATCACATTAGTATTTATTTATTTATTACTTCTAGTGTATATCCAATGAATGCAGTTGAACCGTAATTAAGCATTCTCATTTTCATTTCCAAAGTTTAGAGTCCTTTTCATCCATTCAATTTGTTTTCATTTAATTTATTTATTAGATAAGTTCTTTTGTTGATTGTGTACAAAAGAAAATATTTTTTTTAATAACAAATAACACAATAACACTAAGGCTAAAGCTATTTTGTTCAAAGACAAAGAAGATCTGTTGACAAATGAGAAAATGGTGCTAGCTGTTTTGTGTTTCCCTATTTATATGTACATAGTATATTATTATTTTAATACTTCCTTAAAAAAAATTCTATTATTTCTTCGGATAAAATACATCTTTTGTTTTTTCTTCTTCTTCTTTTAGATAATTTGGCTCCAACGCCTTTGGCATTGATTTTGCCAATGTCAAAGTATTTACAAAAATAACAGGTGCTTAGAGAGGGAAAAAATTACTAAATCTAAATACAAGTAAATTTGGTCGGTTTTTCCATACGCGAATCTGTGGTTTTAAGAACAGCACAAACAAATATATGTTAGACTAACTACTTTAGAGATAAATATTATTAGCAGATAAAAATTTACACAGAATATTTACATGTTTAGAATAGACTAAAGTTAATAAACAATTAATATTAATAGGTCGGGGAATGTCATTGGGAAGGATATCATAAAGAGGGGATACGATATTGGGGCAGTCGAAGAAAATGTGATCCAGGGTACCCTCATCTAATCCACACTCACAAAGAGAATGGTCACGGACTCTAATTTTGGCAAGAAAAACAGGGGAGCAAACATGGCCAAGTCTAAGACGGATTATAGCTGAGACAATTTTTTTAGGAAGATGGCAGTGGGAGGAAAACCAAGGCTTAGAGGGCAGGGTCGGTTGCAAGTTACCATAATGCTTACCTACTGACTGACGAGAAATCTGCCAGCTTTCATTCCAAGATTGAAGCATATCAGATTTTGCCAGAGAATGTAAATCTCGAGTAAAAATTTTGTTATACTTGTTACAGCCCATAACAACAGCCTCCTTGGCACAGGAGTCAGCAAGCTCATTCCCACAAATTCCGCTATGACTTGGGATCCAGACGAGAGTGACATCAAGTCCGGAGCAGTGACATTGAAAAAGAGTTTCTTTAATTTTTAATATAATTTCAAAATTGACTTTTGAATGCGATGGAAATTTAGTTATGTCTTGAAGACAACTTAAGGAGTCCGAAAAAATTACCGATTTACTTAGACCGCGGGTTTTAATAAAAAGAGCTGCTTCTAAAAGAGCAACAGCTTCACCAGAGTACACAGAGGAAGTCTGAGGGAGTTTGTATTTTAGGGAGATTTTAAACTTGGGGATCCATACCGCAGCACCTACAGGACCATTTTGGGATAGTTTAGATGCATCAGTGAATAGGTGATAATGATTAGGCCATTGTAGTTGTACTATGTTCTGAAATTGTAAATTTGCTACTGGGGAGTCTTTATGGATCCCAATATTCAAGAAGGTAGTGGGACGAAATAAAAGACAGTCAAAAGAGAAAAGAAAGAGGGGGAATTTATCATATTGAAAAATTGGAGAAGCTAAATTTTGCAGTTTCTTATACGAGTTGACAAGAGGAGGTACAGATTTATGACGCCAGTATCTAGAGGTTTCGGTCAGTTGAGCAAGTTGGGAAAGTAGAGCTAAAAGGGGGTGGTTTGAGAGAGAAATTACTTTGTAGAAAAATCTATCAGCTAGAAACTGTCTACGCAAGGCTAAAGGAGGTTCAAAACATTCAACTTGTAGGGCATTTATAGGGGAAGATTTCATGGCGCCAGAGATGATTCTGAGGCATTTTGATTGAATACGATTTAGTTTTGTAAGTGCCATTTTATTACAAGGCTCCAAAACAAAGCAACCATAGTCAAAGTGACTTCTAATTAAAGCATTATAAAGAAGCTTCTGGCTGTAAGGATGTGAACCCCACTTAACACCGGAGAGTGCGCGTAGAACATTGATGCTCTTCTCAACTTTATTGCAGATATAGTTTAAATGGTGAACACCGGAGAGTTTAGAATCCAAGAGAATGCCCAAAAACTTAACTTTACTCAAGACTGGAATAGATTGGTTACAAATTTCAATATTTATTTCAGGGATAACTCTCTTACGGGAGAAAGCAACCGCAGAACATTTAGGGATGGACAGGGATAAGCAGTGATCATTCAACCAAGAATTCAGGTTAAACAAAGCAGAATTTAGACAATTACAAGCTTGTGAGAAAGAATTAGATATGGTATAGAGGGCAATATCGTCAGCATATTGGAGGATACGGCAAAAACGGTTCACAGTAGTATCTAAAATAGCAGTGTAAATATTATAAAGCAGAGGACTGAGAACAGAACCCTGAGGTAGACCTTTCCAGGTTCGATGAGAAGAATTTTCACCTAAGATGCGAACTATAATAGATCTGTCATAAAACAAATTGAAGATAAAATTCACAATTCTAGGAGGCATATTCAGGTTAATAAGTTTTTGTCTAAGTAAATGAAGGTCGACATTGTCGTATGCAGAGGAAATATCTAGAAAAACTGCTATAACATGACGATTTTGAGAGAATGCAACACGAATATCTGAAGTGAGGAGGCTCAGGCTGTCCAATGTTCCGTAACCTCGTCTAAAGCCAAACTGACTATTAGGGAGAATAGACCTGTTTTCAACTATCCATTCTAGACGATTTTTTATCAAATGTTCCATAATTTTAGCTAGCACACTCGAGAGAGCAATAGGTCTATATGAACAAGATTGAGCTGGATCCTTGCCTGGTTTTAGAATTGGGATTATCAATTGAGTTTTCCATGAGGCTGGAATAGAACTGGAGAGAAATATATGATTTAAAAGGTTTAGAAAGATTTTTTTAGAAGAGTCAGATAATTTTTTTATAAAAGAGTACGGGAAGCCATCTATACCTGGGGCTGAATCTCGGAGGTTGTCAAGAACACAGCATAGTTCTGCAAATGAGAAGCTGGAATTCATGGGGTCATTAGAGGCGGAGGAGGGAATTAAGGGACAAGGTTTAAAAGGCACAAAGGGTGGGCAGAGTTTGGAGATAAAATCAGGAAGCCAAGACAAGGAATTAGAATTAATATTATTATCAGATTGTGATTTACGAAATGCTTTTATTTTTTTCCATATCAAGGAGGCAGGAGTTCTTGGGGAGAGAGACTCGCAAAAATTACGCCAAGCAAGAGATTTCTTTTGTCGCAAAAATCTTTTAGAGATGGCCGAAATTTTCTGAAATTCTAGGAAATTCTCTAAAGAGAGAATTTTAGAAAATTCAGACTCAGCCTCCTTGCGTTTTTGGACTATTTGGGAGCATTCAGCATCCCACCATGCTGGTGAGGGAATTTTATTTGAAGCTGAATTCTTTAAGGGAATGGTTAGTTCGGCAGCGGAGGATAAAATGGAACAAAATTCTAGGTACAAAAATAGAGTATTTTCATCATTTGCATCAGGAAGAGATTCAAGATTATTTTGAACTAAAGATGAATACTTTTGCCAGTCGGCCTTGTTAAGTCTGAATTTCAAAAGGGGTTCATATGGAATTGAAGATGGGATGGAAGAATCGGCTAGAGTTAGTAATATTGGAAGATGATCACTGCCATGGGAGTTGGACAGAACAGACCAAGAAATCGAGTTAACTAAAGAGGGAGAGGACAAGGACAGGTCTGGGGCACTTGGACTTTGGGATGGGGATACTCTACGGGTGGGAGTTCCATCATTAAGTAGACACAAATTTAATTCATCAAGTTTATCAAGAAATAATGAGGAATTTGAGTCACATAACTCAGAACCCCACATTGTATGGCGTATATTAAAATCTCCTAAGACTAAGAGAGGACATGGAAGAGAGGTTAAGAGTGTCGAAAATTCTAGAATAAGGTTACTGTTAGGGTGAGGGATGTACACTGAGACCACTGTGATGTTAAAGCAGCGAACTGCCACAATGTTAATTGCTGAGGAATGAGGAGGAAGGGTAATGCGAGAAAAAGATATATTTCTTCTGACCAAGATAGCAGTTCCTGCCCAGCCGTCGTCTCTGTCATCGCGGAGACACGAGAACCCGGGCACCCTAAGCAGAGTATCCGGTCTCAACCATGACTCCGCAACAGCAAAGAGGACAGGGTTATATTGATTAGATAGATAAATTATTTCTTGTTTTTTATTTCTGATACTACGACAGTTCCATTGTAGGACCTTCGTCATTATGCTTTGGTTGAGAGTTGACGAGACTAGAGATTAAAGCGTGAATCTGAATCAAGACGTTGTTCGGTAGTATATCATTGAATTTTGATAAAATATTTAGAAGCAGCATTGACATTAATTCCGCGAGATTATCATTTGTAGCAGGGGCACAGGGGGTGGGAGTGCTAAGAGCACAACCATTGGGTAAACAAGAGTTAGGAGGGCTAATAATATCATTGTGAGCATGACGATCATAAGACTTGGAAAGTATTGGTTTAGACGATTTTTCAATAAAAACAGTTTTTTTGTATGAAGTTGACGGAGTATGACGAGAAGATGAGGGGGAGGAAGACGGGAGGGTATTCGAAGATGGAGCTGATCGGCTCAGGAAGATAGGTTTTTGGGGAAGAGAAGAATTGGCAACATCGGCATAGGAGGTGCGGACTGAAGGAAATCTGCGAGCTGCCTCAATATAACTAATATTTTCTTCAGACATAACCATCTTAATTGATCTTTGACGGGCATGTTCGGGGCATTTCGGGTCAGAGGCGGGATGACAACCAGAGCAGAACAAGCAGGTTATGTTATTTTCTGAAACACTACAAGAATTACCTTCATGGGGGCCTGCGCATCGAGAGCAGCGGGCTTGCGATCGACATTGATCACGAATGTGCCCAAAACGACAACACTTTAAACACTGAATAGTGGGAAGAGTATATATGTTTACAGGGAGGGAAACGCTGCAACAATATACATGTTTAGGAAGAACTTGCCCAAGAAAAGAGAGGACAACTGTACCCGTCGGTTCCCATACTGTTTTTCCATCTATTTTCTTTTTCTTATTCATTCTTCTGGCTTTAATGACGGTGGTTGAAACAGACCGACACTCAATCCATGAGACTAGGTCCTCAAGAGACCACTCTACAGGAATTTGTCTCACGACACCCATCCTGGTAACTTGAAAGCGTGGAATAATTGCTGACAATTTGTTAGATGAAAGTAATGGGTTTGTTAAAAATGAATTCGCTTCGTTATATGTTTTAAAAATAATAGCAGCCCTATTTCTACCCATGTTTTTAATTTCATCTATCCCTGAGATCTTACCATTGTAAATAATTTGAGCAATTTTAAGGGTACGGGTGTGGTTCGAAACTGGGGCAAAGTCACCATCTGAACGAGATACATGGACAACAAAAGGGCCAGAGTCAGTTTCAGAGTAATTAAGAACTGAATTGTTATCAAAACCTGGCCGGGTGTAGGTATGTTGATTAGAGGCAGCTGCCGGTAAATGTGGAGCTGATCTTTTTTCTGGGACGCTTAATACGTCTTCCGCAGGGCGTTTTTGTGAAGCTTTTACAGGAGAATTAAGTATTAGAGAAAGATCGTCCATCTCTGAATCTAAAGAAGACCTCCCTCTGTCCGGCGGGACATTTTCGCCCACCGAGGACGACATTGACATAAAAAATACACTTACCAGTTAAATGAAACTTAAACTAATCCACCACCAACAAAAATAGGGCAACACAATTCTTAAAAACACAGAAAAAACGGGAAAAACACTAAAAATAATCGAAACGCGTGTGATCTGACAGATGTCCAACTACCCTCCTAGCTTTTGTTTTTTGTGGACTGAAAAGACAATTTTTTAATTACTGTTACAACATTATTAATGCAAGATGGGAACTGTATGTGTAGTTTGAATGATGATACAGCTCCTTTCTCTAATAAGAATTGGTTTTTACACTTTTTACTGTTTAGAATATTTGAACTTTAACCATGTCAAAAAGAAGGTATTTGAATTTGATGATAAAAATGTCAACGATTATCGTGTTATCTAATTACAGGAATGAAAGGATCGTTAGATTAGTTTGGATGAGACTAGAAATAGAAAATGCCTTTTCTTGGTTATCTACTTTAGGTGGTGCTTACTCTGCCTTAGGAGATTATTTTGAAGACTGTGTAAGTAGTTTATATTTTCTTCAATAACTCAACTCCCTTGCAATTAGAATTGCAAGCTTATTAAAAAAAAAAAAAACACCACACAACACTAACTCACCAGTTTAATAATTTGTTTTCACTGTGAAGTTCTTGTTTTTTAATTATTTTAGTGCATATGGAACGATATTTCAGCAGCGGTAGGTAGCTGTTATTTAACACTGTATCAATTAACCCCGAGATGAGAGGTGAAATTGAAATTACAATTGTTTTTGAATCAGCTTTTCCACTTATCAAATGAGTCCTTATAAATATATAATTTTTTGTTGGGAGTAACAATGCATATTGTAGACTTAAAAGCCCCTTAGATTAGTACAAATATGGCAGTTTTTTTTTTATTGCCCTTGTCGACAGACGAGCGTACGGCCACCACCCTGCCTATTTCTGCCGTGAAGCAGTAATGCGTTTCGGTTTGAAGGGTGGGGCAGCCGTTGTAACTATACTTGAGACCTTAGAACTTGTATCTCAAGGTAGGTGGCGCATTTACGTTGTGGATGTCTATGGGCTCCAGTAACCACTTAACACCAGGTGGGCTGTGAGCTCGTCCACCCATCTAAGCAATAAAAAAAAATAAACCTGATGGTGAGTGGTTACCATCACCCACGGATACGCATAAATACATAATAATTGAACAATGTTCAACAGAAAATTGGTTCTTGAAAAATAATTAAACTAATTAAGGTTTCTAATCCAACAGGCAGAAGAAGCAGGCAGAATATCTATAAGACAATACAAACTATCGAAAATGTTAGGAGACGAAAGCTTAGCGGCCCGGAGTAGACTATATTCAGCACTGTCATACTCGCAGAAAGGACACCTACATTTATCAAGGCATATAGTACGCAATGTAGCCGAGTTCGCTAGAATAACGAATGATAAACGTTTGTTCAGAATGTGCCAGGGAGTTTGGGCGAAATTAAAATATTTAAAGTCACTAAAGAAACAGGGTAAACACCATGTGAATGGTAAGATTAGTGCGTAACATGAATTTTTTAAATTTTCTAGTTTGCATCTGATGAAATTGTAGAAAGTTTTGAAAATTTGTTTTCTTCTTTTCTTCTGTATCTCGTTTCTTTGTAGTCCATGGATATTTTTAGAACTTCTATTATTACCTACGTTTTAACCCTTTGACTGCGATGTGGGTCATCGGTGCCCTAAGTCGATTTCTGTTACTAAAGCGCCCAAATATCTAGTAGACTCTCGGAAAAACGAATCCGAAGATACTAAGTATGAATTATATTTCTAAGAGACCCAAAAATACTGAAACACATTAAAAACAAAAGAAGGCAAAGTTATAACAGAAATCGATATCATTACTTGAGTGGGCCACGTGGGACACCGGTGACCCACATGACAGTCATAGGGTTAATGCAGCAACTACGTCATTCACAATTTTTACCATATACTTATATGGATTTGAAAAATAATCAAATTTTAGAAAAAATGTCTACATTTTATATTAACAATTATTGGGTAAATATTTTAAGATTATTTTAAAATACAATCAGAGAAACCAGTGTCTATTACAATTCAATAAACAATTTGATTTTTAAAATAAATAATAAATTATGTGGGAATAATAGGGTATTTGATTGAATTAAAGATATATAGAACTATATAAACTATTCTGAGAGGTTGTAAATTGAATGTTGTATACTTTCAGCAAAAGTGTACCTTATTTATAACTCTCAACAAATATATATTGTATATTTCCCGTATTCCTGTATGTAATTTATTATGAAACTAAATATCTTCTATCTCCTTCTTCTGTATATCTATATATATAAAAATGAATTGCTGTTCGTTAGTCTCGCTAAAACTCGAGAACGGCTGGACCGATTTAGGTAATTTAGGTCTTGAATTATTCGTGGAAGTCCAGAGAAGGTTTAAAAGGTGAATAAATATGAAAATGCTCGGAATGATATAAAAATAACAATTTTGTTTTTCTTTCGATATGTCCCCCGTCGGACGGATTCCTTTTGTTTGTTTTAAGTTTATTTTATAAAAAGATTAGGTCTTTTATTTATCGATTGAGGCAATACGAAACCTGCCTGGTCAACTAGTCATCGATATAAATCAATTAAGACCATAGTTATCTAAACTGTCTGGTGATGTCACAAATCATAGTTTAGCTGTTAACCATAGTTCATTAATGACTAACAACATTATTCCTGCTCAGAAGTGATTTTAGTATATTAAACATAATGAAAAAATTGGTACACATTTATTGCATGTTTTAATTGTGAAAACTTACCATCTTTTTTTAAAATTATATAGGTACTGAATATGTAAGAAATCGTAAGTTAAATACTTCAATGAAAAATTTGGAATTATTTCCATAAAACAGTCAAATATCCTATATATCGAATTTAAGCAAAAAAATGATAATAGAACTATCAATAATAATGTTCTATAGGACGTAATGGAAATTTGGTGCTCAAAAATGAAAACATTAAATATGGATTTTCTTTGAATATAATTTAAAGGAAGATAAAAAAGGTAAAGAAAACATCTGATTTTAAAATAGTCAATTTTGTATTTCAGCCGTTTTTATGTTTGTTCCGCGACTTCTTTTTTTTAAGTATGGCAATTGGATTATTGTGACGCCACGCCACTGTAGCCACTGTCAAGCTTATAAAAATATAAATTTTTTAAGTAAATACATCTTCTGTTATTTGAAAAATGCCATATTCATCTTGGCTTTCATCTTTCCACATTTGTGCACTACCACAGATTATAAACAGCTACTACCGATAATACACATTTTAATCTGAACAAACACTAAATAAAACAATTCAAGCAACTTCGCGCCAAAACCGCTCGCCACGCACTTAAATAACAATATTCGTAAAAACAAACACGATAAAAACCGTCACAGGCAATTAATTAATGTACTACAGTCGTATACAATTCATATACAATGTCTATATAAAACATGGAGCTTTATTCTGCCAATTTTCAACGAATTGTTCTCGCAACGACTTAAAGTTTGCGTGAAACGAAATCTTCCCTTTAAAACGGGGACCAACACGTAGGTACCACATTCTAAATTTATTTTATAGCAAACACTCAAAGCACTTATGAAACTACAGCAGGCTTATGGTAGGCAGCGGCTTGGCTCTGCCCCTGGCGTTGCTGACGTCCATGAGCGACGGTGACCACTTACCATCAGGTGGGCCGCATGCTCGTCTGCCTACAAAGGCAATAAAAAAAAAGCAGGAGTTGAAATCTACCGTTGTAAGATCATTTTAGGTTAAGGATTAGCGTAATATTTTTAATAGTTGTCACGGAGTAAACTTGCTATAGTTAAAACTAGCCTCACGATTGACCACGGTCCACTAGTGGTTCTTGGATTGTCCATGTAGAATATTATAACACCAAATTGCCTATGAATTTCATTTATTCATGGCTGTTGTATATTCCAGAAATGCACAGTAGTATGGAATATATCAACTTTTTTAAATACGTAATTTGGGTACTACCTGAGAATTTTTTTTTGTTCCTAATAGATCTACTATGAGGTGTTTCAGGATTTGGGACACCCTGTGTAACTCAATATCATCCTAGATGTCACTTAAACCAAATAGCATTTCACCCCTCGATGAGGTGACAACGAATAACACTGGACTTAAACCGTTTTTTTTTTCTTACCTAAGCTGGTACCCTTGAGAGGCTATTCCAGCGTAACCTTAACTAGTAGGTGAGCTCACGGGGCTCAAACCTGACGACGTTGCTAACACGAACCCTAGCAAGAGCCGTGCTTCGCAGAATCTACCACCGGATCGGAAACGCGACCCACTGAGAAGATCCTGCGAGAAACTCAGTGGGCTGTGTCTGAGGGTTAATGGTGACCGGTGCTTGAAGTACCTAAAAGCACCGTTAGTGGATCGGTAGGATCCGAAATGACGTGTTTTGGGCGACGTCGACTGCTTTCCATTCTTTCCGCAGGATCGGGAATGTAGTTACCGGCGGCCACGATGAGAGTGTTTTCGTGTCGTGCCGCTTTATCGAAGTGGGGACTTACACCGTAAAAGTATAGTTTTGATAATTTTTGGTTGTGTCTGCGATACGCGAAAATTTCAGTGGTTTACTCCGGGATCGCTATTAGTAAATATGAAAATCGGGAGCTTTGGGCTCGATTATCCAGTTACACAATAAAAAAAGGGTTCCTGCATTTTTTTAATATCGCATTGCTCATGTTCAGCATTCAAATCTAATCTAAATTCTCTAAAATGTGAATTGGGACGTTTTTCATATCATATTATAAAATAAGAACCATATAATTCGTATGGTTTAATAGGGTAGACAATCAATGAATGTCTGGTGACGTGAGCTTGTCCATCAATCTACACTAATGAAAAAAAATGGAAGAGACACAATTTTGTAGTAGTCCAGTTGGGCGATAATTAGTATGGATGATAGAAGTAAGGGCGCCATCTCTGTGTATTAGAAAGTGTCCGTTGAAAGGGAGAAAATTAAGATGGCGCCACTGTAGCAAGTGGAAAGATTTTAAAAATAACGCCATAAACTATACTTCACTCTGTTTAAAACTGCTTCATATCTATTTATCTATCTATATATGAGTCGACTATTATCAAAGCCGGCAATGTGACTTTTGGACAATTATTGGTAAATTAGAAAAACGAATTATTGACTTTGTATTCCATTGGCAGTCACAAAACTCTTCTGAACGACATCTTAGATAAATAACAGGATAAGTATTAACCTTTATTTAATGCAGGTTTTGAACCGTATTCTTTGAAGGAGACGATTATATTCAAATCAATCTGTATTGACATATCAATAACATTTTTTTGTCCAAATGCACAGATTGCCACCTTTGATACTAGACGACTCATATATAAAAATGAATTGCTGTTCGTTAGTCTCGCTAAAACTCGAGAACGGCTGGACCGATTTGGCTAATTTTGGTCTTGAATTATTTGTGGAAGTCCAGAGAAGGTTTAAAAGGTAGATAAATATGAAAATGCTCGGAATTAAATAAAAATAACAATTTTGTTTTTTCTTTGATGTGTCCGCCATCGGGCGGATCCCTTTTGTTTTAAGTTTATTTTATACAAAAGTTAGGTAATTTATTTATCGATTGAGGCACTACGAAGTCTGTCGGGTCAGCTAGTGATTCATATGATTTCCATTTTCTACACTAGCGGTATTTCGGCGAGTCTTCCAGCAATAACTTACAGGTGGACACTTCAATTTGCCCTCTATAAAAGATGTTCCTCCTTACCTCTACCCTCCATGGGGATAAGTAAAACATCACAGATTCTCTAAATACGCACTTGTTTATTTTGTATTCCACAAATTGTTTATTGAAATCACAAGAAAAATATTATTATGTACCTACATTGTCGTTAATCCAAATGTGATTTATTTGTTAATTTGTTGGTGCTGTAAATAAATCATTTTTCGAAATAAATTACAGTGTGTTTTATTAACAAGGCCCTTGGCTCTCCGTATACATACATACGTGTATACCGTAGTGGGGGGAATCGGGACCCTTTCCAATTTGAAGTCGTCGTGGTCTAAAGGATAAGACGTCCGGTGCGTTCGTATATAGCGATGCAACGGTGTTCGAATCCCGCAGGCGGGTACCAATTTTTCTAATGAAATACGTACTTAACAATTGTTCACGATTGACTTCCACGGTGAAGGAATAACATCGTGTAATAAAAATCAAACCCGCAAATTTATAATTTGCGTAATTACTGGTGGTAGGACCTGTTGTGAGTCCGCACGGGTAGGTACCACCGTCCCGCCTATTTATGCCGTGAAGCAGTAATGCATTTCGGTTTGAAGGGCACATCTAGGCAATAAAAAATAATAATAATTCAACCACCAATAAAATTGAAATTAAAATGGTTCCGGGGGCTTACATTTTTATATACGGTGCGTTATTCTACATGGTTCATTACAAAACATAGGTACACAAAAACAAAAAAAATAGCTTGACCCGATTCACTTGGCTTTGGGGTGAATCAGGTTACGTATACATTCCGATAGAGGCACCCGTCACGTGCGGACGTGCTCATCGTCCACTCGATCGCCCGGTCTTTGTCGCCCGGCTTTTGTTAGCCCGGCCATTGTTCGCGCGGCCTGTGTTCGTGATACATCTGCCGACCAAGTGTGTTTCCTGGAAGCTTTTATTTGTTTTGTTTTAGTTATTTTTGTGTTCGTGGAACATTTGCCGACAAAGTGTTTTCCTGCAAGTATTTATTTGTTTTGTTTCTTTTTGTAATTTCTGTTTTGTTGTGCTTTTTCTTTGTCCTGTAGTAATCGCGCCGCATTGCCACCTGTGTTCAATAGAACCGCTCAGGTCCGAGAAGTTGGGGCCTCGCCGCAAGGCGAGTGTTTTCAAGACCCGGGGCCGCCCCACCTGGGTACTCAGCGATCATGGACGCTGTATTCGCGGAATTCCTCCGACTTCGCCACCCACAGCTCGCCTCAGAGTTTCTGGCCTTCAAGGCCAATCACACTGCGAGCCCTCTCGAGGACTCCGCCGCGCTCGCTGCTCCTGCGTCGCCTGTACCTGCGTGCAGAGCTTCTGCATTGAGCACCACAGCCTCTGTCGTGCCTGCCGCTTCCGTGTCGCCTATACTGGCGAGAAAAGCTGCTGCGTCGTCCGCCGTGACCATCGTTTCAGCTGAGCGATCATCCGCGGCCTCCGTCGCGCCCTCTAAAACACCTACACTTGCTCGTAGGTCGCCTGCACCCGCCTCCTCGTGCTCCGACTCTGACTCGGACATGGAGGTCGACCTCGCCCCCGCCTCATCGACGGATGGATTCACCCTGGTACAGAAGGGTAAGAAGCGTGCCGCGGAGTCTCGAGCTCCCGCGGCCGCTAAAATTAGCAAAGCCGTGAACGCGACGCGCCCCCGCCCTCAGACTCCCGTTGCGCCCCCAGCCCGTGCCACTCCGTCGCCGCGTCCGGTGGCACAAAATAAAACCCAGACCCCTCCCCCGGTTATCCTTCAGGAGAAGGCAGCTTGGGATCGAGTTTGCCTGGCCCTTAAGGCCAAAAATATAAATTTCACGAATGCCCGTAACCTCGCGAACGGCATTCAGATTAAGGTTCAAACACCCGACGACCATAGGGCCCTCTCTTCTTACCTCCGTAAGGAACGTATAAGTTTCCATACTTATACGCTCCAGGAGGAGCGCGAACTCCGCGTTGTAATACGCGGAATCCCTAAAGAGTTAGATGTAGAGCTCGTCAAGGCCGATCTGTTAGAACAGGGCTTTCCAGTGAATTCTGTGCACCGTATGCACACCGGTCGCGGCAGGGAGCCATATAATATGGTTCTAGTCACCCTCCAGCCTACCCCCGAGGGTAAGAAAATCTTCAACACACAGACCGTCTGTAGGCTCTCCGGTATCGCCATCGAAGCCCCCCATAAAAAAGGCACTCCTAGCCAGTGCCATAACTGTCAATTGTACGGGCACTCTTCCCGTAACTGTCACGCGCGCCCCCGATGTGTTAAGTGTTTGGGCGATCACGCCACGGCCCTCTGCGCTCGCGATCAAAAAACCGCGACGGAACCGCCTAGCTGCGTCCTGTGTCGAACACAGGGTCACCCCGCGAATTACCGTGGTTGCCCCCGAGCCCCTAAAATAAATCGCCGCGTCGCCCGCCAAAACCGCCTCCGAGCTTCCGGCCCAGACATCAAAGCCTCGGCACCCTCTGCGTCGCAGGCTAAGCCAGCGTTCGTTCCGGCGGCGGTGCCCAGTTTCTCGGCCTGGGCAAAACCGCTGCCGTACACGAACACGGCTACAACTCCCTCCTCCGCGATTCGTCCCACCACCGCGACTCGTCCCTCTCCCGCGACTTGCCCTCCGACCGCGTCCGAAAATCTCGCTTTAGCGATCGACTTCTTTCAGTCGATCAACTTTGAGCGCGCTAACGCTTTGGGCGACGCCATTCGCGCTGCCTCCACTGCACAACACTTTATCGCCGTTGTGCAGGAATACGCCGACGTATACGCGTCATTAAATACGTACGTCCTCCCCTCACTCCGCCGGTAATCAATGGCGTATATAAGTAGAATAAAGCCCCTATCCGTAACGATAGGATTTTTTAACGCTTACGGTCTCGCAAATCAACGTGATCAGGTTTCTGACTTTTTGCGTGACCATCAAATTGATATCTTTTTAGTGCAGGAGACCCTACTTAAGCCCGCGCGCCGTGACCCTAAAATCGCGAACTATAACATGGTCAGGAACGACAGGCTCTCTGCCCGTGGTGGTGGTACCGTCATTTACTATAGAAGAGCCCTGCATTGCGTCCCGCTCGATCCTCCCGCGCTCGCTAATATCGAAGCATCAGTGTGCCGAATCTCACTGACGGGACACGCGCCGATCGTTATCGCGTCCGTTTATCTTCCACCGGATAAGATCGTTCTAAGCAGTGATATCGAGGCGCTGCTCGGTATGGGGAGCTCTGTCATTCTGGCGGGCGACCTAAATTGTAAACACATCAGGTGGAACTCACACACCACAACCCCGAATGGCAGGCGGCTTGACGCGTTAGTCGATGATCTCGCCTTCGATATCGTCGCTCCGCTAACCCCGACTCACTACCCGCTAAATATCGCGCATCGCCCGGATATACTCGACATAGCGTTATTAAAAAACGTAACTCTGCGCTTACACTCGATCGAAGTAGTTTCAGAGTTAGATTCAGACCACCGTCCCGTCGTTATGAAGCTCGGTCGCGCTCCCGATTCCGTTCCCACGTCACGAGGACTGTGGTGGATTGGCACACGCTGGGCATCAGCCTGGCTGAATCTGATCCACCATCGCTCCCGTTTAACCCGGACTCTATCCCGTCTCCTCAGGATACCGCTGAAGCCATAGACATCTTAACGTCACACATCACCTCGACATTAGATAGGTCATCGAAACAAGTTGTAGCGGAGGACTTCCTTCACCGCTTCAAATTGTCCGACGATATTAGGGAACTCCTTAGAGCTAAGAACGCCTCGATACGCGCCTACGACAGGTATCCTACCGCGGAAAATCGTATTCGAATGCGTGCCCTACAACGCGACGTAAAGTCTCGCATCGCCGAAGTCCGAGATGCCAGATGGTCTGATTTCTTAGAAGGACTCGCGCCCTCCCAAAGGTCTTACTACCGCTTAGCTCGTACTCTCAAATCGGATACGGTAGTAACTATGCCCCCCCTCGTAGGCCCCTCAGGCCGACTCGCGGCGTTCGATGATGACGAAAAAGCAGAGCTGCTGGCCGATACATTGCAAACCCAGTGCACGCCCAGCACTCAATCCGTGGACCCTGTTCATGTAGAATTAGTAGACAGTGAGGTAGAACGCAGAGCCTCCTTGCCACCATCGGATGCGTTACCACCCGTCACCCCGATAGAAGTTAAAGACTTGATCAAAGACCTACGTCCTCGCAAGGCTCCCGGTTCCGACGGTATATCTAACCGCGTTATTAAACTTCTACCCGTCCAACTCATCGTGATGTTGGCATCTATTTTCAATGCCGCTATGGCGAACTGTATCTTTCCCGCGGTGTGGAAAGAAGCGGACGTTATCGGCATACATAAACCCGGTAAACCAAAAAATCATCCGACGAGCTACCGCCCGATTAGCCTCCTCATGTCTCTAGGCAAACTGTATGAGCGTCTGCTCTACAAACGCCTCAGAGACTTCGTCTCATCCAAGGGCATTCTCATCGATGAACAATTCGGATTCCGTACAAATCACTCATGCGTTCAACAGGTGCACCGCCTCACGGAGCACATTCTTGTGGGGCTTAATCGACCAAAACCGTTATACACGGGAGCTCTCTTCTTCGACGTCGCAAAAGCGTTCGACAAAGTCTGGCACAATGGTTTGATTTTCAAACTATTCAATATGGGCGTGCCGGATAGTCTCGTGCTCATCATACGGGACTTCTTGTCGAACCGCTCTTTTCGATATCGAGTCGACGGAACCCGCTCCTTCCTACGACCTCTCACAGCTGGAGTCCCGCAAGGCTCTGTCCTCTCGCCCCTCCTATTTAGCTTATTCGTCAACGATATTCCCCGGTCGCCGCCGACCCATTTAGCTTTATTCGCCGACGACACGACTGTTTACTATTCTAGTAGAAATAAGTCCCTAATCGCGAAGAAGCTTCAGAGCGCAGCCCTAGCCCTAGGACAGTGGTTCCGAAAATGGCGCATAGACATCAACCCAGCGAAAAGTACTGCGGTGCTATTTCAGAGGGGAAGCTCCACACGGATTTCCTCCCGTATTAGGAGGAGGAATCTCACACCCCCGATTACTCTCTTTAGACAACCCATACCCTGGGTCAGGAAGGTCAAGTACCTGGGCGTTACTCTGGATGCATCGATGACATTCCGCCCGCATATAAAATCAGTCCGTGACCGTGCCGCGTTTATTCTCGGTAGACTCTACCCCATGATCTGTAAGCGGAGTAAAATGTCCCTTCGGAACAAGGTGACACTTTACAAAACTTGCATAAGGCCCGTCATGACTTACGCGAGTGTGGTGTTCGCTCACGCGGCCCGCACACACATAGACACCCTCCAATCCCTACAATCCCGCTTTTGCAGGTTAGCTGTCGGGGCTCCGTGGTTCGTGAGGAACGTTGACCTACACGACGACCTGGGCCTCGAATCAATTCGGAAATACATGAAGTCAGCGTCGGAACGATACTTCGATAAGGCTATGCGTCATGATAATAGCCTTATCGTTGCCGCCGCTGACTACTCCCCGAATCCTGATCATGCAGGAGCCAGTCACCGTCGACGCCCTAGACACGTCCTTACGGATCGATCAGATCCAATAACCTTTGCATTAGATGCCTTCAGCTCTAATACTAGGGGCAGGCTTAGGGACCCCGGTAACTGTACTCGTCGAACTCGACAAAGAGGTCGACGTGCAACCTAACCCATGCATCAGCCCGCTGAGTTTCTCGCCGGATCTTCTCAGCGGGTCGCGATTCCGATCCGGTAGTAGATTCATTCGCGAAACAATTGCTCTTGAGTTGTTAGGTCTCCTTCGGAGGCGCTCGGGCAGTTGTTAGCAAATCCCACCCCTCTTGGCTGAGCCTTTGCTCGCCCACCTGTCCTGGTGAAACTGGAAAGGCCTTCGGGCCACCAGTAAACTTTCAATCATTTACGTATAGGGACAATAGTTTCTCGATAGGGCTGGCTATTTACTTCTTAGGTGGGTACCTAACTTTAGGTAATTAACTTTTTAATATCTTTAATGAGTTACAAATTTTTGATGACTAAATTAAATTATTTAGTATTCTTAAATATTAAATAAAAGCCATTTTCAGTTTAATGTTAAATATAACAACTCAACAAGAGTATTGTGACATCCCTGATTTGTCTCTATTTTAACTCTAGTGTCCCTATTCCCCCCAATTTCCTGTAACAATGATTTATTTTCTCTGAATTTATACCGACTTCATAACATAACCTTTGGAGCCGAAGAATTCGATTGGCGATTACTTATGCGTGCGTTAATTGTTCAGCTGGAAAAGATGGATCTCTGTCGCTAATGTAAAGATTAATTAGACTGGCAGAATCGGTGATCTAGTAGTTACACCGAGAGCCGTGTTTTCGATTTCCCACGTCGAACAAACATTTGTGGCGTGGTGTTGGTTCAGTCACGCGCATGCGCGACCCAAAAAATCTAGGAGGCCATGATCGCCGCCATTACAACAAAAAAGCACTGTACATTTTTACACGAAGTAAACATTTTATTTTATTTAGAGCCGCTTTTATTTAAGCGTCCTAAGCATTCGTGTGATGAGCAGGTTTGTTTGGTCTTCATCTGGGTGTTTATTATCTATAAATGTGTATATTTAAAAGTGTATAACTATGTATGTCAGTCTCTGGTACCCATAGCACAGGGAATCCTAATTTGGGGCCGGACGACCGTGTATGATTTGTTCCCAGTTATTATTATTAAGGACTTCAGAATGTTAATGAATCAGGTTTGTAAACTATTCCGAAGAGGACGGAGGACTACATAAAGATCTCCTAAGCTGGGATTAGGTTTTAAATCCGCATGGGTAGTGAACCAGGCCAGCTTGCTTATTTCTGCCGGGAAGCAGTAATGCGTTTCGGTTTGAAAGGGCAGCCGTTGTACCTAACTATACTGAGACCTTAGAACCCATATCTCAAGGTGGGTGGCGGCATTTACGTTGTATATGTCTATGGGCTCCAGTAACCACTGAACACCCATCTAAGCAATAAAAAAATTAAAAAAGGCGTCTTGAGTTCATTTGGATGGCGGCAGTCAGTTTTAAATTATGATTTAGAGTTAACGATAGTTACCTATGATAAAGGAAAATAAAATATGGACTCAAAAAATAAAAATAAAAAACAAAAAGACAAAACTTACATAGTTTATTTATATTAATAAAAAATTGGTCGCATTTATTGCAAACCAAGCCAGACGCAACAGAAGTTTGTTACGAAACTCTATTATGTATCTAAATAAACAATGGGTTTTGGTAACTCGGCTGAACACAAAAAGTAAAATGTAACGTTTATTCATGATTCTTCTGTAGACACATTTATCAAACAGATTAGAACAACATCTGAGATTCTCAAAAGTAGTTTTGGCGACAAAGGCAAACTTCAAACGATACGGTAATGATTTTTAATATTGACCTAACTAACGTGTATGTTCTTTTTAACTATTAACGTTAAGAAGAAACACAATGTAATATTTAGCTCTATTACGATACAGAGGGGTGAAATCCCTCAATTATAAAAAATATATATATATTTATAGCACAAGCATAATTTTAAGGATTCATTCCCAAAGTAAAGTTATTAATGAAAATTAAAGTGAATACTGCCTCATTCTCCTATATTGAAAATGTTTTCGACACGAATGAATAGTATTAAAAAAAAACAGATTAGTGTAAGTTAATATTGACGCTGCGTACATATTCTTGTGAAGGTGTTGCCATATTTCTTTATAATCGACTTTATTTTTTTACTTGTCGAATACAATAGCATGAGTTTTAATATGATTTATACACACGAAATAATAATTATCATTATTAAACCACAGTTATAACACGTTTAAACTTGAAGTAATACAAAATTAATAGAATAAAACAATTCATAAAGCTTCAGTTGTCGCGTTCGTGCCAAAAACAACGACTACCCATGGTAAGTTTTTTTTATTTTTTATTGCTTAGATGGGTGGACGAGCTCACAGCCCACCTGGAGTCAAATGGTTACTGGAGCACATAGACAATCTACAACGTAAATGCCGCCACCCACCTTGAGATATGAGTTCTAAGGTCTCAGTATAGTTACAACGGCTACTCCACCCTTCAAACCGAAACGCATTATTGCTTCACGGCAGAAATAGGCAAGGCGGTGATACCTGCCCGTGCGGACTCACAAGAGGTCCTACCAGCAGTAAAAGTCAGTCGCCAGTCGTGGCGGCATTACATTAATCTCAACAGTACATAACGTCAAGGCTGTCTAGATAACAGTCCCATGGTTACTTTTCACGCGGCCCGCGACGCATGTTTTAATAAATTTTTATTAAATGTTTTGAAATAAAAATCCACGACATTATTTAAAAGGGATTATTATTAGGGGATTTCCCGGAAAGTATTTATTATTACCCTGTTTTTTTTTAAAGTTGAAAAAACTATTTTTTTGAGGTTCTCCAGCATTTGAATTAAATTTAATTAGCCTGTAAAGGTGTACTATAGTTTGGACAGCCCTGCGGAATGTGATTGCCCAGTGAACAATACTGGTTTCACTGGTGGTAGAACCTCTTGTGAGTCCGCGCGGGTAGGCACCTTGCCTATTTCTGCCGTGAAGCAGTAATGCGTTTCGGTTTGAAGGGTGGGGCAGCCGTTGTAACTATACTGAGACCTTAGAACTTATATCTCAAGGAGGGTGGCGACATTTACGTTGTAGATGTCTATGGGCTCCGGTAACCACTTAACACCGGATGGACTATGAGCTCGTCCACCCATTAAGCCATATATGTGGCGGCGCTAGTCGCGTTGCTAGTCGTCCGCGCAGAGCGGGCACGCCAGCGTCCCCATGGGGTCCCAGGCCGGTAATTCCACTAATTCTTGTTTGAACACATCTAGAACTTCTTTCGACACGTACTTCTTGTCTACAACGACCTAGAATATAATAAAATTAATTTAAAAAGAAAAAAATATATAACGAAATAAAGTTTAAATTGTAAAAAGTATATATCGACGCTTGAAAGGCAAACATGACTAAGTGACAATAACTGCTTTGTACATAAATGATAGGCAATAACCATATTCGATGCGCAAAAAATATATATTTCTAGGTCTATTAAAATCATTTCAATCCTACAGCTACTAGCTAGATTCTACTACAGCTAGTTAAAATAAATTTTGTTTTCAGGTATTTCAACTTTAAATTAGTCTACTGTAAAGTTCACGCATTGTCGCTTAATCAAGTTTGCCTTTCAAGCGTTGTTATTATCTATATCGCGTTTCTTCTATTAGTTTTCGTGGCCGAAAGATAATGGTTTTTATTATTATATTGACGACGAAATTATTAATCAATTTTTTCAGCCGACAAAAAAAATTATCATTCGACTGTATGTGTTTAACTTCAGAATACTATAATTTTTTTTTTGTCGTTTCTTGCCGGTATCTGCGTAAAGATATAAATGGATCTTTTTGTGTTTTATTGTACAAAATGTAAATATGTAATGTAATGTAATATCACTGGTGGTAGGACCTCTTGGGAGTCGGCACGGGTAGGTACCACCGCCCTGCCTATTTCCGCCGTGAAGCAGTAATGCGTTTCGGTTCGAAGGGTGGGGGAGCCGTTGTAACTATACTGAGATCTTAGAACTTATATCTCGAGGTGGGTGGCGCATCTACGTTGTAGATGTCTATGGACTCCAGTAACCACTTAACACCAGGTGGGCTGTGAGCTCGTCCATCCATCTACGCAATAAAAAAAAAATGTATAGCATAGTCGGAATTAGTTTAGGTAAAAAATCTTTGCTCTAATATGTATGTAGGTACAATTCCTTTTTGCGTTATTTCTCTTGCCTATCACAATAGTTTACGATTTCTTTGTCAAATCATTTTTTTTTATTTATATTATGGCCTGGTAACAAGACCTTTAAGCCAACCAAATGTACACAAAACAGTTATGTCATCACCTGTTTATCGAACGATCTTTGATCGAATCTTTAGTGTTATACAGACATACAATAACTTATTATATGAGCCCCAATGCAAAATAGTTCGTCTAGTGTGAATATTTTTTTTTAGATAGGTGGACGAGCTCACAGCCCACCTGGTGTTAAGTGGTTACCGGAGCCCATAGACATCTACAACGTAAACTACGCCACCCACCTTGAGATATAAGTTTTAAGGTCTCAGTATAGTTACAACGGCTGCCCCACCCTTCAAACCGAAACGCATTACTGCTTCACGGCAGAAATAGGCAAGGTACCTACCCGTGCGGATTCACAAGAGGTCCTACCACCAGTAAAAAAAATATTCGTTCGTCATTTGATAAGGCACTAGCATGGGGTGTTTTATGAGCTCCGTTATTGATGTGGTCCCCGATGCCCTCTGACCTATTCACTTTAGTTCAGAAAAACAATTTACCCATTTACATTTAAATCAAAAAATCATTCATTACAGCATTACAGATGATTTTATTTCCACTTAAATTAATTTAACAACTTTTTGAACACTAGGCAGACATCTGTTGAAATATCAATGAGCTAAATGAACATGAAAATGAAATTGGTATTGAAAATTAGGCATTAAGTAAAAAATTTTTTTAAAGGGATTTTATGACCTGGTAACTGAGACCTTTAAGTCATGTCTTATTTTAATGTATATTCATATTTTTATGAAAAATGATGTTATGGAGTGAAATGAAATGAAGATGATTAATTTGAGACATTAATCTGGATTGAATTGGGATGAAATGAAATGAAATGAGATGAGATGATATGGGATGAAATATAATCTCAGTAAAATGGTGGTCATTTACTAAGATTTTTTCAGTGGACTTTTTGGAGGATCCCGAGAAGTTACGTCCAGCGGCTTCGTTTCATTTTCCCACATTTGTGCACTTTCACAGATATTAAACAGTTAATAAACTACCATTATTACACATTTAAACCCGAAGAAACACTAAATAGACAAAATAAAACAAATCACACAACTTGACTCCTCGCGTTCCCGCCAAAAAGTCCATTAAGTAACATGTATTTATTATTAGAAGATTAAAAATATAGTTACCTCAAACACAAACTCTCTGAACCAAGGCTCGGTGAGTAGCAGGTAGCCTTTATCGTACTCCTTGTCGCTGGAAGAGTTCTCGACGCGGAACTTCAGCGGGTTGCCTTGCTCCTGTAACGCAAAATATCTGCTTCTCCTTCACAATCTTCACTGAGAATTTTGACTGGCAATTTTACACGTCCCTTTTTTCCTACCAAAGCTGAGAGCCTTGAGAGGCTATTTCAACGTAAACTTAACTAGTAGGTAAGCTCACGGGGCTCAAACCTGACGACGTTGCTAACACGAACCCTAGCAAGAGCCGTGCTTCGCAGAATCTACCACCGGATCGGAAACGCGACCCACTGAAGATCCGGCGAGAAACTCAGTGGGCTGTGTCTGAGGGTTAATTTACTCGAACGGTGACCGGTGCTTGAGATACCTAAAAGCACCGTTAGTGGATCGGGAGGATCCGTAATGACGTGTTTTGGGCGACGTCGACTGCTTTCCATTCTGTCCGTAGGATCGGGAATGTAGTTACCGGCGACCACGATGAGAGGGTTCTCGTGTTGTGCCGCTTTGTCGAAGTGGGCACGTCCCATTGGACTTTCGCTGCTTTAAAGCACCTCAAGCATCGGTTAAGATTGCAACCTGACTAATAAGTCACAATCCACTGAGTTTCTCGCCGGTGGGTAAATTCAGAGCACTGCTTTTTCTTTATTAATTGACCCACCTTGAGATATGAGTTGTAAGGTCTCAGTATAGTTACAACGGCTGCCCCACCCTTCAAACCGAAACGCATTACTGCTTCACGGCAGAATTAGGCGGGGTGGTGGTACCTACCTGTGCGGACGGACCCACTCCCGTGCGGATTTTTTATTTGAAAAATGATATTATGAAATGAAATGAAAACGAAATGAAATGAGATGATATGGGATGAAATATAATTTCAGTAAAACGGTGGTTATTTACTGAGACTTTTTAGTGGACTTTTTGGAGGATCCTGAGAATTTCGTTCAGCGGCTTTGTTTCATTTTCCTACATTTTACTAAACATTTAATAAACCACCGTTATTACATATTTAAACCTGAAGAAACACCAAATAAACATCACACAATTTCACTCCTCGCGTTTCCGCCAAAAAGTCCACCCGCTCTACTATAGTGAGGGGGAAGGGAGGAGGAGCAGGAGGGGGGGTGGTTGCGTCTCACATCGAGGCCGACCGCCGTGAACACCATGGCGTGCGTCATGCACGAGTCTCCGTACAGCAGTCGGTCCTCCTTCGGCATCCCAATCTGGATCTCAGTGTTGAAGACCAAACGATAATCGTGACTGAAAAACGAAATAACATAATAAATCTTTATCCATTTTAAAATTGAACGTTCGTTCGAATGCTATACTACTCATTATATATGATCTATATAAAAGAAAGTCGTGTTAGTTACACTTTATATAACTCAAGAACGGTTGAACTGATTTGGCTGAAAATTTGTGGGGAGGTAGCTTAGAACCAGGAGAAGGACCTAGGATAGGACTTTTTATTGCGTTCCCGTGGGACGTGACATAAAACGTGGAATAACAAAACGCAACTGATATCTATACTAATATTATAAAGAGGAAAGATTTGTTTGTTTGTTTGTTTGTTTCGAATAGGCTCCAAAACTACTGGACCGATTTGGAAAATTCTTTTTCCATTAGAAGCCGACATTGTCCCTGATGAACATGGGCTACTTTTTTTTTTTTTTTTGGTTTCATGTGTGTTTTAATGTTTCCGAAGCGAAGCGAGGGCGGGTCGCTAGTGGAATAATAAAACGCAACTGACAGCTAAACCTAATGTAGTCTATGGTTAATTATAGTAGAATTTTTAAGTTGACCGGTTGATGTGTTTGTTTCGAGTTTCTATTAGCTTATTGTGCCGAGATAATCATTAAGAAAGCCATGTCGCGACCAGCACGATCAAATCTTTCCCGACGAAGCCGTATTGCAACTAAGATTCGAAACATTGCGAGTGAAATGACTGAAGAAGAACAAGAAATAAAAATATAATAATAATAGTAATAATAACAACTAAAATGCATGGCCAATAAATTGAATCATAAATCATTAAAACACTTACTTTTTTAATTTACACTAATTATCCAAATAAAGAATTGATCTTGATAAAATCTAAAGTCTGCTCATTTATTGCCTCTAAGGCGGTACAAAGTTCGTCGGGCCGCCTAGTTGGATATATGTAGGATTGGTAAGAACGGAACGTATGAAAATAATGTGGAAAGGAGCGTTGAGATGTGAATGAGGGAAAACGGAAAGAAAGGGAAAAGAGAATGACAGAGATAAAGAAAGATGGCGGTTAAAAAATGAGCAAGAGCGTAATAAAAGTGTTAATTACTTTTTAATCATTATTATAACAGAATATTTTGGAACAGTGGAAGTTTTATTGTATGCACCGCTATTAATATCTATGGACTTTGGTAATAACCACTTAATATCACATGAAGCTATAAAAAGGCATACACGTCTGTTATCAAAACACGTCATTGCGGATCCTCCCGATCCACTAACGGTGCTTTTAGGTACCTCAAGCACCGGTCACCGTTCGAGTAAATTAACCCTCAGACACAGTCCACTGAGTTTCTCGCCGGATCTTCTCAATGGGTCGCGTTTCCGATCCGGTGGTAGATTCTGCGAAGCACTGCTCTTGCTAGGGCCAGTGTTAGCAAAACTCTCGGTTTGAGGCCCGTGAGCTCACCTACACGTTAAGGAGTAGCTGAACTATCCTCTCAAGTTATCAGCATAGGTAGGAGAAAAAGTTATTAATACTGTCACATGAAGCGTCGCGTCCGACAGAGGGCGCGCAAGTAGTTTCTAGAAATTCCAGTTACACATTAGTTGATAGCGACTCACGCTTCAAGATCCTCCAGGCCGTTCTTCCGTTCGAACCTCTTCGTCACTTCACACCCGAACCACACAGCTTCGCCTCCCTGGATGCTGTCCTTAACGGCCCTGGTTGTCGAATAATCATTCATTAATGACAACTGTTTGTATCCATCCTCTGTGGAGGGTAGAAATTTGGAACACCACCTCAGTGTATTAAAAAGTGCCATTGAAAGGGAGCCAATTAAGTTGGCGCCATAGTAGCAAGTGGAAGGATTTGACTTCACTCTTGCTTAAAACTGCTATATTCATATCATTTTCACTTCCTACACTAACCTTATTTCGGTGAGTCTACCAACAATAGCTTGCTGTTTACAGGTGGATATCTTTTCAATTTGTTCCCTATACAAGATGGTACTCCTTACCTCTAACCTCCATAATATACTCACTTGAGAATGAACAGCAGTGTTCTATATTCTTGTAAAAGTACTAGTAATGCCATCTGTTATTAAAGAGCGAAAACGGATCTCGAAACGACTAGTACTATAAGGAATCTTTTTCTTATTTTTCTCCACTTTATCCCACTAGGTGGGACCGGCACAGCGAATTTCTATATTCCATTCTCTTCTATCAGCCGTTATCTCAACACTCACTCTTTCCTCTGTCTCATATCGTCATTCACACACTCCACCCATATCTTCTTCGGTCGACCTCTACCCCCTCTACCTTGCACTACCGTTTCCATACATCTCCTAGTCACATCCATCTTCTCTCTACGCATCACGTGTCCATACCACGCTAAAAGTCCGCTCTTTAATTTGTTAGTTACTAGGGCTACTGGGATGTTCTGGAAAATTTTAGACACGTCGTGTCCACTATACAAGCGTTGCAGAGACGATATGAAGCGAAACGACGAACCGATCGCTTGAAGCCAAGCGAAAAAGTGAATTCTGCCTTAAGTGTCATAATAATTAAGACGAATTTCGATTTGAATTTGGGTGAGAGTTATGATTTATCCCGAGCTCCATCGCGGAACAATATAATATTGCTGCACCTTGAGTGGCTTGGCGCCTCAATAGTGCTTCGAATGGCACCCGTTACGACTATATTTGGCTAAAAGCTGCAATGAATAATACTGGCACTAGACCGCCAAACAGGGACCATGGCTTTTTAAGGGGTGGTGGAATTACGTTTGGGGGATATAATGTTTCAAAATATACGCTCGAAGGCTAGCAAATTTAAAGGTTCACGAAAGGTATTTTATATATTAATTTAGTCCTTGTAATAATAGTAATAACCGAGGACAAGTCAAAAGTTCGGCCGTTCAAACCACACGACTGCTTCGCGGCAGCAACAAGTAGCATGTCGGTACCTACCCGTTTGAACCCACAATGCCCGCTACCATTTGCACTCATTGTGCAACACACTGTACTTCACTGGTGGTAGGACGTCTTTTGAGTCTGTACGGGTAGGTACCACCACCACCCTGCTTACTTCTGCCGTGAAGCAGTAATGCGTTTCGGTTTGACGGGTGGGGCAGCCGTTGTAACTATACCGAGACCTTAGAACTTGTATCTCAAGGTGGGTGGCGGCATTTACGTTGTAGATGTCTGTGGGCTCCGGTGACCAATTAACACCATATCATTTACGCACATCTAAGCAATTAAAGAAAAAAAACATACCCATGACCACATCAAACATCCTGTACGTCACTTACTTGATCAATACTTCGATGGGCTGATTGTTGTAAACAGTCGTTCGACCTCCGACCATATTACCGAGATACTGTAGCGTATATAAATGACCATACGGATTGTTCTCTCGTGGATCGTTTACTATGCACACCTGAAATGATAATCAGAGCCCTGAAACTGAGATACTTTAAGACAAAAAAAAAAGTATGGAAACTAGCGACATCTTGTAGCGGATGCCCCTAAACTTATATGTTGTTAAAGTTAAGGCATTTAATTGTTGTATGACTAAACACAGAAAATAAAAAAATAAATCATACTAGCCTTTATTTGTTATAGACAAATTGATCAAATTTTATCAATTTGTGGTTTGTGAACATTTACAAAATCCTTCTTCTATACTTAGTCTGGCCATAAATACTGTTACAATTAAAAATAAACAAAATCTTACATTTGAATTTGGAATCTATCATTTTTACATGATTGCTCATTGAGTTTTCTCATTTCGGCGCCAATACATTGTACAATATTTTGCGATATTAAAATGGAGTGGGGTGATAAAGAGAACGGAATCGCTGTGATTGCATTACACAAAGTAAGTATGGAGCCAAATGCAATTTTTAAAACTCTCCAAACGGTATTAGTAAAATGTTTGTGTACCGAGCTATTAATAGGTGCAATGAGACCTCCTCTGTTTATGACAGAAAAAGATCTGGCCGTCCACGTAGTGTTCGTACGAAAAAGGTGGTCAAAGCAGTAAGGGAAAGAATTCGAAGAAATCCTGTCCGAAAGCAAAAGATTTTATCTCGGGAGATGAAGATAGCACCTAGAACCATGTCGCGTATTTTAAAATATGACTTAGGACTTGCAACCTATAAGAGACGTACTGGTCATTTCTTAACTGATAATTTAAAAGAGAATAGGGTGGTAAATTCGAAACAACTACTGAAGCGGTACGCAAAGGGAGGTCATAGAAAAATTTTGTTTACGGATGAGAATTTTTTTACAACTGAGCAACATTTTAACAAACAAAATGACCGTATTTATGCTCAAAGCTCTAAGGAAGCTTCCCAATTAGTCGACAGAGTGCAACGTGGGCACTACCCGACTTCAGTGATGGTTTGGTGGGGTATTAGCTATGAAGGAGTGACTGAGCCATACTTTTGTGAAAAAGGTATCAAAACATCGGCACAAGTGTATCAAGATACCATTCCTGGGAAGGTAGTGAAGCCCCTTAACAACACCATGTTCAATAATCAAGAATGGTCCTTCCAGCAAGACTCGGCGCCAGGTCATAAAGCTCGGTCTACGCAGTCTTGATTGGAAACGAACGTTTCGGACTTCATCAGAGCTGAAGACTGGCCGTCGTCTAGTCCCGATCTTAATCCGTGGGATTATGTTTTATGGTCAGTTTTAGAGAGTACGGCTTGCTCTAAACGCCATGATAATTTGGAGTCCCTAAAACAATCCGTACGATTGGCAGTGAAAAATTTTCCCATGGAAAGAGTGCGTGCTTCTATTGATAACTGGCCTCAACGTTTAAAGGACTGTATTGCAGCCAATGGAGACCACTTCGAATAAGCTTTTTAAACTTTAAATTGTTTTATATTTATGTATTAAACTAACACACTGTAAAAGTAATAAATGTTATTTGCAATAGAAATTTTATTTTTTCCTTTGTAACAGTATTTATGGCAAGACTAGATATATATAAAAATGAATTGCTGTTCGTTAGTCTCGCTAAAACTCGAGAACGGCTGGACCGATTTGGCTAATTTTGGTCTTGAATTATTTGTAGAAGTCCAGAGAAGATTTAAAAGGTAGAAAAATATGAAAATGCTCGGGGAATTAGATAAAAATAACAATTTTGTTTTTCCTTTGAGGTGTCCCCCGTCGGACGGATTCCTTTTGTTTGTTTTAAGTTTATTCTATACAAAATTTTAGGTCTTTTATTTATCGATTGAGGCACTAGGAAGTCTGCGGGTCAGCTAGTTAAAAATAAAATATAGGATTGGTAATATGTTACTGCCATCTACAGGAGCAATGAGAAATTAATTGAAGCGAAGCCATCTAGTGGCCGACACCCGTAAACATTCGCATTCAAGTTACGGTAGCCAGTTAGTACCAACCAGAACTACAACAGTGAAGACAAAAAAATTTTTTCAGGAAACCAGCAATTCCACACACAGATGTTTAGGTTGTAGCTACGCAGTGTGATGTTAAATGCATTGTCGCTAGTTTAGCCCACTGAGTTTCTCGCCGGATCTTCTCAGTGGGTCGCGATTCCGATCCGGTGGTAGATTCTGCGAAGCACTGCACTTGCTAGGGCTAGTGTTAGCAACAACTCCGGTTTGAACCTTACACCTACACACTAGGCTAACGCTGATATAGCCTCTCAAGGATATCAGCATAGGTAGGAGAGCACCTTACCTTGTCGTCCACGTCGTACAGCGGCTTCACGTGCCGCGCGTAGAACTCCTGGGGCGTCAGCGGACCCATGACCTGGTACGCCTTGTCCTTATTGTAATACTCGTACGTGAACTTCTCCGGGGGTATACCTGTTTAACAACAAATTATATATGCATATTTTGCTGCATTTTAGGCAACGGCCTAGTTCTGCTCCTGGCATTGCTGAAGTCCATGGGCGACGGTAACCACTCACCATCGGGTGGGCCGTGCGCTCGTCTGCAAGGGGCAATAAAAAATATACATATACTATCCGAATGGGCAATTAAAATTATTATTTATTGACATTATTATTAGGGAATCCAACACTCATATAAATATTAGCCTATCCATTAGATGCATGTATTTTCTACATGGATACCAAGTTTCAAGTCAATCGGATGCACGGTTCAGTAGTTATAACGGAACATCCGTAAAAACCACTGTATATTTATATATTAGTATAGAGTATAGATTTGTAAACTATTTTTATTGTCTCCAACATTTCGTATAAAGATAACTTTTCTATAACACGGTATTTTAACAACACCCCTTCCCTGTTTCCCTTAAACAGAATCCTTTGGGACTACAATAGCGTCTATGGTAGCGCGGTCTCCGTCAATGTTCATTCGGAGTTGTCCGATTGCGCTCAAGTAATTTTAAGTGAAATAGTTTTTTTTTTTTAATTGTCTCACAACTTACAGGAAAAGTCTGTCGCGGATAATTTTCCAATTAAATATAAATTAATCATAAGTAATCAAATGTAATCAATTTTTAGTTATATATATATATTTTATGTCTGTTGTCAATGCACTGTCGATTGCACCAATAATTGAGGTGACATCTGCCATGAACTTTTGTCAGTTTGTCATGTTTTGTATTTATGAACACTTTGTTGGTTGTAACTTAGCAAATAAATAAATAAACACGGTTGAAAGCTAACACGAAAAGAAAAAATAAATAATAATATAAATATATACTTTAACTACATACATATATAATTGATAATTGAGGATTAATGTGGTGGTCTCTGATATACTGGATCCAATAGTTAAGTGAGCAAAAAAAGGATACGGGTATATTGAAATCAGATATTGTTATAGTTTAATACAACATACATACAGACGCTTGAAAAGCAAATGTGACTGAGCGACAATGCGTGAACTTTACAGTAGACTAATTTAAAGTTGAAATACCTGAAAAAAAATCAATTTTAACGAATCTAGCTGTAGGATTGAAATGATTTTAATAGACCTAGAAATATATATTTTTTGCGCATCGAATATGGTTATTGCCTATCATTTATGTACAAAGCAGTTATTGTCGCTTAGTCACGTTTGCTTTTCAAGCGTCGATATATCATTGACAACATTAACAGCTCCCGTCAATTTGTTTGGCCACTCAGACGATACGGAAAAGTGGTCGACATGGTATTACAATGATTTTTTTGACGAAGCATGTTGCTGATAACTTTATTTCTGTAATCTGACAAAGCATGTTGCGGATAATAACATGTACTTTTAGGTTAGGAATATTGTGTTCTTTTTTATAATAAATAAATTGATTTTAAATTACTTTAATGACTTCTATTATCGACTAGTGAATTAGTGCTCACTCACCCAAGCATATAGCTACGATATTGTACACGACGATCATCTGTTTACTGATCGTGTTCTGTATTTCGTCGTCGGATGCATCTGACGTTACCTTTTCTCGCAATTCTTTGGCGAATTCACGGAGCTGATGAAGAAAAAAAACAAAATAAAAAAAAAAAGACATTAAAGTACAGAAGAAAAACATTCGGTACATTTCGCCGGTCGCTTCGCCGGTCGCCGTGGCGCGTGGCTTGATAAGTACATTGCTATGCGTTTACTTTAGTCGCTAGACGCTTCGCCGTTCGCACCGCGCGAATATTCGTACCGGCGAATGTCCCGTGGCCAGGCTGTTACTGCTTCAAAAACTTAGCTTCAAAGTCGATGGGTAGGTAGGGTAGGTACCTTGGTCCTCAGCAGCGCGTTCATGCGCACACTCCGCCTCGAGCTGTACGACTCCGGGAAGCACTTCTTCGGCATTAAGCCGTATTTGTTCACGAGGTTCACCAGCATGTCCCACTGGCCGCCGTCGTTGACCGGATCCTGAAAAAAAAAACGCAATGGAATCAAAAATGTATTACCCTGAAGAAAAAAAAGGGTATTTTGAGTGGACTTTTTGACCTGATAAAGTCTCAGTAAATGACCACCACTTTACTGAAATTATATTTCATGCCATATCAACTCATCTCATTTCATGCCATGTTTTATATTAATCAACTTCATTTCATTTCATAATATAATTTTTCATAAAAAAAAAGTTTTTATTAAAATCAATATAAGAAGACTTGACCTAACTTACGTTTTCTACCTCACTAGAAAACGTATGTTATTAAAACTTCATTGTAGCATTGTGGCAGATATACTGAAATGATAATGACACACTTAATCTTGAAAAATAAAAAACGAATGAAAAAAAATGATAAAAAAATAATAAATATATTGTGTACATACCTTGAGCAAGAAGTTCACAACTCTTCCGTCAAGTTTCTCCCCCTTTTTAGCGGTCTCCGCGATGTTGTTCAACCAGAAATGTGATCTTTCAATCTTATCCCAAAAGAACAGGTAACTGAAACAAACAAATGGTTTAGAAACATTAAAAAGATCAAACTTTGAGTACAGCGGGACTAAGAAAAATAAACTGGTGGAAGAACGTCTTGTGCTGGTGGTAGGACGCCTTGTGAGTTCTCACGGGTAGATGCCATCGCCCGGCATATTTCTGCCGTGAAGCAGTAATGCGACTAAAACTGGTGGAAGAACGTCTAGTACTGGTGGTAGGATGTCTTGCGAGTCCGCACGGGTAGGTACCACCATTTCTGCCATGAAGCAGTAATGAGTTTCGGTTTGAAGGACGGGGCGCCGTTGTACTGTCAAAAGTGAGACCTTAAAACTCATGTCACAAGGTGGGTGGCGGCATTTACGTTGTAGATGTCTATGAACTCCGGTAACCACTTAACCACAGGTGGGCCGTGAGCTCGTCCACGCATCTAAGAAATAAATAATAATAAAAGTAAAAAGAGTTTTATCAAGACGGACCAGAGTAATATTAGTGAGGTCTTAGTCAGTATATTAGAGAAAAAAAATCAAATCATTGTAATCTCATTTGTTTTTGATATGTGCGTAAATTTTGAAGTTGATAGAAAGCTTGTGAAATATAATTAAAGAGCAGTATTTATAATATAAAATTGAGACTGAACTTATGTTCATGTTGTAATGATAACCACTTAGCATCAGGTGGGCCACGAGCTCGTTCACGGATCTAGTATAATGAGAAAAAGAGGACGCAACGTCCGTATACTATTACTATCGATCGTGGTATGATAGTATGGTCGCCCTATTTTCAATTATTTTTCAAACACCAAACTCTGAGAACTGATCCGGCATATTGGTCCTTCTGTGTATTCACTAGTTAGTAATTTTGAGTTTGTTTATTTATCAAAAGGTTTCACTCGTGGTCCGATGAGACAAACACTGGTCTGGCTTTTGTAGGGAGACAAGCATACGGCTCATCTGATGGTAAATGGTTGCAGTCGCTCAGGGACATCAGTCGCTCAGGGACATCAGCAATATTAGGGGCACAGCCAAGCCGTTAGCTACCGTAATTTTCATGTTAATTTAGCAAAATAAACAAAACTTTAAACAGACAATTGTTCACATTTATCAAGTATATTTTAAATGTCAATGTACCGTTATCATATGAAATTACATTTATACAAGCTATATTATTATGCAATTTATTTTCTCAGTAACAAGTTATCAAACAAACAGTAGATATTCTATTGCGAACAATAAACTGTTCAGATAGCGGTGTGGGTTCGCGATAGCACCGTGTGTGCTTGAACCAGTCACAGTATGACCTTCACAGTTTCGAATCTCTATTAATACTGGCTTTTTATAAATTGGCTGAGATGAGACGCGCTCACGTTCTCATATTAAGTCACACTCAACACACATGCAACACTTTTAACCGGTGACGTCATAATGGGCAGTGCGTTGTGAACAGTAGGTAGATATCTCAATTTTAACACTAATGATACCAACACTTACTGGTACCTCTACTACTATTTCTACCATAGCAGGTAGATAATGGTACATGACAAGTATCAACTCCTTCCAGTAGCGACGATAAACGTCTCATCTGAAGAACACAAGCAGTCTTGGCTTCTCTAAAGCCATCCTATTAAATATCTTTTTCAAATATAAAAATTTACTGGTACATTTAGAAAAGAACTCATTCATACCTTTGTGAGAATTCAAATTCTTCAATTCCATATTTCTTCATGAAAGGCAAACGCATCACGTTGAGTGCTGCAAACAGCCAGCATCGACCGGAGCTCTCTTGATTGGTGACAGGTTTCCCTTCAGTCTCAATCTGATATAATATTTAAAAAAAATCTATCTTGCATTTTGTAAAATAATGTACATATTTAATTTTAGCATCTGAGAAACTTAGAGCAAAAATTTATCACAGAATGCGGTCCGAAACAAAAAAAATATAATGGATTCAGTGGGATGGTGAACAACGAAAGGTTGTATGCGTTGTATGATGGCTACCCGCCAGATTCTATCCTTTATATATGAAGGACCAAGCAGGAAGACATCATAGCCCATGTAGTAGCTATGCCTCTGGTGGTCTCTAAGAATGACGGTACCACCCGTGGCCTAAGCTTGTCTGTCTATTAAGACAGTTTTATGAGCATTGGAAAATTTTAGTGTTTCAAATGTTTATATAAAATATCTATTTCAGTAAAACAGTGCAATATTTAGAGGCAATTGTTCAATCTAACATTAACTTCATGACAAATACCCTTCCCAGCCTTATCATTGTTATATAAATATTGGAGGTAATTACTGTTTTTATTGCCTTTGTAAGTTATTGAGCATAATATCTGACAGTGAGTGGTTACCATGGGTTTTTTTCGATATACATTTTGATTGTGTTTGAAGTCTCCATAATTGCAACATACACCTCTACAAAGTAATGTTACATATTGTTTGTATTTAATACCTTAAGGTTGAAAACATGAAGTGAAGTATCTGTCTTCCGTCTGTTGATGGCTACTTCGAATGGATCATATCGAGTACAAACATTCTGAGCCAATTCATTTTTTGGTTCTGCATAAAAATCTTTGCGGATTTTTGATAGCTCATCTAATGTTAGAGGTACTGAAATGAAAAGATAACATCCTAAAATTTTTATCATGCTTGTGAGTGGCGACAGAAAAGAAGAATTGCACATGGCTATTTAAATAAATAAAATGTTTTGTTACAAATACATTCTTCCTATTTAGTTGTGTGAGCTATTATGTTCAATTTTCATCAGAGGCTTGGCAATTCTTTTTTTTTAATTCGTAGTAAATTACAAAACCGAAAAATAATAAGTGTGATTAAATAAGAAAAAGAAAATCTTTTTTTTTATAATGTAGGTATTTTTATATCAAATGAAGTTTTTGTCAATACAAATCTAAGTTGCTTTACAAACTTATCAATTCATGTACATTGTTCATTAGATAATTATTTTAATATTTAATTCTATTCTCCATTCCACTCACGTTTTTTTATATCAGAAAAATATCTTATAAATTTGGGTGCATTAATAGAACGAAATTTCAAAATTTTAATCATTTCATTTTGATTGACAAGTCAGCCTTTTTAATTGTTTTTTTTTAAATAGCAACTAAATAAAAAAGGGTTAGTGTTCAATCATAGCTTATTGGTAAATTTCAATAGTTCGTTTGTCGTAAAAATATATGGAATGATAATGCAATTTTGTTTTCGTAGTAACGTGATGCAGCATAACTGTAAGTGAACTGGCTATTACTTGTAGTAAAAAAAACCCTGTAATAAATCTAAAAAAACAGTTTATCGGACGAAATCAAGTTAAAAACAAATGAGCTAAATATTTAATTTGATTTTCTTTACCTGAACTCGACATCCTGTGTTTATTTTGCTAGCTAGATAAAGTACACAGTTGACACTATTTCTAAAGTTGTTTCGAAAATTAATTTAAATTTTATCAAACAAAAAGTTCACGTTCACTCAGAGTTATTTTTAATTAGTCTGCATACATCATAGTACTTTAATGAAAAGTGAAAACTTTTAGAGGCGCTTTTATTTATATATTTCAGCTGAGCGTAGTTTTGTCTTTTCTATATTTGAATTTGTTTACGGCCATTGGCTAACTGACTTTTTAGTCAATTTTAGTTTTTTAAAACGGTATTTTTTCTTTTGTTAAAATAGGTGTAATGATGAGGTTCGAACGAGCTATTGTTGAAAAAAACAAAAAGAATATTTTCTACTGAGCTAAAAAATCTACTAAAATCGAATGGAATTGTTGTTAATTGTTTTTTGCTTACATAAGCTGGAACCTCATGGGGTTGTTCTAGCTTCACTGTACGTGTGAACTCACTCACTCAGCCTGGCGATTTTTGTAATACTAGCCATAGCAAGGGCTGTGGTTCGCGGAATCTACCACCGGATCGGAATCGCGACCCGCTGAGAAGAGCCGGCGAGAAACTCAGTGGGGTGTGTCTGCGGGCTTGAAGAAAATGTTGACCGGTGCTTAGAATGCCTAAAAGTACCGATAGTGGATCGGGAGGATCCGAATTGAAGTGTTTTGACCGATGGGGACTGTTTACCGTTTTGTCCGCAGAATTTGGAATGGTTGTAGATAAACTTATTTGTCCCTAGCATGATTCAAAACTTGTCAAATATCTTCCTACATGCTTTTTGAATGTAACATCCGGTGATTTTGTTCTATTACCCTAATGAATTTAGTACACTAATGCTTTTCACGGATACTAAACAATTACGGACGTTATTATCCTCATAAGCCGACACTAATCCTAAATCACCATATAAAAAAAACTAAAGTTACTCTTTAGGCTCAAACTAAAACCTCCTTAATCATTACTTAGCTTAAAGTCATGTGAAACGCTTAATGGCGCACCTAGGCAGTAAAACCGAACTGTATGCTATGAGGGCAAACGGGATGGGAGAGGTTCTGGCGTGATATCCTCTCCGCGCCGCCGAGCCGCCCTTGCCTTCCTTGGATATGGGTGCGATTTTTTAATTTATTGTATAGTTAATTGTTAGTTCTAAAGCTTATTGCTGCTGTGAGTTTATTGCTGACGAGCTCACAGCCCACCTGGTGATAAGTGTTTACCGGTGCCCATAAACATCTACAACGGCGTCTTATCCTTTAATTCACGACGAGGCTATATCAGATCATTCGGTTTTCTAATTTGCTTTGATCATAGCTTTTATTAATCATAATGCTTTGATCATAGCTTTTATTAATCATAATGCTTTGATCATAGCTTTTATTAATCATAAATCATACTTTGATGTTTTACATCTACGAGGCACCCTGTGAAGGCCAGTTATTTAATAATCAACCAAGTGAAAGAACAGTTGGGACAAATTCGCTATGTAAAAGAAAGGTGAAGTATTTAAAAATTACTCAATTTTATTTTTAAACCAGAAACCAGAGGAGATGCAATAATATCCTACTAAAATTGTGGGAATTTACAGACACTTCAATAGAATTTTTGCGAGAATCCGATCACTTTGTCACCTAAAGTGAATTTGTTTCATTTCCCCATACATTAGGCAGTTTCACAGACACTAAAAGGTTAATAATGATCCCTTGCACTATTAAACATTCAAGCCTAAAAAAATAACAGAATTAATAATTCACTCCACTTCGCTCCTCGCGTTTCCGAGAAAAAGCCTATAGCTTCATCAGATAGTGTAGAGAAATTGAGTCTTGAAACAGTATTTTTTGACAAAAATGATCTAATAATTAATTGGTTTTAATTGCTTGCAAAATTTATTGAAACGATAGTATTATGTACCTACATTACCTCAGCTGAACGCTTGAGTTCGTCTTTTCGTTCTGGTGAAGTTGGAAAACGTGCTGGTTCATCACGTATTCTTCCTTAGTAAAAAAAACTACTATTGTATGTGGGATGGGTCAGGATACTACTTTACGATTAAATTTTACTCACTGCGACGGAGTACCATAAAACCAGGGTGTCTACGTTATTCTTTTTACAGAATAAAATTAAGCTTGGTAGCTAATTCATTTGGCATGTATTTATTACCAATAGAAGAAACAGGTAGTGTTGCCATTGTAAAACATACTGTTTTCAATTTTGGGGTTTATTATGGCAAGAAAATTGTTATGGAGCGCGAAATTTCAATAACAAATTTTAATAATGTTGAATAAGCTTTATGTTTTTGAAATTTAATGTGATATTAACATTATATCTGGAAATTAAAATTGATTCAACACAGTTTAATTAATCGAACTCTTAATAAAACGAAAGATGTGTTTGTTAATTGACAAAAATGTTTTCGTTCGATGGAGTAAAGTTGAAAATGTCCTTGACAAAAAATCAATACGCGCGATCCAATGTTAACTCCATCAAGACTGATGTCATCTACCCAGTAAACTTTACACACTTTACAGTATTTTTCAATCTCCGACTTAGTTGTGAAATATTTTTTCCTCATAGTAGTTTTACTCTATCTCTCTTTATATTTCACAAAAATCATAAAATGTCACTGAAAGCTTACGAAGACGCCTGCTTAAGAGCGGAGCTGTTCGGTCAGCCTTTACCGGACAAAGATGAATTTATCAGGAAAAATAAACATTTAGATATTGTTGAATTCGAAGAAGTGGAAATAAAAACTGCTGAGGTATGTGTCCTGATTACTTTGCTTATTATGTACTTACTTGATAATATAATAAAAAAAACTATTAAGTACTAAAAAGTAATATGTCACTCTTTGATTAAATCAAAGTAGATTGACCGGAAAATAATAAAGTCAATTGATATACAATTTATAAATGTACATTTTTTTCGTGATTATCACCCGGTTTTAAATTTACGAATTATGTTCCTATAGTTATAACTATTGGATTGGAGATTGGAAAAAGTTCTATTTACAATGAAATTAGTTCATTTATCGGGTGGCCCGTGAATTTTGTTGAGGATATCTGAAGGCGACTGCTGCTTTTTTCAACTTTTTTCGAAATGACACAATGTAGAGACACCGTGGGCTTTACTTATAGGCGGCCTGTCATGCTCCGTAGGTCGATGTGGGAATCCAGTAGTAGAAAAGAATACTCGCTGTTATTTGGGAGGCCCGCCTCAGAGATTGGCGCAATAGTCCACATGAGGCTGTATCTCTGATTTGTAAACTCTGTTGTCTTGCTTAGTGTCGCGAAATCACTAATTCCATCTGTAGACCCGATACACTTTAATGTATTTCTCACTAAAAATAAGTAACCACTTAACACCAGGTGGGCTATGAGCTCGTCCACCCATCAAAGCAATAAAAAAAAAAAGTGAGCCGTCACGGGACGCCTGGCAGATGTGAAACATCGACATTATTTTGTAAAAGTAATATGCAGAAAAGAACAGATTGTGATAGGAATTAAATATATCATAATGATAAAATAAAATATTACGAAAAATAATTTGTTTTCAAGTAAAACATAGGCTATGTGTACTGTAGTGAACAACACTGTATACACTACGGAGTATACACTATAGGTATAATATCCGAGCTCAGTGTAGCGAGAGAGATGGCTTAACGCCGGATCGAGTGGGAGAGAATCGCACAGACGATTGCGCATGGCGACGCGTCGCCACACCAGAAATTGGTTTTACGTGCGGCTATAGATGTTTCACATCAAAAATTAAGAATCGTTTTATTTCAAGTAAAACATAGGTTATGTGTACTGTAGTGAACAACACTGTATACACTACGGAGTATACACTATAGGTATAATATCCGAGCTCAGTGTAGCGAGAGAGATGGCTTAACGCCGGATCGAGTGGGAGAGAATCGCACAGTCGATTGCGCATGGCGACGCGTCGCCACACCAGAAATTGGTTTTACGTGCGGCTATAGATGTTTCACATCAAAAATTAAGAATCGTTTTGTGTTATTAGTCTGTTCTTTCTCATATTTCAGAATACGGCTATGCTTCATGATCAAATGAAGGAAGGCACGACTGGTCTCACGGAACTCAACACTATCCTAGATTCAACTCAAACGAAAATAAATCGACTAAAAGTGAGTTACGCTCAACTAATTATCGATCTTCTTTAACTTCGGAGTGAAAAGCTCTCAAACCGCTTTGCTATTTTATATGGTCCTTGTGGCATACTCTGAAACAGTTCTAAGCCGTTACTTAAATCCCGATCATCTGTAATTAATAAATTAATTCTTACCTTATTCAATAGTTTATAATTACTTTTTTTTACCCCGATCATGCCTTTTCCAATTGACGTTTTCCCAAGGAAGGGGCTTGATATAATTATCGGGGTAGTAGGTACTCGATGTAGCCAAAATCCCATCTTTTTAGTTGCAGGCATCTGCATAGGTCTTAGGATTTAGTTCGGTCTGTTGTTGCACGGACGTTGGACCTTCATTTTGCGTTTATTTCGCGATGGTCTCGTCTCCGACTGAAGACGACGCCTGGCTTTTGTCAATAGTGTTATTATATCTCCTAATTTTGTGTCGAATTATTATATGGGGTTTATTGACTCGATTGCTCTTTATCAATGCTCTTTAGCAAACCCCATTTAATAATCTAAAGAGATACGGAAAAGGCCGTGTTGATTCTCCATCTTGATTCTGTTAAGCAAAGGAAGTAGCTTGTGATGTATTGTGTCATTTGTACACTTTGCTGCGATTACAATTTTAACCTATAGCTATAGGGCTAAGAGATTCTGGCATTGTCTTCTTTGTGTGAAAACCCACACCGCTTTGGACAATATGCCCGGGGGAAATAAAGTGGAAGACAACGTTTTTCCCTCGTCGATCAAGTGAGATCGATTTGCCGTAGTCTGTATGATAGGTGTTCAATTTTTGCGAATGCATATTCTGGCGGAGCGGTTTAATGAAATCAGCAATGAAATGAAATCATTTAATTCTATCATCTTCATTATCTGTGTGTAATATATTTTGCTTATGTTTGGTTTTTTTTTAATTGCTTAGATGGGTGGACGAGCTCACAGCGCACTTGGTGCTAAATTGTTACTGGGGCCCATAGACATCTACAACGTAGATGCGCCATCCATATTGAGATATAAGTTCGAAGGTCTCAGTATAGTTACAACGGCTGCCCCACCCTTCAAACCGAAACGCATTACTGCTTCACGTTAGAAATAGGCGGGGTGGTGGTACCTACCCGTGCAGACTCACAAGAGGTTCTGCCACTAGTAAAATCATACGTATTGTTAATATGTAATTTAATATGAATGTTTACATTCGCAGGGCGTTTGCGGTAGCATCACGAATTTCTTCCGAGTCAAATTGAATTCCAAAGATAATATTTCGTATTCTAGCGACCCCAGTTACGTAGGTCAAACGAATTTCCAAAGAGACTACGTGCCGGTTTCGAACCGAATCGACTCTGTGAACGCAGGGCTTGGCCCCGACGATACAGAAATGTCAGGAAGCGCGCGAAATGAAAAACATGGCGGTCAACAAAATGGCGGCGACATCAATACGGCTCTGAAACATTTAGATGAGATGCAGCAAGCCGATAAGAATGTCAGCAAAGCGATGATTTGTGATATTAGTAAACAAGTTGATACACAAATGAGTAAATTAGATCAGATGATTTGCCAAGCGGATCGCGCTCAGAATTCCTTGCAGCGACAAAATAAGCAGTTGAGGTCTTTCTTGCGATAGTAGTAAAGACTGTTCCTGTTTATGTGCTCAAAATTTATTGTTAAAATTAATGTTATGGTTATTGGCTTTTCGTAATCCCCATAGTTAATAAAGCTACTGTGCGTAATCACTTACGTGGGTTATATGAGTCGTCTATTATCAAAGGTGGCAATCTGTGCATTTGGACAAAAAAATGTTATTGATATGTCAATACAGATTGATTTGAATATAATCGTCTCCTTCAAAGAATACGGTACAACACCTGCATTAAATAAAGGTTAATAGTTAACCTGTTATTTATCTAAGATGTCGTTCCGAAGAGTTTTGTGACTGCCAATGGAATACAAAGTCAATAATTCGTTTTTCTGATTTACCAATAATTGTCCAAAAGTCACGTTGCCGGCTTTGATAATAGTCGACTCATATGTAGGTTTGGATATGAATTTTTTTGGTGAAATGATAAATTTGGATCTTTTCATATTTGCCTAAAATTATACATAGGTAATACGACATCCCAGACATTAATATAACAAGGATGATGGGTTGCATTGAAATTATAAAATAATTAGTAAAGCGTCTGCATTGAGTAGCAACAATGATATTTTTTAGCCACAAAAAAAGGTTAAATATCAATTTAATTTAAATTTTAAATGTAATTTATGCGTGATAACTTTTTTTTGTGGTTAACAAAAAAATGACATTACTGTTAGTGTGAAAAGAATGATATAAATTTTATATATGTATGCAATTACTCTGGATGTTTTCGTGGTTTTGTTTACTGATTGGCTTCATTCGTAATAAAATTACGAACTGAATTTAAAATTGCATAGAAAATTCAATAAAATCTCGTTTTGGAAATTACATTTCTTGGTGCTATAAAATTATGTATTATATTAAGCCATTGTTTTGTTTATTTTCATTGCTTAGGTGGGTGAACGGGTTCACGAACCTTTCGGTTTTAAGTGGTTACCGGAGCTCATAGATAACCTAACTTAAATGCCGCCACTTTGAGACGCAAGCTCTGAGTCGTACCTTTCAAACCCGAACGTATGACTTCTTTATCTAAATTTGTATAGAGCTACAACGTTTGCCGCTAGGGGCGCTGTTCCAACTGCATACAAATTAGAGTTAACTTTTACGTTATCGAGAACGTTAAAAAAAAACTCGCACTGAGCACTCTGACGTAAAGGAGTAATGCGTTCGGGTGGTGTGACACAGACGTGGACAGAGCGGTGGTGTCTACATATGCGGGAGCAAAAGTCTCTCTACCACCAATTTCCGCGTGTGCGTATTACGTAGTTTGTTAGTTGAAAGAAAAATCGGACATTCTGTTATCTATATACCGTGTGTACTCGTGAAAAAGCAATCTTCTATCCGAGTCTGTAATGAATATACATATTATTATTATTTTATGAACATTTAGTTCAATAATTAAAATATGGTTTCAAAAAAAAAACACGCTGGTACAGTAAGCTTAACTATTTTTTTTATCTATCCCTAAAATATTAACCTAATGACCAAGGTATTATTAGGTCGATAATATTATAATAAAATTATTATCGGTCATCCGATTTCGATAGTTGGGTAAAGTTTCAACTTGTACGCTCGTCTTGAAGGTGCTGAAAATTACGTTGAATGATTTCGTTATATAGATAGATATATGCAGGTCGAATAATAAAAAAAAATACGCGATTAAAAGTCACAAAACAAATCTTCCAAACTCATAAAAACAAAACGAACGTTAAAACGCTTCAGAACGCCTGTTTATTTTTAAATCGTGATCTGCAAATGCGTCGCGATACGCAATAAAAATGAAATGTATGAAAAGAACAAACGGAAATAAAGCTGTGAATATTCTTGTGATGTTTTATTGTCTTACGTTTCCTATGTTTTTGATACTGGCTTTGAAAAAAAAATTTTTTTTTTTTGCTTATTGGGTGGAAGTGCTCACAGCCCACCTGGTGTTAAATGCTTACTGGAGCCTATAGACATTTACAACGTAAATGCACCATTCTCCTTGAGATAAGTTCTAAGGTCCATTGGTCTTCTCAATCTTTCTTTATGGCGCCGAATCCTGGACGATAAGACGAAGTGAGAGAGCAAAGATCGACGCTTTTGAAATGTGGTGTTGGAGACGGATGTTGCGAGTTCCATGGATAGCATGCCGGACCAACCTGTCCATTCTGAAGGAGCTGTCCGCTATCTGCTTCCGACGTATTCTCGCGTATTTCGGCCACATCGCTCGTAGAGGCCCCGATAACTTGGAGAAGCTGATGGTAGTTGGTCAGGTTGACGGGAGAAGATCACGCGGACGCTCACCTATCCGCTGGTCTGATCTGGTTATGACGCTCACCGGCCTGCCAATAACCGAGGCTATAAAGACCGCCGAGGACAGGAAGACGTGGGGAAGCATTGTGCATCGAGTGGTCCACATTTTAGATTAGACACGACCTTCAGTAATGAAGAGACCGGCTCAGAAGAAGAAGAAGATTATATTATTAACAAGATCTGTGCCGTGGCTTAGCTGAGGTTAATTAGGAATTTAAAAATGCATTGTTCCAAAAATGGAATTGGAATAAAGAGTCGCTTGTGTCACAGTTTTTAAACTACCAATCAATTTATCATGTAATAATAAACATTATTGATGCCCATTAATAGGGGATTCATAGCCATATCCCAGGGTTCTAAATTCCTCTGGTATTCTTCGTATAAATTCCTCCCTCTGCTACAGGATGATCTACGGTAAATACATGGATTACTAGGAAGTTCATCTCAACGGACCCTCTAACTTGACCCTCCTGGATGAGCATTTGCTCACCCACCTGTCCTGGTGGAACTGGAAAGATCTCTGAGCCATCAGTAATCACACATTCAAAAAAAACTTTAAGACTTTTCTTACTGGTGGTAGGACCTCTTATGAGTCCGCACGGGTAGGTACCACCACCCCGCCTATTTCTGCCGTGAAGCAATAATGCGTTTCGGCTTGAAGGGTGGGGCAGCCGTTGTAACTATACTGAGGCCTTAGAACTTATATCTCAAGGTGGGTGGCGCATTTACGTTGTAGGTGTCTATGGGCTCCAGTAACCACTTAACACCAGGTGGGCTGTGAACTCCTTCCACCGACTTAAGCAATAAAAAAAATCAAAGTTTCAGTTTTATCGTACTACGGCTGTCCCATTCTGTACGCTTAGTGCGTGCTTTTTAACGTTTTCGATAGCGTAAAAGTTAGCTCATATTTGTATGGAATAGGATCGTTTGCGTACGTATGTCGCTAGGGACGCTTTTCCAACTGCATACAAAATTGGCTTAACTTTTACGCTATCGAGAACGTTAAGAAACTCGCACTAAGCACATAGCAAACCGAAATGCAATAATTATGCTACACGACACAATTAGGCATTGTGGTGGTACCTATCCATGCCGATCCATAAGACGCCCTACCATCAGTAAACATAGCTATTCCGCTATTCAGTTCTTCAATTCGGACCGAATAAATAATGGGTTCTGATTCTAGTAACGACATATGATCAGGTAGTGAGCTCGTGTGTGGGGTACAAAAAAAAACATACGATACTACCAGTTATTGCGTCTTACCTGCAGGTAAATGTGCATTCAGTCGTAATCACGAAATAGATTGATTTCAGTAAATATTGTGACAAAAAATGTCCTAAGCGTGACGACCTAAACGCAAAAAAAAAATGAATTGAAACATAATTAAAACACTCGCATTCTCGACAATACAAACAACGAGTTTTATTTAGCGACATTCTCAAAAAAAAACCGCTCTGTGTTTTCGGAAGCCGTGTTTAGTTATCATTAAGGAAATTTACTTAGTACTTTTCCTGATCACGCTGTTCAAAAGAAGATACATTTGGCATTGGAATTGTCACGCTCACAGTCACGGCCGGACAAAAACGGTAACTTCAACCGTAACACAGCGTTATATAAGATACAGATTAATGTACCATGACCTGTCTGTCATAGCTGTTTCGTGGTACCGCGATGTTGCTGCCAATCGTGTTTTATCTCTTCGTCGTGACAGCGGCGAATCCATTTCACAAGTACCCCTATGTGTTCTTATTAGACGTCGGAAATGAAGAATTGGAGAAGTCCAACACTGAACAGATAAGGATTTCGGTTCCCGGAGGCTCCCTCGCTCTTCGGTATCCAGCCGTGGGAGATGGAGATACTATAGGTCATGTCAGAGTGAGTGGAATAGATTTTGGAACAGATTTAAAAGCTAATATTGTTGATGGTGGCCCTGGGTATAAATACGTAGTGTTGGTATTCATGGGCAACCCAGGAGTAACCTATGACGCGGTACTGACGTTACAAACCGTCCCCAATGAAACTCAAGCCTCTTTTTATCCACCTAATATAAATTATATGACAAATTCACGAGTCAGTGACCCAAATGATAGTTCCGAAGATTTTAATGATGCATCAAGTTATGGTTCTTCTCAAGGCACGATACAGAGGAAGAACGCAGAGCTTACGCAGTCCAGTTCGAATGTGTACAGATTTGCGCAAAACGCACAAGTACATAATGAATATAATGACGAATACGAAGAAGACGATAGCACAGGAGACGATAATACTCAAGACGACGACGATTATGGGGAAAATGATGACCAAAATGAAGGCAGTCATTCACATGATACCGAAGAACAAGAGATTGATGACTCAGAAACACAAAAATATTCAAGTAACCATGACTACGAAAATAATGACGTTCCTTTAATTGCGTCTGATGATTCGAAAGAGTACGACGAGAATGTATTAGAAGATACGGTAGACGATGAAGCGAACGAGGAAGATCAAGTGGAAATTAAAAGATTGTTTAGTAATGACATTCACAATGATGGAGATAAATACAAAGATTTAAACAATAATGATTACGTAGATAGTGAAGATAGCTTCGCAGTAGCTTATTAATCTTTGATTGGTTGTGGCTTATTAATTTTAAATTTTCTATGCTAGTAAATCGAATTGTTTAGAAATAAGTTATAAAACAATTGAGTGTAGTTTGAGAGACCTACAATAATTGTGTAAAATTCAATACTTCCAGTAGATAATAAATTATAATATAATAATTAATAAATAAAGCAACCCTGTTGGTTAAGCTATGACTTTGTTGTTTCTGCTATTTACGTGAATAGGTATATATCAGGAGTGAGTTACCCATGCGTCAGCCCGCTGAGTTACTCGCCGGATCTTCTCAGCGGATCGCGATTCCGATCCGGTAATAGAACATTCAGAAACCAGCTGCTTTTGAATTGTTAGGTCTCTTTTGGAGGCACTTAGTTGTAAGCAAACCCCACCCCTCATGGCTGAGCTCACCTGTCCTGGTGAAACCGGAAAGGCCTCCGGGCCACAAGTAATTCTTCAACCACAAAAAAGGTGCGAAGATAAAATAAAAAAAAGTATATTAAAATACTAGTATATCAATAACACATGATTTGCGTTAAGTCCTGCAGCAAATGAGATTGTTTGTATTTGTCACGTCTATTGGAGGTTCATAATAAATATGGTGAAATCCTGCACGCGTTTATAGCCTATTCACTTCTGCCGTGAACCATATGTTCCGATTTAAAAGGAGAGGAAAATCGTTACAGAATATAATATGTAATTAGTTGAGCATTCGATATCATCTCTTAAATTGGGCCGACGCGTAGCGATTTCATTGGCTTCAGTAACCATTAACACTGTCTATTTAATAAATAAAATAAAAAAATTACGATGTAGTAGTATGTAGGTATAGACATGGGTGAAGAGGTCAATATCGCGTCTATAGTGAGAAAGAATATTATCATTTACGATTCTCGAATTTCATTGCACGGTTCAAATGCATTTATCGCCCGTACTTATCGACGATCGGTAAATACTATAAATAAATAGTGAAGGCTTCAGGATTAAAATTAATTGTTGAGTCTATAAAACTACTGTTTTTGTTGAGCATGTTTAATGCCTATCGGCAATAGCTTATTGATAGATGATTACACTTAATATAATAGATTATATGTTTAAGCCGATACCTACTTAGTTAACAGCGGTTGTTTTTAAAAATAATTGATGCTCTATTAAATTTGACATATGTTTTTTATTTTATTTCTTAGATGGGTGGACGAGCTCACGGCCCACCTGGTGTTAAGTGGTTACCGGATCCCACAGACGTCTACAATGAAAATTTCGCCACCCACCTTGAGATATGAGTTCTAAGGTCTCAGTATAGTTACAACGGCTGCCCCACCCTTCTAACCGAAACGCATTACTACTTCACGTCAGAAATAGGCAGGGTGGTGGTACTTACCCGTGCGTACTCACAAGACGTCCTACCACCAGTAATTACGCAAATTATAATTTTGTGGGTTTCGTGTTTATTACACGATGTTATTCCTTCACCGTGGAAGTCAATTGGAAACATTAATTAAGTACGTATTTCATTACAAAAATTGGTACCCGCCTGCGGGATTCCAACACCGGTGCATTGCTAGATACGAATGCACCGAACATCTTATCCTTTAGGCCACGATGACTTCAAAACGTTGTTTATAGGCTCCGGTAACCATAGATTATAATATACTAATAATAAAGAAATAAATAACTAGGAACGAACTACGCTCGGTCATCCGGCCCAAAATTAGGATTCCCCTGTATTGTCAAAAATACTTATATACATTTAAATGTAAACATATATAGAAAATGAGCACCCAGACACAGAGCAAACAAACTTGTTCATCATACGAATGTTTGCCCGATGTGGGAATCGAACTCACCGCCCTCGGCACAACAATCGGGAGTGCTAACTACTGGATCATCGAGTCAATCTAATCTATACTAATATATAAATCTACAGTGGTTTTCACGGATTTTCCGTTATAACTACTGAACCATGCGTCCGATTGAACTGAAATTTGGTATCCATGTAGAAAATAGATGTACTTAATGGATAGGCTAATATTTATATGAGTGTTGGACTCCCTAATAATAATGACAATAATTAATAATGGTAATTTTAAATGCCCAATGAAGCGGGCGAGTACGGCTATTATATACATATTTTCGTTGTCTATATTATCTATATTTAATACCTATATACCTATTTATTAAATATGTACGCTACTATATTGTTCTCAGTCGTTTACGCTCTTGGCAGAGTGGTCGTGGTCATCATTTCGGCTGGTGGTGCGCTTCACAAGACATCGCCATTCCTCGCGTAGCGCGGCCTTTCTAGTGCACTCCTTGACAGGACCGCTTAGAGCTGCTTTTATCTGGTCAGTCCATCGTAACGGTGATCTGCCGTTCGGTCTTGTACCCTCTATCATGCCCTGCTATAAACCATACATAAATGTCTATGGCATATTAAAACTATTACGCAACTACAGAGTATATCAGAGGAAGTGTGAAAGTAGCCATGGAAGTACACATGGATGGAGTGTTGATATGACGCCTGATAGAAGAGAATGGAAGAGGAAAATTTGCTGTGCCGACCCCACCTAGTGGGATATGGTGGAGAAAAAGAAGAAGAACTACAAAACCAAGCACCGAAACTTACCAAAGCCACCGTCGTCAAAACTAGACAGCAAGTTCCATTATAAAAACACGTAGGAATATCATTAAGCTTTCGTCCGGTCATCATTCTCGTCCAAACTGTCGCTTGCGACGAAGGGCTCGGCAAGTAAATTAACCCACAGACACAGCCCACTGAGTTTCTCGCCGAATCTTCTCAGTGGGTCGCGTTTTCGATCCGCTGGTAGATTCTGTGAAGCATGACTCTTGCTAGGTTTCGTGTTAGCAACAACGTCAGGTTTGAGCACCGTGAGCCCCCCAGCCCGGTGACGCTGATATGGTCTCTCTAGACGATCAGCTTTCGTACGCAACAGAGAAACGATTGCAGCTTACTTTAATTGGGTTCGCATGAAGTGATCAAACCGTTTTATATATCAATATTTGTGACAGATAATGCACGGTGGAATAAGTGGGCGTACACGAGCCACACGCCACGAGTAATGATGAATTACGGGTATACAGTACGACAACAATAATAAGTCACGTAGTTTTCAATGGTCGATTATAAAATATACAATTTAAGGAACTTCCAGTTCTGTAGAAACTGCGCAGTGGGATGGTACTGTATGACTTAACAACGCGAAATGTATCATTTAGGGAACTTCAAGACAGTTCTGTGAAAATAGGGAAGAGGGATAGCAGCGTATGAGTTAACAACGCGAAACTTTAAGGCAACAATCACTAAGCAATTCTATTTACAAAAAATGCTCTTTTGCTTACGTATCTGAGAACAATTCCTCTCAACCTCTCACGAGCGATTTAACATGCCGTTGTATTGGTGTGTGAAAAACTGCCTTACGCGGAAGACAGGGGATTAAAAAAAAGGGGAGTAATTGTGCAACTATTGTTATCTGCTATCTAATATTAATTCACCATGGTATTAGACGTATAGCGCTTCATGAAAATTTATTTCTTTAGTAGCTCACTGGATTTTATGACTTGCTTCAATTAAAATTAGACTGTAGCTTTATTATACGCTTGCCTTTAAATGGACCAATGTTTAGGAGAAACCCTGATCTATCTACTCAATAAGGAAATAAAAACTTTCCTTATTTCTTTATCCCGGTTTGAACTGTGAGGACAGCTGTTGAAAGAATTGAAACGGCGACTTCAAGGTCGGTAGCATTATTCACATTGTGACGTTTCGGTGATCTTTGCAGCCCATTGAGTTTCTCGCCGGATCTTCTCAGTAGGTCGCGTTTCCGATCCAGTGGTAGATTCTGCGAAGCACGGCTCTTGTTAGGGTTCGTGTTAGCAACATAGTCAGGTTTGAGCCCCGTGAGCTCACCTACTAATTCGGCGAATCCAGAATAACCCCTCGAGGCTACTAGAATAGGTAAAAAAAAAAGGTGATCTTTATTGTGGGGTCTGAATTATTTTATGCGACTATGTAAAAAAAAAAACATGAACAACGTAACATCGCATTACGGTCGTATCCCAATCAAATACACGTGAAAGCAATTTTTGTCTCAAGGATTGAACGCTAGCCCAATTACCTTAGTAGGTGGCGCGTTTGTGAATGAAAAACATGAAAATTAACATAATTCCCGTATCGGGGAACACGTGTACAAATGACGAGCCAAGTTGGTCAAAACGGAAAGCACACGTGTATGTGCTTAATGTGTAGTTTTATCTTTTGAGATAAGTTAATTTCCATTAATTTAGAAGTTTCCAACGTTTGCGTGTATGATATCAATAAACGGAATATGGCTGTTTGGTTTGGTTTTCTTACTGGTGGTAGGACCTCTTGTGAGTCCGCGCGGGTGGGTACCACCACCCTGCCTATTTCTGCCGTGAAGCAGTAATGCGTTTCGGTTAGAAGGGTGGGGCAGCCGTTGTAACTATACTTGAGACCTTAGAACTTATATCTCAAGGTGGGTGGCGCATTTACGTCGTAAATGTCTATGGGCTTCAGTAACCACTTAACACCAGGTGGGCTGTGAGCTCGTCCAATCATCTAGGAATAAAAAGAAAGAAATGTATGTCCGTGTTATTGTTAGTAAAAAATATATATTTTTTCAAAGTCATATTATTTTTATGTCTCCATCTGTCACAGACAGCATTGCCATCACAAAGCAAAGGACAGTTTTCAAACATCGCTTAAAAACGATCATATCGTCAAAAAATAAAACACCATTTCAGTTATACAAAATATGCATTTTGGTATTTACAGAATAAATGAATACACTCAGGTCTTCCAATAAATCTGGAATATTCCACAGAAAACATATAATTTGATTCGGTCTGCATGAATTTATTCTATAATATTTCAGTATTATCAACTTTAAAATCGAGTATTGCTTCGGTTTAACGTAAGTCGTAGAAATAATAAAAATTGCTTTAAAGTTTTAAACTCCCTCTTTCTATTGTCATCCTATTAAATATCTCCGACGCTTCGAATACTTTTACAGTTTTCGTGGTCACGTAGAATTCTATCGAAGAACATACTGGAATGACCTTTCTTTGAATTAGCTCAAATACTTCATTTACGTAAATGCGTAATGTAGTGTATTTTTATTGCAGTAAGATCACTTCTATTAAAGATGTTTTTTTTTGTAGCAATTGGAGATATTTTATGAGCGCTGTTTATTGGTAAAATGTTAATCAACACGCGATGAAAGTTTTGTTAAAATCGCGATGCATTACGTTAGGTTGTTATGGAGAGGATTTGATTTTTTTACGAATTTATTTAATTTTAGTTTTGTTTTGTATAATGGCAGCACACTTCGTAAAGTTATAAGAAACACACTGGGTGCAATAGAGTGATCGTATAGAAGCCGAAAATACAAAATTAAAAAAAATACAATTAAAACAGATAAAACTGTGTCTTAATAATTATATGTTATTAAAAAATTAAAAACACACTCTTAAATAGCTAACCGAACTATCAATTGATATCCGATTATTTTTTATGTTATTCTGTTATTACCGGATATTAAAGCGAAGTTGTAAAATTGTTGTAATGTCATCGGATCTTGATGCGTTAGTCGGATGTCTTTTGAAGTTTGTGAAAATGACGTTCATAGAATCCATCCCATACATTTATTCGCGAAGCAGCTGCTCTTGAGTTGTTAGGTATCCTCCGGAGGCGATCGGGCAGTTGTTAGCAAATCCCACCCCTCCTGGCTGAGCCTTTGCTCACCCACATGTCCTGGTGAAACGCTTTCGGCCTAAAAGTAATCGTTTCGTCATAAAAAAAAACATGCATCAGATATCAAGCTAATAAAGGTGACAAAAATACATATTATTGAAGGAAAACGACAAATTTATAAAAAAAAAAGTTGAACGTATTTCCCACTGTAGATACGTTGTTTTTTAATCTACATTTAGAACAAACAAATACATATAACCGTTTCGATTAAAATTTTGTAACGGTCAACGGAATTTTAAATTTCGAACACGAAATGTTCCATAATTCTAAATTCAAATCTGTAAAACGGTACGCTGCGTTCGATTTGAACCGAATACATTTTGATTATTTTGTATTGTGACCGTGCGTTACGCACAACATTTCTTACGTTAAATATTTTGTATTATATTGCACTAGCGACCAGCCCTCGTTTCGCTTCGGTGACTATAATTTATTAATTATTTTATTTAATTTTCTTTTATACATTTTTTTTCCTGACAGTAATAAACACAATAAAAAAGAACATATAAAACAAAAAAAAACTTTATAATATTGGTTAACATTAGTTTAGAAGTATTTATTTTGAACATGAAACAAATTATAGCGCCCATAATGATAAGCATTTAAATTATATGGTATACAAGAGGTTAATAAAGTGCATGAAATGCTTAGGGCCTATGACGTATTTCAAGTGAAAAGGAATAATGCTGTACCTATTCGTCTGATTAGTTTTGCAATTACCGCATTGTACACTCATGATCGGCATAAAATAAGTAGCTGAAGAAGAATATCCCACTAATACATTGTTTGATTATATCTCAAAGTTTTTAGGCAGCGTGTTCGTTAAAAGATCCCGGGCGCCTAGGCCGCCTAGTTGTTTTTCGACATCTCCAATGAACATCGCTACATTTTAGTCATAAAAATTTAACAAATTATATACCAAACAAAGTCTTCCTAGAGAATCACTCTATCTATTGGTGACAACGGCAAGAAAATCCGTGGGGTAATTTTTGAGTTTATCGAGAACAGACAGACAGAGGTGCCGGAGAACTTTATTCTTTATTATGTATGTAGTGATTACACACATTAATAATTCCGAAATGGCTCCAGCGTTACACAACTTGGCATTGCCTATTTCCAAAATAGCGGTAACCGTTTTACCGACGGGTGATCTTAATCATTTCAATTTCATCCTAATATAAATAAATATTTAGGATGTAGCTTAATATTATTATTTCACGTTAAATAGTATAATACACAAAGACGAATTTCTTTTGCCGAGATCAATACATGATCGCCATTGAAAAATAAATGCTAAAAACTATGGTTTTCCTATATTTCTATGTAAATCATATTTGACTGTTTAACATCTACTAAATAAAAGAAAATACAAAATATCGTTTCTGTACTTAATAGCAATGGCGGCAGGCCGCAGCGGCCGTTGCATATTTAGCGCGTAAACGGTCGCTGCATCCGAATTCGAATTTCAAATGACATTTTCGAAAATAGAACGTCGCCATCTCGGCGGGAACGAGAGAACCTAGGAGAACATGTCTCTGTAGAATAAATCAACTGAACGAATTATAACATTGTTTGATCTTTTTGCTTTACAAAGTAAATAAAACATGTTTTAATAATTCGGCAGCTTAGCTTTGGAATTCGTTAGTTTAATGAAAATGCAAAATTCTGTTGAAGTTATTAGCCAATATAGGCAAAGAGTTCCCGGTTTGTGTTAAAAATCTAAGAAAGTTCGCAATTTATCTTAATGTTAGTCTAAAACTTACTACGGAATCAAAAAACCAAGTAATTATTACTAAGTAAGCAAGCTCCCAATTAAGTAGTTAGTATTTTATTTATGTCAACAATCTGTAATACACAATTGTTTTATTTATTATCCGTATCTTGGCAGATGTACTTGTGGTGTACTGATGTTAAATGGTTTGAAGAGTCCGTGGACATCACTGTCCGAATGCTGCCATTTGGGCAGTTGCTGAAATAAATATCAAAGACAAAGAAACATTTTTTTTAAATATCAAAATGTCATTCAATCAGTGAAGTCACTCGCACGCAGCCATCGTTCTGTAAACATTAAATAAATTTCTTTTTTTTATTTCTCTGTTGGTAATTTGAGTCAATCATCAGCCACGTGTGGTTCGTCCCGTTCAGGATTCGGATATGTGAGAATCGAAAGATTCCTTCTGTCGTTACATACCCGCGCATTCAGTTTAATCAATGTTTTTCATACCATTGCTGCTCTGAGATCATATCCATTGCTCCGTGTTTTTTTTTTTTTTTATTAAGCTGCTTGTGGTTAAGCTGTTACCGGAGCCCATAAACATCTACAACGTAAATACCACCTTGAGATATAAGTTCTAAGTTCTCAGTACAGTTACAACGGCTGCCCCACCCTTCAAACCGAAACTACTTCACGGCAGAAATAGGCAGGGCGGTGGTCCCTACCCGTGCGGACTCACAAGACGTCCTGCCACCGTGTACATAGATTACATCGATCGCGCACTATTTACAAACAGTGTACTACCGAATGCAATAGCTAATCCCGATTTAGCTACACAGTGGTGGTGCTTAATTTTTTGCGAACGCATTTATTGCGTCCTTGACATTTAAATTAAATGCTATCGGAGTTTTAACGAGTGGAGTTTTGAAAACATTGAACGTATTTAATCGTGCCAATTAATAAGTAGTGTTTGAACTACGTACAAGATTAAGTTTGTAGTAAAAATTTAAATACGATTTTCGATGTTGTATACGCTAAAATGCGCAAAGATGCTTCTGGAAGGCAGTCAGTACCGAATGGAGTTTTGAAAACATTGAACGTATTTTAACGTGCCAATTAATAAGTAGTGTTTGAACTACGTACAAGATTAAGTTTGTAGTAAAAATTTAAATATGATTTTCGAAGTTGTATACGCTAATATGCGCAAAGATGCTTCTGGAAGGCAGTCAGTACCGAATGGAGTTTTGAAAACATTGAACGTATTTAATCGTGCCAATTTACTGGTGGTAGGACCTCTTGTGAGTCCGCACGGGTAGGTACAACCGCCCCACCTATTTCTGCCGTGAAGCAGTAGTGCGTTTCGGTTTGAAGGGTGGGGCAGCCGTTGTGACTATACTGAGACCTTAGAACTATATCTCAAGGTGTGTGGCGCATTTACGTTGTAGATGTCTATAGGCTCCAGTAACCACTTAACACCAGGTGGGTTGTGAGCTCGTCCACATATCTAAGCAAAATAAAATAAAATTAATAAGTACTGTTTGAACTACGTACAAGAATATATGTGTTGTAAAGAAAAGATATTATTGCGTTACGATTTTCGAAATTTTATACGCTAAAATGCGCAAAGATGCTTCTGGAAGGCAGTCTATCTGATATTTAGCAGTTAGCGGCGCTCCTGAGCACTTGAATGCGAATTTTATAACCTAAATAAGGCTGAATTCTATTTTTCAAATAATTCGATCAGAACAAAGACGTCTTTAATAATACATATTTGTTTTCCACTTTATAGAAGAAAGAGCTCACATATCATGTGTTATTAAATGGATATTGGAGCCCATGGACATCAGAGCATAAAGCTGCCGCCGACCACGAGACGTTAGGTTGAAGTGTATTGTATAACGACTGGCTTACCCACCTATCAAACGAATTACTTCTTCTCTTCGTAGTAGAAACAAGTAAGCTGATTCCTAGAGACGGGGGGTTCAAATAAAATTTACTAGTAAAATATTATTAATCACAAAAGACTGGAACACTACCTTTTTTTCAACCTTGAGAAATCCTTTTTTGGATACCCAGTCAAGGGGGGTTGGAAAATCAACCTGGTGTCAACCCTGGGAAATCCTTTTTTGGATACCCAGTCGACGTGGGCTGGAAAATCACACTGATGTCTTTGACATTTGATACGTTCCTACGGTCTGCATCAGCATCTACATATTTTATCTTTTATTTCCATGCGAAACGATTAAGCATTCCTATTTAATTGGTTCCGGGACAGCCGCCAATAGAATATTTGGCCGCATGTGTCAAGGTATGATGATGTTCTGGTAAAAACAACATTCGCATAACCAGATAACCGGACCGTAACCTAGCCTCGTAACAGGGAAGAAAGGATAAAAAACTTTAACAGCGAACCGACTTAATTATTAAACCTTTTTTACTCGGGTCAAGTATTAGGCCGAATTAAAAAAAAAATTGTCTTGCCATCGATGTCATCCATAGGTCCATAATACGTGATTTTCAAGTTAATCGGACGTCCTGGTCAAATTACTTTGTGAATTTCAATAGGCTTGTAGTCTGCTCCCAATATCTGCAGCATGTCAAGTCCCACATGCCCCGTGTACCCCCTAGGCACGGATATCTCGTAGGATCGGCCCCCTGCCCGAAAAAAAATATGGATAGACAGGCTAATAAAAAAAGCGCGTAAACAAGCTTCGTATTAGACAAAAGTTTTAAGCGTTTTCTTCACTGTTCTTTAAAGCTAAATAACGAGACACAGTATTGATTTATTCCTAAAATATTATAAGCGTCTGTACAGTCTGTACTGCGCTTTATAAGCAATCCAACGACGGCCCGAACCCTTCGGCAATCGAAGTGATTCATATTCGTGATCCGGAGCGAGGTTGTTGCAAATGCGGTTGCCGTACACAGTTTCGTTACGTTTTATCTTAATTTATCATAATGGTATTGTGCAGATGTAACTCGATTGGTTGCCGTGATAGCATACAACTGTTGACCAATGTTGTTCGATTACTGAATCTGTTACACTGTATGATAATGCAGTCCAAAATCCCTAATTATAATAGTCTTCTGCTTCTCCATGCCCTTATGCCACATTACGCGGGGTCAATACAGCATGTGTCAGTGCCTCTTATAATACTGTGCAGGGATTTGGCAGGAGTTTTATGACCAACCGTCTGCCTGACGTCGATCCTCTTTGGCTCATATCTCCGTATATCCATAGTATATCCATTTTTTCCATTACTCAGATGGGTGGACGATCTCACAGTTAAGTGGTTAAGGTTAAAGACTCCTTCGCGCCAGAAATAGATAGGTAGCCGCTTGTAACTAATGATGGTTCGGTTTTAGTTTTCGATTCTGGAATGCAAGATGAGACGTGAGCAAGTCTACTTATCCAAAATAAGAAAAGTACGGAGCATATTCTCTCAACTAACACACGGTATATACTCCCACACGGGGCCATAATTCGTGTGAAGTTTGCTCTTTGCCTGGGTGTTTTATAACTATGTACATATAAACATACCTACATATGGAAGTCGTCGTGGCCTAAAGGATAAGACGTCCGGTGTAATCGTATCGATGCACCGGTGTTCGATTCCCGCAGGCGGGTACCAATTTTTTAATGAAATACGCAATTAAGAAATCTTCACGATTGACTTCCACGGTGAAGGAATAACCTCGTGTACCTAATAAAAATCAAACCCGCAAAATTATAATTTGCGTAATTACTGGTGGTAGGACCTCTTGTGAGTCCGAACGGGTAGATACCACCGCCCTGCCTATATATCTGCCGTTAAACAGTATTTCATTTCGGTTTGAAGGGCGGGGCAGCCGTTGTAACTATACTGAGACCTTAGAACTCATATCTCAAGATGGGTGGCGGTGTTTACGTTGTAGATGTCTATGGGCTTCAGTAACCACATAACACCAGGTGGGCTTTGAGCTCGTCCCATCTAAGAAATCAAAAAAAAATTGTACATTGATTCCTAATTTTTCGGTCAGTATTTAAAACCTAATAAACTCGAATACTCCAAATATTATTCCGAATATTTCCGTTTGCTTTTAGGTTTTACTCTCAGCATTCTCCTGTAGCGATAATTTATCAAATCACTCGTCCAGCAATAGTCTCGCGCGCAGGCGTCTGAATTCGCCTTTAAATACATCGGCGGGACATTAGTGGGTCCCGCCGTATTTAGCTCACCCGGATCATTGAATCTTGACCAACTTGGTAAATCAATGTGTTTTTGTTTTGCAGTTTAGTTATTCATACGAGGAAAACCAAATATTCATGTGATGCTTTAAATTTGGTCGAATGATTTCTAATTTAGAATCTCCATCGATTTGTTTTGCACTAAATCGTGTAACAATGCTCACGATTTTGACACATGTTGTACTTGGAGTCCATAGACAAAACAACGAATAGAAAGTGATATTTTTACATTTTGGTATTTGGTAAATCTAAATTATGATGAAAAACGTATATATAGTAAAATAAAATGTGAATCTTAGAACGAAACAAGGATGAAATAAAAGAACTAAAATAAAATAAAAAATTTAAGGGATTTTTCACCTGGTTAATGAAAACTGCACTATATGAAAAATTATAATATGAAGTGAAATGAAATGCATTTCCATACATCTCCTAGTCACATGCATCTTCTCTCTACGCATCACGTGTCCACACCACGCTAACCGTCCGCTCTTTAATTGGTTGATTACCGGGGCTACTTTCACATTTCCTCTGATATATGTATCATTCGTCTTAACAAAGAAAGCAGCTGCTAATCTTTAGGGCGCTGAATGTAGAATGAAAGTGAGTTTAAAAATACTTTATTGACAATCATTTTTTTTTAAAGAAACATTTTAACTACTGCTGCTTTTTTTAAGATTCAATAAAACGTCTTAAGAAACATACTGAACGACCGAATCAAATGATTATTGACAAGAAGAACTCTTTGTTTTTAAATTAACCAGCAATGAATCACTCCGTGTTTGAAGCTAATTAATCGTTGCAAATATTTTATTTGGGTAATAAAAAAGCTTCGTAAACATTTTGCGATATATGTACTTGGGAAGGATAATGCGAGGTTTTATTTCTGAGAGCTGTGTGCTTTTATTGACGTTCTCGATAACGTAAAAGTTAACTCAAATTTGTATGGAGTTGCAACGTTTGCCTACATTTCTCTACAAAACTTGTATACGCCCCGTCATGACGTATGCAAGCGTAGTGTTCGCTCACTCAGCCCGCACCCACTTGAAATCCCTTCAGGTTATTCAATCACGATTCTGCAGGATAGCCGTCGGAGCGCCATGGTTCCTTAGGAATGTGGATCTCCACGATGACCTGGAGCTCGACTCTCTTAGTAAGTATCTACAGTCGGCATCACTGCGCCATTTTGAGAAGGCGGCACGACATGAGAACCCTCTCATCGTAGCCGCTGGAAATTACATACCCGACCCAGTAGACCGAATGGTAAACCGTCGACGTCGCCCAAAGCACGTCATTACGGATCCTCCTGATCCATTAACGGTGCTTTTAGGCACCACAAGCACCGGTCACCGTCCTCGTCGAACCCGTCGCTTGCGACGAAGGGCTCGACGAGCGAACTAACCCATAGACACAGCCCACTGAGTTTCTCGCCGGATCTTCTCAGTGGGTCGCGTTTCCGATCCGGTGGTAGATTCTGCGAAGCACTGCTCTTGCTAGGGTCAGTGTTAGCAACTCTCCGGTTGAGCCCCGCGAGCTCACCTACTAACGTTAGGGCGAAGCTGAAATAGCCTCTCAAGGCTATCAGCATAGGTAGGGAAAAAAAAAAATGCCTACATTTGCCGCTAGGGGCGCTGTTCCAACTGAATACAAATTTGAGTTAACTTTTACGTTATCGAGAACGTTAAAAAACTCGCACTAAGCACACTGCACAGTCCGCCCAAACATGAACCGTATTATCTGTGGCGTTAGCTGTCATGGAAAACAAGGTATTTGAAACAGACGAGTGAATAACGCGCCAAATAGTCCAAGATCCCAGGGCCCCCAGACGTCACGTATTTTCTGACGAACGAAATGTGGCTGCTTGCGTAGTGTTAGTATGTACTAAGAGCGCATGTCTACCTGCTACCTTGCTTAGAAGGCCAATTTTCAGGTATCAGGTACTCAAGGTACATAAAATCATGACCTACTTCACGTATTTTCTGAAAGCTGATTTTTACGTATATTTTAGGCAATATCCTTAAAAATAAGTCGCCAATACTCCCAGACATTTTCCGTCGGCCTAATTGCTTTGCAGACGCTTTAAAGCTCCCAAAATAATGATTTAACTTCACGTAAATTCTGAAAGCTGATTTTTATATATGTCCACCTTTATTAATGACGACATTACGTAACAAAACGAAAAGTAGACCGGCCACTGGGAATCACCACTTTTTTAATCTGATCGCGTATCATAATCTTTTGTATTTTTATCAAGATTTGTTGTGGTACATTGTCATGAAAATAGGCATATGGTAATATAAAGTTAGATTCACACTCGAGTGAGGCGTGCATTATTCTCTTTTATGACTTTTGGCAGAAGTGCATGACGAAATTGCGCGGAAATACCAACATTATGTTATTGCGAATTCAGCAGCACACGAACATGACATGAACATAAACGAAATAAATAAATAAATAAGAAGTACTTACCCCTTGTATTTGGATCTCTATTGCATTTTAATTTATTTTTTCCTCCCTATGCTGACAGCCTTGAGAGGCTATATCAGCGTTACCTTAACTGCTGCCCAATACGCAATTAATGCGTTTTCAGGTCTTAAATAATATTATTATGTATAAATGATAATACCCTTCTAGAAAGCTACTCGCAATATCTGTGCGGGACAGGTATGACGCAAGTTGAAACTAGGTAGGGTAGAACTAAAGCGATTTGTATTAAGGAGAACATTAAACTTGCACTGTATTTATCTACTAGAATTAATTTTCACATTATATTCCAATTATATTGGAATTTTCAGAATCAGAACTGTAATTGACCAATTGCAATTGCAAAACAATTTTATGGTTTGTGTTGTATTCGTGTATAGTGGCTGTTATCTTATTCTATGGATAATTGCATGGTGAACCCCCTACTCTGACCGGGTTTTGACCCCGGACGGAGATCGGACGCCGGGTGTAAGAGTGCAGGGGAGTCGTTTAGTTGGTGGGCCCTAAATTCCTTGGGCCCGCGGTCTGCTCTCAACACCTGCAGATCGTTGAGTCTCACATACCCCGCGCGCCCTCTAGGCGCGGGGACCTCGTAGGAGGTACGGCCCTCGGCCCGGAAAAAAAAATAAAAATTTATAATTGGATGGTATGATAATTTTTTTAACAATTGACACATTGTGGCGCCAAAAAATGTTAGGTAATTTGATTTTGTTAGGTAATTTGGTTAGGTGTGTGGCGCATTTACGTTGTAGATGTCTATGGGCTCCAGTAACCACTTAACATCAGGTGGGCTGTGAGTTCGTCCACACATCTAAGCATTGAAAAAAAAAAAAAAATAGCATATAAAATCTCAGACGACTGTTGCTAACAAATCAAACATTTAGCACACTAACGTTTTTTTTGCCGGTGCCTTTGTAGGCAGATGTCCCACCTGATCGTGAGTGGTTACCGTTGCTCACGGACGATAATAATGACAAGAGCAAATAAGGGGTATATTTATATGTATGTGTTGTGTCAAATACATGGTAGTGTGTGTAATGTATTTTTAATTGATTTAATGTATTTTTATGCATAATTTAAAAAAATAATAGCATTCTGTACTCCTTCTCTTTATTCTCTATAAGTGTGGGAAATCTCACACTCCTCCTCCGTCTGCGCAATTTTAGTAAAAATTGATACAAAGTTTTTGCTTCAGGTATTAAAATATAGATATGCCTTGTGTACTTCGCCTTAAGAGACTTCCTTTGCAGATGTCTCTTTACAAAGGAGACAACCGACATTATTCTGTTTGTGCGGTCAATGACTAACAACGATTGACGTGATACTAATGTAATATAATGGCCGTCTGGTGTAGTGGTAAGCGACATGGTCACTACACAAGGGGGTCGCGGGTTCTAATCCCGCCAAGGGAAGATATTTGTATGATAAATATAAATGTTTTTACCTGGGTTATGGATGTATATTAAATATATGTATGTGTATAATAAAAAAATCTTACATTTATTTCCGTTATCTGGTACCTGTAACACAAGTTCTTTACGAACTTATCACGGGACCAGTTAACGTGGCGTGATTGTTAGTAAAATATTTATTATTATTATTATTATTATTTGAATTCCTTTAAATATTACTATTAATGATGTAATCAGAAAATGGCCCTCAGAAACAGCTCACTGAGTTTCTCGTCGGGTCTTCTTAATGGGTCGCGTTTCTAATCCGATGGTAGATTCTGCGACGCACTGCTCTTGCCGGGGCTAGTGTTAGCAACGTCACCAGGTTAGACCCCCGTGAGCTCACCTACTCGTTCGGTGAATCTAGTATGACCCATCGAGGTCACTAGAATAGGTAGGAAAAAAAACCTTATTATCCCCTAATAATATCTAATTAATTGTTTTTTTTTTATTATAATTACCCTACCAGAATTCGTGCACCGGTGAACCAAATTAATGTGCACGGTATTAAAATCTTGGAGACACAATATTTTAGGAATTGGGTAGTCGTGGATATTCGTGGGTAATCTGCACATTCTCTATTTTGATTTGTGCGATGTATTGTTGATAGAAGACAGCAGAAGCATTTTATAGTTTTAAAGTTCGGGACAGCCAGCAAAAAAAAAAGATGCGAACGAAGTTCAGATTATGAAAAAAAAAACTATTAAATTTTCTTTACAAGTTTTCTGTTTTTTGTTACCTTAATAGGCAGATGAGCGTGGTAAGGTTCATGAATGCCAGTAATTCCAGGGTCACAGTCAAGCCCACCGTTGCTTAATATACTTGAGCATACATGAGCATACTTGCAGCAGAAATGCGCAGCAGAATATGCCTATGTCTGAAAGCGCGTACGAATAGTGGGAAAATACATTTTTTTTATTTATAGTTCTTGCCAACAATGACTATGTTAATATATTTTAATTTCTTAGACGGACCGGAACCAATAGACATCACAACGTGAATACCATCTTGAGACTTGAGGTCTGTCTCAATTGTACCATTAAGGACGATCCCGAAAAATAGCCAAGATGGTGGTACCTCTGTGGTGTAGAATATGCCCTACCACAACTTGTGTAGTCTAACTGTATTTTATTTTGCAGTGACATTAATAAATACAGTTCATTAAACAATTTAATGTATCTGTACTTGTTTATCTCTTTGTGTACAAATAAAAACTTAATTCACTGTCTAGATCTTTCTATATCTATAAAACTCTGTAAACAAATAATAAAAAAAAAAGTTGTTTACTCTAAGTCTAATGAAAAATGTGTCCTTTGGCAAAAAATACACGTTTTACTTGCAAGAAATTCAAGGGCTCTGAAAAAAAAAAACGATTCAAAGCTTGATTCAAAAGGTTGTATGTTTCAGTGTTGCCCAGAACAAAAATACACCTTATTAATTTTATTATAACATTGATTTTGTAAATCGGGTAACTGATGCCAGGGCTGGCTTAAAGAGTTTCGTCGTCTTCTCAGCTATTTAAACTGCAAGTAGGAATTTATTTGTTTCAACAATTTGCTCAGTCGCCGTAACGCCCTTGGTAAGTAGCTCCTTCCTCGATGAAGTTTTTATGAAGCTACACGTGTAAGTTTGGTAATGCGACGCTACTGCCTAATTTTAAATATTTTTTTTTTGTCTGACCACCTCCCCGCCTATTTCTGCCGTGAAGCAGTAATGCGTTTCGGTTTGATGGGTGGGGCAGCCGTTGTAACTATACTTGAGACCTTAGAACTTATATCTCAAGGTGGGTGGCGCATTTACGTTGTGGATGTCTATGGGCTCCAGTAACCACTTAACACCAGGTGGGCTGTGAGCTCGTCCACCCATCTAGCCAATAAAAAAAAAACTATAATATACATGATGATTTATTCTTCCTATTTCGCGAGCCGCAGACACAATTGAATATATTTACGGCTCCATCTCGCGTTAAGTCGTCCGCGACTATAAAAAATAATAATTATGTTGTATGTATATAATCCAAAACGTCAGAAATAATATAATGTAAAAAAGTAGATTTTTAATTGAATGTGCAATTTCGAAAAGGGCATATCTCTGAAAATGTAAAATGTTCAGGAAATGAAAAAAAAAACTGATTATTTTCTAAAGCAGTGTAAAATTTAAAATATTATCTTTTGAGATACTATATTTTAGTGTTAATTAGCAATTGAAAATTACTGGAATTATTATAAAATGGGTATAGGTTAAGCCTCAAAACTACATGTATATGAAAAAAAAGATGTGGTGTCGTGGGACACCAGGTAGGAACGAAGTTCCTTCGGCTAACGTAGAATCGACACAATTTGCAAAAAAAAAATCGTGCTCAATTTTATGTAGGCTTTCTTGATTTTTCTCTTAAATTTTGCTGATTAGTTTTTATTTAAGTACAGGAAAGTATTTAGGAAATTCAGTATTTTAGGAAATAATAAATTACGTAAAATAAATAAAAAAACGTAATTCAAATTATCAATTAAAGTAACAAAATATGTTTCTTTATTTTTGTTTGACAACATAAAATTACATAGAAATAGAAATAATTACAAAAAGGAGGAGAAAAAGAAAGGTATTATACACTACTCGCTTGTGTATACGACTGTCGCGCATGCGCACGTCTCATTTAACGGTTTTATTCCACGGACTTTTTCTTACGGTTTTACTATCACATTTTTTTCAGTTCGGTCGCGCAGCAAAATCCCTATCTCCTCCGAGCCTGCCGTAAGGAACTTCGTTCCAAAAACGTATTTGACAAAATATACGACATGTGCCCTTTTCGAAATTGTATATTCAGTTATGTCGACGTCTCGCCGACATCGTTGAAAATACTATACGTAAGTAAACCGTCGTGCAAAATGTAAACAAACATTGGAGCTTTCTGGAAACAGGTCGGAAATGCATTTGAAGCCAAGTGCATCGCTATAAACGTTACACAACACGGTCACCTTGTCCGGTTCTGAACGATTGTGCTCTGGATTTTACGGAGAACACGATCTGCTGTTATTATTATTAATATTTTTTAATGCTTAGATGGGTCAATAAGCTCACAGGCCACCTGGTGTTAAGTAGTTACTGGAGCCCATAGACATCTACAACGTAAATGCACCACCCACTTTGAGATATAAGTTCTAAGGTCTCAGTATAGTTACAACGGCTGTCCCACCCTTCATATCGAAACGCATTACTATTTCACGGCAGAAATAGTCAGGGTACCTACCCGTGCGGACTCACAAGAGGTCTTACCACCAAAAACATCCTATATTACGCTATTTATTTTATTATTCGGGAAACCAACAGTACAAAACAAACATATCTATGCTAATACCTAAGTAATTATCAACTGGCTATTATTAACGTGGACGATGGCCCCAACTTAGTTATCATTTCGCGGAATCTTACTATAACAAAAAACAATGTATTGTTACGATACACCCAATGTCTTTTAATGTTATGTACTAGAAAGACCTACCTACTTCCTACCATCCTAACTGCAGACTTAAGTCTTGCGAAGAAGGGCCCTTTTTGTCATAGCGCCGCAATTTCAAGGAGTACCACTATAACCTTTCGCAAGTATCAGAATACTTTGGGCCGACGTGTCGAGCGATGTCCAATATAGGAGTCATTTGGACGGCAAAGCCAAGTTGGGCTCCTAGAGTGAGTTCTCAATAGAGAGGAACTGTACTTCACGTCCAGACAAAGACTTTTGCTTTACAAAGCACAGGTCTGGCCTCGTCTGCAGTATTGCTTCCACCTTTGGGCCAGAGTTCGTAAATACCGGTTACTTCCATTCAGAAGAGGGACGTTCGGATTATCGATAATTCCATTCTTACGGATCGTTTGGAAACTCTGGGTCTACGAAGGGACTTCGGTTCTCTCTGTATTTTGTACCGTATGTTCCATGGCAAGTGCTCTGAGGAATTATTTAAGATGATCCCATCATCTCGTTTTTATCATAGCACCGCCCGTCGACGAAGTAGAGTTTATTCATACTACCTAGAACCCCCGCTTTCATCTACAGTACGTTTCCAGAAAACTTTTTTGGCACGTACCATCAGGATTTAGTTTAAGCTCCCCTCTCCATAGAGGTTAAACACTATTGTTTCCCGAGCGCTATGACATGTCCTTTTTTTTATTGCTTAGATGGTTGGACGAGCTCACAGCCCACTTGGTGTTAAGTGGTTACTGCAGCCCATAGACATCTACAATGTAAATGCGCCACCCACCTTGAGATATAAGTTCTAAGGTCTCAGTATAGTTACAACGGCTACCCCGCCCTTCAAACCGAAACGCATTACTGCTTCACGACAGAAATAGGTGGGGTGGTGGTAGCTACCCGTGCGGACTCACAAGAGGTCCTACCACCAGTGTCCTACTTCAAACGAGGCTTGCGAAGAGTACATGATAGTAGGCACCGTCTTGGCTCTGCCTGTGGCATTGCTGACATTCCTGAGCGATGGTAACCATTCACTATCAGGTGGGCCGTATGCTCGTCTGCCTATAAGGGAAATAAAAAAAATCGTCCTTGGCGTTGACTTATAAAGTAATGTCGAGAACTAACTAAAACTATCAAGTTAAGACCTGCATAAAAATAGTAGTTGTAAAAAAAATCATGGCTGATCCCAACCTGACCCAGAGTACCTAACACGATTCAGATCCGACGGTAGATTTAGCGAACACCGCTCTTGCTAGGGCCAGTATTAGCAATTCTGTCAGGTTGAGCTCCGTGAGCTCAGCTACCGTTCCGCGCATAGTTGAAATAGCACTTTAGCCTACCAGCGACCAGTTACCGTCCTTGTCGAACCCATCACTTGCGACGAAGCGCTCGACGAGTAAATTAGCCCATAGACACAGCCCAGTTTCTCGCCGGATCTTCTCAGTGGGTCGCGTTTCCGATCCGGTGGTAGATTCTGCAAAGCACTGCTCTTGCTAGGGCCAGTGTCAGCAACACACCCGGTTTGAGCCCCGTGAGCTCACCTACACGTCAAGGAGAAGCTGATATAGCCTCTTAAGGCTATCAGCATAGGTAGAAAAAAAGATTACCAACGATTTGGTAGGATTAAAACTTCAAGTTCGCTCTCTAATCTCAATTTTTATTGCTTTCTCAGAAGTTAACAAAAATCGGTAGCTAGCATAGTTTACAAAAAAAAAAAAAGGATCAAGGTTATTTTTACATAACATCAGGCCCTAGCGCCTCGTGAGAAACGACAATCAACTGAAACAAGTTCTATGACCCTTCAGACACTTACACAAACACATACAAAGACATAACCATGAAATAACTGTTTTACAGCATAGACATACATAAATATAGAAAGTCGGCATTGAATTAACCTAAACTGAATCAATAAAACCGAAGGAGAAATTGATGATAATATAATCTACAAGTTGATGAATCATAAATGAAATTTTGCAGTGTCAATAAATTTTATGATCGTATGTATTTCGTGTATGATGTTTTTATTTTTATTGAATGTACTAGCAGACCCGACAGACTTCGTAGTGCTTCAATCAATAAATAAAAGACCTAAACTTTTGTAAAAATAAACTTAAAACAAACAAAAGGAATCCGTCCGACGGGGAATACATCAAAGGAAAAACCAAATTGTTATTTTTATTTAATTCCGAGCATTTTCATATTTATCTACCTTTTAAACCTTCTCTGGACTTCCACAAATAATTCAAGACCAAAATTAGCCAAATCGATCCAGCCGTTCTCGAGTTTTAGCGAGACTAACGATCAGTAATTCATTTTTATATATAGGTATATAGAAGATTATTTGCGTTAAACTTTAGCGAGTAAATTAGTAAATATAATAAATAAAAACGCAAAACTTTAGGGACTTTTTTGCTGTCAGCTTTTAAAACGTTTGTGATACTTGATATTTACATACCATGAGTACGAGATGTGATTTTAATGTGTGAATGTGTTGCGTGGGCACAGAAAAAAAACGTGCTCTCATCGTCTGTCTACGATATATTACATACTATCTGAGTCCCGCGATGTTACCCGCGGTTGTTGTCGCACCGCGGGTGACGCCGCAGGGCGAAGCTAGTCTAAAAGAAATAGCCTAAGTTACTCCTTTTATCATCAGCTGCCTATCAGTGGAAATGGACTCTGAAGAAGGTTGATCGAAGTCGGATCGATGCGTTTGAGATGTGGTGCTGGAGGAAAATGCTGCGGATTCCCTGGACGGTGTATCGGACGAACGCATCAATCTTGGAAGAACTAGGCGTCTCCTTAAGACTCTCCACCATTTGCCTACGTAGGATTTTAGAGTTTTTCGGTCACGTTGCGAGGAAAAAGGGTGACAATCTCGAAAGATTTCTCATCAAAGTGGAAGGAAAGAGGCCTAGAGGGCGTGGTCCCATGCGCTGGTCCGATCAGATTAAGACGACTTTGGAATCTAGCATCAATGTCGCTATCCACTGCCCGGAGGACAGAAGTGAATGGAGGAACATAGTCCTAAAAAGTGCTCAGTAAAGGTCACGACCCTCAAAACTGAGGAATACGACGCACGTAGGAGGCCTATCAGGGAGAGTCTCGTCAAAATGGTCCAGCCGTTTCAGAGATTAGCCGGAACAAACAGACAGATAGACAAATAGATACACAGACAAAAATAAAAAAATATAATATTTTGGTATATGTACTGTATCAAGAAGGTTATTGCCAGGGCGAAATCGGAGCACGTTGCTAGAATTGGCGAGCGACTGAAGAGCTATCCCTCTGGGAGCCGTGCTTTTTGGTCGCTCGCCAAAGCTGCAGAAGGTAACTTTTGCAGGTCTAGTCTCCCACCACTACGCAAGTCCGATGACAGTCTGGCCCATAGTGCGAAAGAGAAGGCTGACCTTCTGGTCAAACTCTTCGCCTCGAACTCGACTGTGGACGACGGGGGTGCCACACCACCGAACATCCTCCGGTGTGATAGTTCCCTGCCGGAGATCTGCTTTACACAGTGTGCAGTCAGGCGGGAACTCCGACTCCTGGACGTCCATAAGTCGAGCGGGCCAGACGGCATCCCTGCAGTGGTTCTGAAAACGTGCGCCCCTGAGCTGACGCCTGCGCTAACGCGTTTGTATCGCCTCTCTTATTGCGCTAACAGGGTTCCGTCTTCATGGAAGACTGCCCACGTCCACCCTATCCCCAAGAAGGGTGACCGGTCGGACCCATCGAGCTACAGGCCTATCGCGATAACTTCCTTGCTTTCCAAGGTGATGGAGCGAATAATTAATATACAACTCCTGAAGTATCTGGAGGATCGCCAGCTGATCAGTGACCGACAGTACGGTTTCCGTCACGGTCGCTCAGCTGGCGATCTTCTTGTATACCTTACTCACAGGTGGGCTGAAGCCTTGGAGAGCAAGGGCGAGGCTCTTGCTGTGAGCCTTGATATTGCGAAGGCCTTCGACAGGGTCTGGCATAGGGCACTTCTGTCGAAGCTACCATCTTACGGAATCCCCGAGGGTCTCTGCAAGTGGATCGCTAGCTTTTTGGATGGGCGGAGCATCACGGTCGTTGTAGACGGTGACTGTTCTGATACCATGACCATTAACGCTGGCGTTCCACAAGGTTCGGTGCTCTCCCCCACGCTTTTCATCCTGTATATCAATGACATGCTGTCTATTGATGGCATGCATTGCTATGCGGATGACAGCACGGGGGATGCGCGATATATCGGCCATCAGAGTCTCTCTCGGAGCGTGGTGCAAGAGAGACGATCAAAACTTGTGTCTGAAGTGGAGAACTCTCTGGGGCGAGTCTCCAAATGGGGTGAATTGAACTTGGTTCAATTCAACCCGTTAAAGACACAAGTTTGCGCGTTCACTGCGAAGAAGGACCCCTTTGTCATGGCACCGCAATTCCAAGGAGTATCCCTGCAACCTTCCGAGAGTATTGGGATACTTGGGGTCGACATTTCGAGCGATGTCCAGTTTCGGAGTCATTTGGAAGGCAAAGCCAAGTTGGCGTCCAAAATGCTGGGAGTCCTCAACAGAGCGAAGCGGTACTTCACGCCTGGACAAAGGCTTTTGCTTTATAAAGCACAAGTCCGGCCTCGCGTGGAGTACTGCTCCCATCTCTGGGCCGGGGCTCCCAAATACCAGCTTCTTCCATTTGACTCCATACAGAGGAGGGCCGTTCGGATTGTCGATAATCCCGGTCTCACGGATCGTTTGGAACCTCTGGGTCTGCGGAGGGACTTCGGTTCCCTCTGTATTTTGTACCGTATGTTCCATGGGGAGTGCTCTGAGGAATTGTTCGAGATGATACCGGCATCTCGTTTTTACCATCGCACCGCCCGCCACCGGAGTAGAGTTCATCCATACTACCTGGAGCCACTGCGGTCATCCACAGTGCGTTTCCAGAGGTCTTTTTTGCCACGTACCATCCGGCTATGGAATGAGCTCCCCTCCACGGTGTTTCCCGAGCGCTATGACATGTCCTTCTTCAAACGAGGCTTGTGGAGAGTATTAAGCGGTAGGCAGCGGCTTGGCTCTGCCCCTGGCATTGCTGAAGTCCATGGGCGACGGTAACCACTCACCATCAGGTGGGCCGTATGCTCGTCTGCCTACAAGGGCAATAAAAAAAAAAAAAAAAAAAAAATCCATACTGACGCATTTAATAAAAAGTGATTATTTTATTATTACAAACAGACACTCCGAATTTATTTATTTGTATAAATAATATAAATTATACGACCCGAATCCATTCAGAATGTCGGGATACGTGGAATAAAAGCGTGCCACTATTATTAGAAACATATGTAGGTCGATACCCTTAGATATTGTTTGAAGGTTTGTTTTCTTTCATCAATGTGACTTTGATAAAAATTGGTGATAAACTGTGATGGTAACGATAAGTGAAGTAACCCTATTGTTTTGCGGTGAGTGTTATGCTATATATTTCTTTTTTCTTTTTTTCATTATGTGAACTACCTCATAACCTTTTGACAGGTCGTCGTGGCTTGCCCGGTGCAGTCGTATCGAGCGACGCAACGGTGTTCGAATTTTTCTAATGAAATACATACTTAACACTTTCGCTGACAGTACGTCGTTAGACGGGAAATTAACATATTGCGGTATAACAGTACGTCGAAGGACGGGGTACTTACTTTTATGAGCATTGGCAGTACGTCGTCGGCCGACAAATTCTAATAGAAGCAATATGAAAAATAGCATTCACTGTCATATTGTAAGCAATCTCACATTTCTTACTGTCGTAACATGATTGTTTTGTGAGTAGTTTAATATTGCTGTCTCAGTTGTTCACGCACACACGTAAATAGTTCGCATATAAGTACTACGTCCACCGGCGTGAGCGCACGCTAATTTCTCGATCAATCAGTGCGGCCACTGCCATTTTGTGAACAACCACGTGTTTACGTCACTCAAACAGTAAGTAAATTTTGCAAAAATGATATTTTGTGTGTTTATTTGTATTGAAACATCGTTATGTTTATGTATTTATAAGATTTTGTGATGTTAGTATTTCCTTAGGTATTTTTATTTACTAAATAACAGACTTTCCTTGAAATACTTGGGTCAAAGTAGTATTATTATAGTGTCGGATTAGAATAAAATTCATGACCTTACGTGTAATTAGCCGTTGCTAATTTACTCCTCTAATGTGATAAAGCTTGTGCCCAGCTTGGAAATTTTATAGGTTGTTGATTGATTTACCAATTGAACAATTTGTTAATTTTAGATGTCAGCAAAAAGTTCAAAGAAACGTCCAAAAATACGCTTGTGCGACGATTTTTCATCAAATTCGCCATCTGAAGCAGATTTAGATCCCTTCGAGGATAATGACGGTGAGTATGGTTCTGACACGAACTATGAACCACAAAATATAGAAGAAACTGGTGCATCCAGTTCATCAGAGGAAATATTTTCTATAAGACCTTGTCGAAAATACTCATTTCTGATGTGTAAAATGTGTTCCAAAGAATAAGAAGAGGGTCGAAACTAGCTACAGGTGCATTGGTTGTCCAGGACTTCCTCCATTATGTCCTGAATGTTTCCAGGATTATCACCAAATCCTTGAACAGCAAGAACAATAAATCGTAGTCTGACTCTTCAAAACCTTATTTTGCAGATTTATTTTCATTTTTTGAGACTCTATACGTTCCTATTTTTATAATTATTTACTAGGGTATGTTGAACTATTTTTTTGTTACTTTGGTACTTATATGTTTAATATTGTTTTCTTTTATTGAGTTAATTATTAGGGTTTTTTATTGTTTGTTAGTAGCGTTGCCGTAGTGTCGAAACTTTGTATATTTATTATGTACAAAGATTGTTATAGAAGATTTCCGATAGCGCATTAAAATATTATAATTTATAATAATTTAAGCGTTAAACATATGATATAATCATTTGAATGTTCCTAATTACAATACCAAATAATTTGTAATTATTGTGTAAGAAATGTGTATTTGAATAAGTTTCAGACTATATCTGTTTTTCATCGTACAGATATTGAAAAATACCATAACATAGCATTTGATGTTATAATAATTAATATATTTTTTTGTTTTTTGTTGGGAAATTTCGTTTATTTTATAAGTCACAAATTATTGTAGGAGGTTTAATATTTGAAAATATTTGATTATTTTACAAATATTATGTGTTTTATTATCTTTCCTCAGAAGATCCCAAGTATATAAGATATTTTTCGACGTAGTGTCTCACTTAGGCAGGCGAACATATGACCAACTTGAAACTACGTCGTGCAACGTCCACGTCTTTAAACGTAGTGCCAGCTTTAGGCAGTCCAATATGTGGCCAATATGACACTACGTTGAGAAACGTTCACGTCTGTGAACGTAGTTTTGCTATAAAACAGGCAAGCATGTATTCAACACAAAACTACGTCGACAGACGTCCACGTCTGTAGACGTAGTGCCAGATTGAGGCGATCGAATATGTAGCCATTATGACACTACGTCGTAAAACGTTCACGTCTGTCAACGTAGTGTCACATTTAGATAAGCAAACATACATCCAATACGAGACTACGTCGGGAGACGTTCATCATTTTGTATAGAGAATTTCACTGCCTTTTGGTGATGTCAGGGTAAGTGCTCACTGTCAGCGAACGTGTTAACAAATGCTTAAGAGTACGGAGAGACTTCCACGGTGAAGGAATAACATCGTGTAATAAAGATCAAACCCGCAAAATTATAATTTGCGTCATTAGTCGTGGTAGGACGTCTTGTGAGGCCGCACGGGTAGGTACAGTCACCCTGCCTATTTCGGCCGTAAAGCAGTTATGCGTTTCAGTTTGAAGGGTCGCGCAGCCGTTGTACTGTTAAAACGGAGACCATAGAACTCTTGTTTTAAGGCGGATGGCAGCATTTACGTTGAAGATGTTTATGGGTTCTGGTAACCACTTAACACCTGGTAGGCAGTGAGTTCTTCCACCCATCTAAGCAATAAAAACCTAGCTGATGTAAAAAGGTTATCGAAGTCTATATAATAATATAGTACCATACATAGACCACAGAATATAATCGGCCCCTGTGTCTAGCATTCGTGGATTATGAGAAGGCTTTCGACTCCATCGAGACTTGGTCTGTTCTGGACTCTCTGCGACGATGCCAGGTAGACCATCGCTATGTCCAGGTGTTGAAATGCCTCTACGACTGTGCCACGATGAATGTTCGAATACAGAATCAGCAGTCTAACCCTATCCAATTGCGTAGGGGAGTGAGACAGGGGGATGTCATTTCCCCGAAACTGTTTACCAACGCATTGGAAGATATGTTTAAGACGCTGGATTGGAAAAAGATGGGCATAAACATTAATGGCCAGTACATCTCACACTTGCGGTTCGCAGATGACATCGTTCTCATGGCGGAATCGTTGCAAGATCTGCAGCAGATGCTGAACGGCTTAGCAGATTCTTCGCGACGAATTGGACTCCGGATGAACATGGATAAAACCAAAGTGATGTTCAATTGTTACATTAGCCCGGGTCCGATCGTCGTGAAGGGCTGCCCGCTTGAAGCTGTTGATGAATATTTATACCTTGGGCAGACGCTGCAGATGGGTAAACACAGCTTGGAGAGGGAAATCAAGAGAAGGATCCAACTGGGCTGGGCGGCGTTCGGCAAACTACGTGGAATCTTTTCATCGCACATCCCACAGTGCCTGAAAACGAAAGTTTTTAACCAGTGCGTCCTACCGGTAATGACTTACGGAGCCGAAACGTGGACACTCACAGTACGGTTGGTCCGTCAGCTCAAAGTCGCTCAGCGAGCCATGGAAAGAGCCATGCTCGGAGTTTCTCTGAAGGATAAAATACGGAATGAGATTATTCGACAGAGAACTAAAGTCATCGACATAGCTCAAAGAGTCAGCAAGCTGAAGTGGCAGTGGGCTGGCCATATATGCCGTAGGACTGACGATCGCTGGAGCAGACGGGTCCTCGAGTGGAGACCGCGCAGCGGAAGACGTAACGTGGGACGCCCCTTGGCTAGGTGGTGCGATGACCTCCGCACGGTGGCCGGCAAGAAGTGGATGAGGAGAGCCGCAGACCGGGCTCAGTGGGCTGTTGATGATGATGATGATGATGATGATACAAAGTGAATTTCGCCATTAGTGATGCATTTATTTCCATTGTTGAATTTAATCACATATAAATTTATGTATGTTCCTGTTTATTTGTGGTTCGCTATCTACCTGCCCTGTGTACAAATAAACACAAAAAGAAATTATCCTTTGAAATATTAGAAAGTAAAACTGAAGCCGATATTTTCGATAGAAGTTCTTTTCAGGGTACTATGTCAACCTATGTCTAAATTTTTTTAATTGTCTGTGTACTCTAGCGAATTTTATTGATTTATTGACTAAAGTTAAGAGGTAAATGTTTTCAAAGTGCCTTTATTGCTGACGGGCGCTTTATTTTAAGTTTGTATTTGAGTTATTAAAGTACCGTCTATATGTACTGTCCCGCACACCATCGGAAGTCGTCGTGGCCTAAAGGATAAGACGTCCGGTGCATTCGTGTTGAGCGATGCACTGGTGTTCGAATCTCAGGTGGGTACCAATTTTTCTACTGAAATACGTACTCAACAACTGTTCACGATTGACTTCCACGGTGAAGGAATAACATCATGTAATAAAAATCAAACCCGCAAAATTATAATTTGCGTGATTACTGGTGGTAGGACCTCTTAGGAGACCACACGGCTAGGTACCACCACCCTGCCTATTTCTATCGTGAAGCAGTAATGCGTTTCGGTTTGAAGGGTCGGGCAGCCGTTGTAACTATACTTGAGACCTAAGAACTTATATCTCAAGGTGGGTGGCGCATTTACGTTGTAGATGTCTATGGGCTCCAGTAACCACTTAACACCAAGTGGGCTGTGAGCTCGTCCATCCTACTAAGCAATAAAAATAATAATTGGAAAATTAACTAGCTCAAATTGATATTCTTTAAAAATATGAATCAAACGTTCACGTTACATGAAGATACTTCGCTCCTACCAAGGGAATCACGTTGCTACCAACATAATGTTGAACTTCATTGCTTATTGATCTGTTCGTTATTATGGATGAGTGATGCTCTGCGCGTCAGAACGTCGTTTGGTTCCACGTGAATCAACCGCGCTTATAGGCGATCGCCTATGTGATTCGATCTTAGACAAGAGCGCGTCATTACTTTGTTATTACGAAGGATTTGTTACGGAAATAAATCATCGCGAAACATCCCTTCACATCCCTTCAACATCCTTTCCTTAATTTTTAAAATCGATCAAAAGAATTATTTTGTCATTTAATTTTAATAGTTAGTTATATTTTAGTTTTGGTAAGTTAGTTGAAGTGGTCGTGGCGTAACTAGTGCTTAGATGGGTGGACGAGCTCACAGCCCACCTGGTGTTAAGTGGTTACTGGAGCCCATAGACATCTACAATGTAAATGCGCCACCCACCTTGAGATATAAGTTCTAAGGTCTCAGTATAGTTACAACGGCTGCCCCACCCTTCAAACCGAAACGCATTACTGCTTCACGGCAGAAATAGTCAGGGCGGTGGTACCTACCCGTGTGGACTCACAAGAGGTCCTACCACCAGTAATTATAATTTTGCGGGTTTGATTTTTATTACACGATGTTATTCCTTCACCGTGGAAGTTAATCGTGAACATTTGTTAAGTACGTATTTCATTACAAAAATTGGTACCCGCCTGAGATTCGAACACCGGTGCATCACTCAACACGAATGCACCGGACGTCTTATCCTTTAGGCCACCACGACGACTAATAGCCGCCTGAGTGCATCCAGAGAAGGGCTAACAGCTCAAAAGCAGCTGCTTCGCGAATGCATCCACTACCTAATCGGAACCCGACCCGCTTAGAAGATCCGGCGAGAAACTCAACTGATGGTTAGGTTTCACATCTTTGGCGAATTCCACCGAGTATGATTAGGTACACGTGTATCTGCAATACATTAATATGTTTAACCGAAAGACATTTCGACGTAACTCAATAGGTAATTGTGTCAAACAACTACGTCACAATTTGTTTACTTTTCTGGTAACACGTAGACGTACAGAGCCTTGAGGAAAATTAATTAATAAAGCTTCTTAAATTTGATAAAATTTTATTGGCACGTGCAAAATTACATTGATCATTTTTATGTGTTTTTTTATGTTTATTTCGTAGCTTTATACGTACCTACTACAGTGATACGTTTTTGAGCGCGTCACCGATATGAATTAGGAATGTGAATATATGTATTACTAAAATATTGCGTGAAATAGTAATTAAATTTGTAATCTAAGATAACATATTTTTGGGCATGGCGGCATAACAATGATAATAATGAACTTCATGGGCGATGGCTAACAAGACCGCGAACTTATTTTTTAACGATAAAACGTACGCTTGAGGGTAGTTGAACAAAACGCTGTGTTAGCTAGCGCCCAGCGTAATTCACATGTATGGAAGCTACATCAGACTTTGACAGAAGCAACGACTATACGCTCTCATAGAAACTGTTCACTTACAGGCCCGGGTCATTAGAAACTTGGAACGTCACATCTTTTTTTTTATTGCTTAGACGGGTGGACGAGCTCACAGCCCACCTGCTGTTAAGTGGTTACTGGAGCCCTTAGACATCTACGACGTAAATGCGCCACCCACCTTGAGATATAAGTTACTAAGATCTCGGTATAGTTACAACGGCTGCCCTACCCTTCAGACCGAAATGCATTACTGCTTCGCGGCAGAAATAGGCGGGGCGCTGGTACCTACCCGCGTGGACTCACAAGAGGTCTTACCACCAGTAATTACGCACATTATAATTTTTGCGGGCTTTTGATTTTTATTACACGATGTTATTCCTTCACCGTGGAAGTCAATCGTGTACATTTGTTGAAGCATAATGAGTGCACTGACTGCGAACATGTAAATTAAAATACTACATTTATAGGCTGGGTCACGTTTTTGTTAATAAAAGTCGGAGCTACACGAGACTTCTGTCCTTTCATTGGGGCGGGATACGCAAAGCCAAAAGTGTTAATGAAATTTAAAAAAAATAAAACAAAGCCAACTAAGTATTTTGTTAGTATGGTAAGTAAATGGTCATTTTTATGCGTAAATTATTAAGAATAATCCAATCGATAAGAATGGATAGAGTTCGGAATGAATACATACGGGGGAGCTTTAAAGTCACGTCATTCACAGACAAAATGACGGAAAATCGCCTTAGATGGTATGGCCATATCATGATACGGGACGAAGATCATGGGGTGAAGGTCGCATTGGGCTTGCCAGAACAAAAGAAAGGTAGAGGCCGCCCGCCATCGACCTGGTGGTCAAACATCGAAAGAGACCTAAAGAAAGTCCAATTGCCAAAACCGACATCCCAGGACAAATCAGCCTGGCGCCGTAGAGTGAGTAGACCCAACCCCAGATAACGGAAACAGGGACGGATAGTAGTAGTAGTAGTAGTAGATAAGTACACCGCGGTTTATTTATTCCCTGTAATGATTCTTGTACAACTGACGATTGTCTGGAAAAGATCGCTGAAAGGTTTGGATCCTCGACGAGCTCACAGCCCTCCTGGTGTTTAGTAGTTACTGGGGCCCATAGACATCTACAACGTAAATGCGCCACCCACCTAGAGATATAAGTTCTAAGGTCTCAGTATAGCTACAACGAATGCTCCACCCTTCAAACCGAAACGCATTACGGCTTCACGGCAGAAATAGGCAGGGTAGGGGTGTTTACCCGTGCGGACTCACAAAAGATCCTACCACCAGTAAAAATTACTAAGAGCAATGTGCCCTCCCCACAGTCTCTTCAACGTCGCAATCCTTTGGGATATGTCGTTTACCATGGTTTTCCTGCGAATCTCTTCATTTCTGATTTGATCTCGTAGGGAAACTGGTCTCCATCTTTAGGTGCAACGAAAGGACTGATCAGATGTGGGCCGAAATGGGAGAAAAGTAACGGTTTAATGTGAGCTATATAACGCGCACTCAGTCAACGACTGTACTGTAGCTTTGAGGGCGCCGGCACTTGGGATTCGCGAAATGTATGTCAATGCTGTATGTTACATTTCACGTTGACCGAACTCATCACAATGTTTCAACGAACGAATTATTTATGTTCTGGTTACGTGCGCAAACCGAATAATATTTATATCGAATTGTTAGATAATTCAGTTTTTTTTAAGGCATGCATTAAGCGAAGATAACGGTACCACTTTCAATGTTTTCGTCGAGGATTCTGTAGGTAAATTTTAAATTGAAATACTTTCTCTCTTTGTTTTTTTTTTGTTGTGTAATAATTTCAAAGTTGATTGCGAGAGCAGTGACGTTGCGATGTTCGTAGATCCTGGAATACATAGCTGAAACCTATCAAGCTTCTTAATCGACTTCGACGAAAAAGCTTATCAATGCGACTGTTTGTTTAAATGTTACTTCAGGACTTTTTTCTACGAATATATTATGTAGAAATCAGTTTTCTTTTGTTAAAATTTTGTACAATTTATTTAGATGTATGCCCTACGTAATGGCTGTCCCGATGATGATGTAATTTCAATGAGAGATAAATAATTTCTGCATTTATATTTTAAATAATTTTATCTTGAATTCATATAAGGCTCTTGCGTCAAGACTGAAAATCTCCATCAGGAAACATCTGAAGGCAGAGTCGGTACGTACAATAGTACTTTGATAAGGCCATGCGTCATCACAAGCCCTTCATGTTACCACCGCTGACTACTCCCCGACCCCGGTTCACGCGTGAGTCACTCATTCCTTATGAATACACCTGATCCACTAACTCTATTATTAGACTATTATTAGCTCCGGCAGTTGTTAGCAAATCCCACCCCTCCTGAGCCCACGCTCACCCACCTGTCCTGGTCAAACTGGAGAAGCATCTGGGCCACTAGTAATCCTTCCTTCCCTAATGAAGTCGTCGTGTCCTTAAGGATAAAGCATTCGTATGTAGCGATGCACCGGTGTTCGAATCCCGCCGGCAGGTACCAATTTTTCTAATGAAATACTTACTTAACATATGTTCACGATTGACTTCCACAGTGAAGGAAAATAACATCGTGTAATAAAATTCATGGTGGCAGGACCTCTTGTGTGTCCACACGGGTAGGTACCACCACCCTGCCTATTTCTGCCGTGAAGCAGTAGGTAATGCTTTTCGGTTTGAAGGGTGGGGCAGCCGTTGTAACTATACTGAGATTTTAGAACTTATATCTCAAGGTGGGTAGCGCATTTATGTTGTAGATGTCTATGGGCTCCAGTAACTACTTAACACCAGGTGGGCTGTGAGCTCGTGCACCCATATAAGCAATAAAAAAAAATCATTTTTAAATTTTTTTTAAGGGAAATACGTTACCAAGATTAATCTACTTCCACTTGAAATTCTCAACCATAACGATTCTATTTACAAGTACAGGTTTCTCCGAAGATCAACGGGCGATTTTCAATCTGAAAATATACACGGCTCGATTTTATCTCTTATGCAGGTGAACGAACTCACCGGTTCGCCTTGTGTTAATCTGTTTCCCGATCCCACCAAACATCACAGTGTAAATGCAGCCGGTTACCTTGAGACACGGGTTCGAAGTATCCACTGTAGGGTACATCTGCTGTTCATTACTTTAAACTGAAACTCACAATTGGTTCATAGCCAGCAGACAGGGCAGGCTCCAGTGAGGTAACGATTTAGAATATTTTTTTTACTGGTGGTGGGTTCTCTTGTGAGCCCACACGGGTAGGTACCACCACCCTGTCTATTTCTGCCCTGAAGCAGTAATGCGTTTCGATTTGAAGGCTGCGGCAACCGTTCTAACTATACTGAGACCTTAGAACTTGTATCTCAAGGTGTGTGGCGCATTTACGTTGTAGATGTCTTTGGGCTCCAGAACTACTTAACACCAGGTGGGCTGTGAGCTCGTCCAAACATCTAAGCAATAAAAAATAATAATTCAAAACCACTTTTACGTTTTAGGTAACTTCCCATTTATTTATTGTCATCATAATATCATTGCACACACGACGACCGGAATTAATGTAACTAGAGGTCCCACAGTAGTCGAAATTCGACTATAATTAATTGTAATTGTAAGTTTGTACACTATTATGATTGTATTTAATAGTTCTATAGTCACAAATTTCGCCAAGACTACACTATAAAAAATATTAACAAAGGCAAACAATATTTAATCTATTCTCAATTTGACAACAGACGCCAAGAACAAAAGTTTGACAATAAATACTATGCATGCGTGTGTGCGTCAAATACATGGTATGTAGTGTGTGTAATGTTTTCTTTATAGATTTAATGTATCTTTTATGCATTATTTAAAAAATATATTCACATTGTGCACTTCTTCTCTATATTCTCTATAAGTGTGGAAAATTTCATACTCCTCCATCAAAGATACAAAGTTTTTGCTTCACGTATTAATATATAGATTACAAAAAATTATGTATAACGCCCAATTAAACCGTAAAAGTATTTTTGTCTTGTAAGTTTTCGACTCGCGTTAATCAAAGGAATTATAGTAATCGGCAAACTTCTTGAGCAAATGACCTTGACTGCGCAGAACCGAATTTTAGATCCCTTTGGTGGTGAGGGTGAGGCGCGACGGCAGGGGAAATCGTATCGAGCGCGTTATTGGTAGATCAGTCGAACCTTGCGTCCCGCACCGCGCCCTCGTTCCGCTTGCTCCCAAAAGTACGCTTGCGTACAGTGGAAAGTCTATCGTTATTAATCGTTAAGTTATTTGTTATAATTGCTTGTGGACTTTGTTGCCATTGCTATTTGTTGAGTGTTTGTTGATTTTTTATAAAACATACACTATGCCGTGACAAACTGGTGTAGTACTTAAAAGAAAGGGTAGAAAATTTGTGTACGACGTATATTGCTTCATTATAAAACAGGGGAAGAATGATATGGAAAAATTAAAACAGACTTCGGAAGCAACAAAAACATCAGTGAGTACTGTTAGGTGCATTATTAACGAAGCTAAAGGCTCTGGCTTGCTCGCCGTGTTGCGGACTCCGGGTAAGAAAAGATCAGGGAAGAAGAAAGTTACCGGAATGGATAGTTTCGTTCAATCTGTAATAAAAAGATGTAATCATAATAACTACATAACAAGCAGCGAAACTCCGTACCGTAGAAAGGCTTCGAAACATTACAAGAAGATTTAAATTTTAATGGCTCGGAATGAAGCTTACGACGAATTATGAAAGAGCTAGGCTTCAGATGGAAAAAAAGAACAGAAAATAATCGGAAGCTGGTAAATGAAAAAAGTAACATTCGATTACTACGAATCGAATATCTTCAAAAAATAATTAATTATAGACAAAAAAGAAGACCGAATCGACCGAGTTGTAAACTACGCCGATGAGCCCTATGTCGACTCATCACGATGATAGCGACTCGGGTGATGAAAACAGTGATGATGATGATGGTCAAGATTATGATAACGAAAAAAAATATACAAATACCAGCTTCGCTTCAACTGAACCAAGACCTGGCAACAGCTCTAGTTTTGACTTAATAGAAGGAATATCTATTTTACCCCAAGATTAAATTATTACAATTATTAACCTATATGTTTTGTTAATGTTCTAATAAATATATAAATAAATACATATTATGTTGATTTTAATAAATAGCATTATGACGCAGAGTAAGTAATGTTTTTGCACGTGAGTGTACCATGCGCAAACTTACCCCCACTACGTCAACAAATGCTCAAGAAGTTTGCCGGTTATTATACTGTGATTTAGAAAATGTTTAAATACTCTAATCACAATTAAAACATCGGTTTTGTGGCGGAGTTGGTCTTTTTAATTAATGAAGTATAATAGTTTAATTAATTAAGCACTTGAGCTGCAATATCACGAGCGTATTCATACACTCGACATTATTTATCTACATTACAAGTGAAATTGCATTAAAATATACGTATGATTTCGCCTTGTGTATAACCTCGCTTTGCAAGAATGTCCATATCGTCAGTGTTGTGAAATAATATAATAGGTATGTTGTCGATAATTTTAGAATTTTTAACACTTTAAAATGAAAGGGAATGGCTAAATTCGTTAATGAGCGGAAATGTGTGTGCCAAAACATAGGGTCTCTTAATTAGATACTTGTTCAGTATCAGGTTGGATGGATTTTTATAAGAAAAAGGTGGGGGTCGTTTTTATCTTTGATTCTCGACTTTTAATACTTTGAATAATCTATCTATATATATAAAAATGAATTGCTGTTCGTTAGTCTCGTTAAAACTCGAGAACGGCTGGACCGATTTGGTTAATTTTGGTCTTGAATGATTTGTGGAAGTCCAGGGAAGGTTTAAAAGGTAAATAAATATGAAAATGCTCGGAATTAAATAAAAATAACAATTTTATTTGTCCTTTGATGTGTCCCCCATCGGACGGATTCCTTTTGTCTTTTATTTATCGATTGAGGTACTACGAAGTCTAAAATATTCTATACTTCGCGTGCCCTGCGAAAACTATTTATGATAGAATAAAATAATGTACTACGACTTCGTAGAACACGTTATTATTTGAGAAAAGTGTCGCGACAGCATATGTCTAACTATTATAGTTATGCCGCAATAGATGTTTTTTATTGAAAAAAATAAAACAACGTCAAAATTTAATATCGTTGAAATTTTTGTTAATGACCCGAGCGGAGCCGGAGCGGGCCGCTTGTAATAAATAAGGCACAAAAAGTTATTTAGTTAAGTTACAAATAAACCAAATCTTAACAAGAATCCTAATTATTTCTTAGTAATAACATTAATTCGTTGCATACAAACTTGTAAATCGTATTTAAATAGTTATGTTACGTAAATTCTTTAATTGTTTTTTTTTTTTTTTCAAGTTTTCGTCATTTCCTTATACAATATACTATTTAACAGAGTCTGTGCTCGTAGACGAGACGTTGTTTCACAAGCTTAAATCGATTCAGAGAAATTGAATGAAATCGTTCATAGTCGATTATCGCTCTAAACGATTGCAACAAAATTTTAAATCAAATCTATGAAAATGATGATTTAGTAGTAATCGACTTGGTACTTTCCGTTCAATGGCTAAACTCATGAGGCGGTGGTAGGACCTTTATGAGTCCGCACTGGTCAGTATTACTACCTGCCTATTTCAGCCATGAAGCAGTAATGCGTTTCGGTTTGAAGGGTGGGCAGCCATTGCAACTATACTGAGACCATAGAACTCACGTTATCTCGAGGTGGGTGGCGGCATTTACGTCGTAGATGTCTATGGGCTCCGGTAACCACTTAACACCAGGTGGGCTGTGAGCTCGTCCACCTACCTATGCAATAAAGAATTAAAACCTGGATAAGATTTTTTCGTGATATTTTCGTCAACTCACAATCCCGCTAAAACTTAGGGAGTTTCTACGTTGGTAGGTTGTTTGTAGCCCGACTTCTTCATGCAAAAGCCTGGGCTATGCTTCCTGTGTAAGCTGCCGAGATAGGGCCTTTCCCGCTTACAGTATGATGCTAGGGAGGAGGACAACATGCCCCGGACATGAAAGTCGGCTGGTCACAGGTAATATGCAGCGGGAGCCTCCACTTCCAGAATCCAGGTTGGTATTCCCGCTAACACGCATATCAAAGGATGGGGTAGTAACCACGATGGGTCTTGACCGTGATTTTGGGCAGATGGACTCTTCGAAGCATTCGATATCATCATATTGCCTGGGTTTTTCTGAGCGTCACGTCTAGACCTACTATTCGAATCCTATTCATTCGCGAAGCAGCTGCTCTTGAGTTGTTAGGTCTTCTTCGGAGGCGCTCGGGCAGCTGTTAGCAAATCCCACCCCTCCTGGCTGAGCCGTTGCTCGTCCACCTGTCCTGGTGAAACTGGAAAGGCCTACATGCCACCAGTAATACTTCAATCTATATATATAGTATTAGAAACCAGAAGTGAAAGAGGTTTTTTAAAAATAAGAAAATGATACTCTAAGGATGATTTATCAGAACGAAAAACAATTACGACAACTAGGAATTAATTAATCACGACACCACAATAATTAGCACTAGATTACACGTCCGTTGCATCCGAGCGCCCGCAGCCAAGTGACCGACGATCTAAACCGGCCCGCTAGCCTGGCGCGATGACGTGACTCTCGCCCCACCGCTTGACGTCACTGAGTAGAGGGGCTGGGTAGTGACAAATTCTCTAACACGGCCTCTCCTGACAGCTGAACGGCCTCGTCAGCTTGGTTCCCCTCAGGCTGGTCTCCCTCGACCACCCCAACCTGGTCTTCCTGCTCCTCTTTAACAAGATCACCATGGGACTCATTCTCATTGGATAAGTGCCCATCGTATTCATCGTCATCTAAAACAGAAAACTCTTAGTAAGCTGCTCAATGTTTGTTCTTGCTATTATTAGTAGTCACCCACTCCAACCAGACCACAAGTGTGCACTTCAAGTGATCATATCAGAATAGGCGGCCACCAATATCCGTATACGTTAGGCACATACGGTATAGAAAAACGCTTAAAGTTAATTGTTTCGCCAATGAATGAGTCCGGATTCTCAGACACTGAGTAAACAATCACTTGCGTCATTGTCAATTGCCAAATGCCAACAAACATTGAAACATAACAGTTAGCATTACCATCCAATAACCACTATCGGGGTTATTACCATCCAATAACCACTATCGGGGTTATTACCATCCAATAACCACTATCGGGGTTTTTAGAGGGCAATATCAACTACGAAGCATTGCCACAATGTCGGGGCACTGCCACAATGTCGGGGCAGAACAACAGCCACAATGTCGGGGCAGAACAACAGCCACAATGTCGGGGCAGAACAACAGCCACAATGTCGGGGCATTGCCACAATGTCGGGGCAGAACAACAGCCACAATGTCGGGGCATTGCCACAATGTCGGGGCATTGCCACAATGTCGGGGCAAAACAACAGCCACAATGTCAGGGCATTGCCACAATGTCGGGGCAAAACAACAGCCACAATGTCGGGGCATTGCCACAATGTCGGGGCAAAACAACAGCCACAATGTCGGGGCATTGCCACAATGTCGGGGCAAAACAACAGCCACAATGTCGGAGCATTGCCACAATGTCGGGTGCGACTAACGCCGGGTGCTGATCAGTAGGGGCGTCACCAGCAGGCACACCCACCAAGCAGCGGATCAGCGAGACGCCTCTGTGCGCCTCGGCCAGCACGCACCACCACTGCCTCTGGAGACCACTTGCCACGCTAGGGCACCATGTGCAGTGCCGCAGCCTGCGTTGTCTTCCCGTAGTCCCCACTGAAATCATTGAACAGAGGCATCCCGCTCGGCCATACTGACCGGATCGTATTAAACCGAAAAACTGAACCATAACAATTATTGACAACACAAGGTCAAAACACAATAATCAGAAACTATAACAACTCATATCGTATAAAACGTTCTTGGCCTGGCTGTCTGCGCAGCTAGTGTCATTTATGACACCCATATTATCATTACTACAAATGATAAAACCAATACACATCACTTCACAATATAGAGTCAGCGACTCTCAGGTCATTACTAGACCAACACAACAATAGTCTCCTTTGAGACCAAGGTATCCGCTATACCACCAGCCGCCCATCGCCCTCTGAACAACTCACAAGTGAATCGCAGTTATGACTACGGACAAGTGCGTACAGTACGACTAAATAGTGATGGTATCAGCTATACCACTCGATGGAGGTACTCTCACCTCACTCATCACAGTCTTCTACGTTTAACTCGTCAGTAGCACTACTTAGAGGCAACTTTTCTTTATGTAATCATGAGTGTTATAGGTTCTATTACCAGATTCAACTACATCATCATCCAACATCATCATTATTATCATCAAATTTTACTAACTTAGCCACATTGCTTCTATCGGTGTCGAAATCATTCAAACTTCTGTGAAGTCTTGCTTTAATGTGACGGGACTGATCCAAATAAAAATAATTCGACTCACCAGATTGTTCTAATTTTCCCAAAAATTACCCGATATTACGCAGCTACCGGCACATCGCTTACGTGAATTGAACGTGTTAGTGTTTGGTGGGCGAACAGGATTGCAACAATCCTGTCCGCCGTGCCAACGCTCTCATCACGCAGCGCCTCGGAAGCTTGGCCCGTTCCGTGCGTCTCCGCATCAGCCACGGACACCTCGTCGGCCCCCGAAGCCGACGTCGGAGTGCGCCCTCCAGCGCTCGGATGCAGTAACGGAGTCGACGTTAATGGTGTCGTAACCGGCAACCGGCCCTCTAGTGCATTTAACCTCTCGAGTATTTGATTTAACGGATCGCACCGCACACTATCACGACGGCCAAATGAACTATCGCGGCGCCTGCGCCGAGTTTCTAAGTAAGGAGATCTACTGCGCGCATGGCGCGAACGATTGCGTCTACTCGAACCATTATCATTACTACGCGATTCACCACGACGTTCACGTGAATTCCGTCGATTATCTTGTCGCCTGGGAGGAGTACGGCGACTCATAGATCTAAACTCGCGATCCGACATGATGATCACACCCGAAAACAAACACTCAACGGAAAATAATTAATTTAACGGGTAGTTGCAACTTAAAATCACACGAAAACTATTTTCGATTATAAACGATGGCGAACGATAAAAAGAAAAGCGCGCGTACCGATCCCACTTCTGATATTAGAAATCAGAAGTGAAAGAGGTTTTTTAAAAATAAGAAAATGATACTCTAAGGATGATTTATCAGAACGAAAAACAATTACGACAACTAGGAATTAATTAATCACGACACCACAATAATTAGCACTAGATTACACGTCCGTTGCATCCGAGCGCCCGCAGCCAAGTGACCGACGATCTAAACCGGCCCGCTAGCCTGGCGCGATGACGTGACTCTCGCCCCACCGCTTGACGTCACTGAGTAGAGGGGCTGGGTAGTGACAAATTCTCTAACAATAGGTATATAAAAATGATTGCTGTTCGTTAGTCTCGCTAAAACTCGAGAGCGGCTGGAGCGATTTGGCTAATGTTTGTCTTGAATTATTTGTGGAAGTTCAGAGAAGGTTTAAAAGGTAGATAAATAAATGAAAATGCTCGGAATTAAATAAAAATAACAATTTTGTTTTTCCTTTGACGTGTCCCCCGTCGGACGGATTCCTTTTGTTTGTTTTAAGTTTATTTTATACAAAAGTTTAGGTCTTTTATTTATCGATTGAGGCACTACGAAGTCTACCGGGTCAGCTAGTTATAAATAAAAATCTTCTAATCCTACTAACAATGAGCGTAATTGGATAAGCAGCAAGACCGGACTCACAGATGATATCTCCCATGGCCGTGACATATGTGTCATCGGCATAACAAATTAAAGGCATGTTCGAGAAAATGCTTCTCCAAACTTAATTATACCAGATGTGAATCGATCCTGACGTTTCCATACTTAAAAAAAAAACTCCGCCTAATATTACTAACTAATGCCGATAATTTAACATGTACCAAAAACCATTATGAACACGAGGAGTAACACGTGAGTAGTTAATTATTTTTTCCGCAAAAACTTTTTGTAAGCGATTTTACGACCAGTGAAAAACATTTGAATTCAATTTAAAAATAATTATTTAAACGTGTTTTTGAAAATCACATATATACCTATACATACATACAATAAATAGTGTCGGGCCAGGTTATGTGTAATCAGAAAAATGCGACGATAAAAACAACTCACACTCCAGTTTGATATGGAATTGTGATCGAAAGATTACTTCGAGATTATGATTATCGATAGTTTTCATAAGTGTACATCACTAATGTTGATAAAAGCGCTATCAATGAAGATTCTACGCGATCCGGCGTTGAAGTAGCTATTGCCAATGTAATCCTTAGCCTTGCCAGTGTTGTTAGATGCTTTCCACATGACTGGTAGGGTTACTACGTAGTAATGGTTTGTATGTAGGTAAGGGACTATAGAAACAAGATTTTCATCCACTTCTAATATGTTTACGAAACTGGGTAATCATAGTTAAATGTAATTACAATTACAATTACACTAATATGATACAACTGAAACTTATGCTATTTAAAAACTCATATTTTGAACACACTTTTATTATGCCTAGTACGTATATTTGAGTCGACTATTATCAAAGCCGGCAATGTGACTTTTGGACAATTATTGGTAAATCAGAAAAACGAATTATTGACTTTGTATTACATTGGCAGTCACAAAACTCTTCTGAACGACATCTTAGATAAATAACAGGTTAAGTATTAACCTTTATTTAATGCAGGTTTTGGACCGTATTCTTTGAAGGAGACGATTATATTCAAATCAATCTGTATTGACATATCAATAACATTTTTTTGTCCAAATGCACAGATTGCCACCTTTGATAATAGACGACTCATTTGTATGAATGGAGTGTTTGAATTTTATTTTCAACAACTTCAAACGTCCAATTAACTTGAAAATTTGCACATGCGTCAAGGGCAGATGAAAATATTATATCTCGACTATTGGTTAGAAGTTAAAATAAAGAACAAAATGAAACTATTTGTTAGTTTGGCTTGCTGTTTAAACATAAAGCACAATTTCTTATTATTTTTTGTACGGGCGCAACAGCTGACGCCCTATATACTCTAAATAATTTTTTTTTAATTTTTTTATATAGGAAATTGTCTCCAACGCCTTTCGCATTGATTTTGCCAATGTCAAAGTATATACAAAAATGACAGGTGCTTAGAGAGAAAAAAAATTACAAAGAAATTTAATCAGTTTTTCCATATGCGAATCTGCGATTTTAAGAACAGCTCAAACAAATATATAGGTGTGTTAGACTAACTACTTTAAAGATAAATATTATTAGCAGATAAAAATTTATAGAGAATATTTACATGTTTAGAATAGAGTAAAGTTAATAAAGAGTTCATATTAATAGGCCGGGGAATGTCTTTGGAAGGATATCATAAAGAGGGGATTCAATATTGGGGTGGTCGAAGAAAATGTGATACAGGGTACCCTCGTCTAATCCACATTGACAAAAAGAATAGTCACGGAATAATAGAGAAGTTAAGAGAACCCTCAGATATCACAGCGTAAAAACCAATCCTATCTCGAGAGATGAGCTCGAAGTCTGTCTGTTTCGGCGAACTTCTTTTCAAAGTATTTAATTAATTGGCCGAAAAAGTACAGTGTAACATGTGAATTATTATTTGGATCATACAGGGTTTTTGAAGTTATACTTCTTTAGGCGTGTTACGAAAATTTGATGAGAGTGAAATTTTACGATGCGCCCGCACCGTGACACAAAATTAACAGAAATGAAGTTGCCCACTAAATCGCTCATTACAATACGACCGACGTAACTTGGTGAGTCTGAATATAGCCGCAGGTGAACTTTCCGAATCGTACCGAGAATTACCGAATTTATACGATGTCAAGAAAAGGGATGTCCAATATGCGTGTTTGAGGATGTTGTTTAATCGATTTTTTTTCAAATTGATTAAAATTTAAATAAAAAAATAAATGAAAAAAAAAGTATAACTTCTTATGCGCGTATATAAGTACATGCACCCTTTTTGTTTTAATAGGCAGGCGAATTAAATAAATAAAAATCCGGTAGTGACTATTCAAAGAAAACGCTGTGAAAACCTTGTTCACGAATCAGTCACTCAGCCAGAACAAGTAATATATATTTTTTTACATTTAATTCTCAACACCGCTTAAGAGAGTAACAAAAAAAAGACAGGTAATGTCACGGAAGAGGTTAGAGGTCGCAAAAATAAAGGATAGTACACACTTAAACGGACTCTTATCGGTAACCATCTAAAATTAATGTACTCTACGGATAAATGTCGTTACATACAGCGTGGTGTATTCCGGCACTTGACATGTGCTTTTTATAATAAATTAAAACTTTCATTTCTTTATGACCTCTGTCGAAATGTCATGTTGACCTCTGCAGGATTTTCGACCGATACCCGGTGTCACAATTATTATTTCATTCATGATCATTATCATATCCCAAATACATGATATTTCTAGAGAGTGACTAACAATACATTCTATATATTTTTTTTTTTTTTTTATTATTGCTGTGATGGGTGGACGAGCTCACAGCCCACCTGGTGTTAAGTGGTTACTGGAGCCCATGGACATCTACGACGTAAATGCGCCACCCACCTTGAGATATAAGTTAATTTTTTCCTAAAATAAATTTACTCGTATTGATTTTTTGAGTCTTTTCTTGATAATTATTATACTGCTAGTAAACGTAGACCTGAAATACAATCTCAAAATAATAAGGGTCAGATTACAACTCCACCCAACAGTTTTTAATTTATTTTTATTGCTTAGGGCTCAAAAAACGATATACAAGTAAATTAAAAAAAAACTAGTTTGAGCGATAATCGATATGATATCGATATGATTCATTGATACTCTAAATTGGTATTGCTGACGACTATTAGCGATGATGAACCCAATCAGACGTAAGATCATCGGCTTCATAAGTTGATCTAATTAAAATAAAATAAGTTTTTTTCAAACATTAATTCATAAATTACAAAAAGTAGAGGTCCCGCAGTAGTCGAAATTCGACTATAATTAATTAGAATTGTAAGTTTGTACACTATTATGATTGTATTTTATACTTCTATAATCACAAATTTCGCCAAGGTTACACTATAAAAAAATATAAATAAAGACAAACAATATTTAATCTATTCTCAATTTGACCACAGACGTCAAGAACAAAAGTTTGACAATAAATAGTATGCATGCGTGTGTGCGTCAAATACCTGGTATGTAGTGTGCGTAATGTTTTCTTTATTGATTTAATGTATCTTTTATGCATTATTTAAAAAAAAAATATTAGCATTGTGCACTTCTTCTCTATATTCTCTATACGTGTGGAAAATTTCATACTCCTCCGTCCGCGCATTTTCGTAAAAAGGGATACAAAGTTTTTTCTTCACGTATTAATATTACAAAAATACACAGCCCGAACCTCATAATCTTCTTTAGCAAAAAAATGTAACTGAGTTCAACTATTTAATAATATTACTATTGTCACAATGACTAAACATAAATGTTGGCATCGTATCCGCTCTTGAACTACTCGTGTCGGTGATCCCGACACCTGCTCTGACTCATCTCATTGAATCATTACAGTATTGGCATTAAAAATGTTTTGGGCTGTGTGTTTAATAATGAATGAGAGCTCAGCCGTGTAGTATCTACTTAGAAAATCACTACCCCATCTCTAGCCCTGGGGTTCGTTAAAGGTAAGCGACTCAGGGGAGATTGGACAGTATTAATCCCCGAATGTCATACCAGCGTCCTGCGATCGCAAACCAGTTTTTCTTGTTGTAGAGAGTCTTCTAAATCCCACAGTTACGTATCCTAGTCTATTAAGCGTATCAATTTGTATGGTTGGCCGTTAAACAATACAATTAAATAAATAAATAAATAAATATTTACTAACAATCACGCCACGTTAACTGGTCCCGTGATAAGTTCGTAAAGAACTTGTGTTACAGGTACCAGATAACGGAAATAAATGTAAGATTTTTATTATACACATACATATACATATTTAATATACATCCATAACCCTGGAAAAGACGTTTATATTTATCATACAAATATCTTCCCTTGGCGGGATTCGAACCCGCGACCCCCTTGTGTAGTGACCATGTCACTTACCACTACACCAGACGGCCGTTTATTAATTGAGTTGGCACTCATGTTTTAGGGTAGCATTCTCGTTGTGAAGCACTGTCGGTGCTTTTAAGCGTTCCAAGCTCCGGTCAATGTTATCTACGAACTCGTCGAAAAGTCCGACGTGCAACTTAACTGCAGAAGTCATGCCAGTAAGTTGGCGATATTTGTGCTGAGAATAGCTTGAATTTGCTATGGCTGCCAGAGCTTTGGTAAGTCAACACTATATTGATTTGTGTCATGAATATTATACCCAGTACAGAGCTGCTGATGAATGAATGATGCTGATCGTTTTGGTGAAAAAACAGCCTAGGAGCATAGACCTCCAGTGGTAAAATCAATTCAAACAATATCAAAGCTCATCAATCTTTTTTGTAGTTTTTCACTGGTGGTAGGACGTCTTGTGAGTCCGCGCGGGTACGTACCATCACCCAGCCTATTTCTGCCGTGAAGTAGTAATGCGTTTCGATTTGATGGGTGGGGCAGCCGTTATAACTATACTGAGACCTTAGAACTTATATCTCAAGGTGCGTGGCGGCATTTACGTTGTAGCTGTCTGTGGGCTCTGATAACTAACTACTTAACATCAGGCCGTGAGCTCGTTCACCAATCAATGCAACAAAAAAAAAAGTTCAACTTTTGTCTCCTCCCACCTATAGGGGCTGAAGATCACCAAGCTTATGTGCAATTAGGATCTTATTATACACAAGCCAAACGACTTTCTCAAGTGATATTTTAAATTATGATTTTTCATATCCTCCATACAGCCCGATTTGTCTGCTATTTGGAAGTATCTTGGTTAATTTTAATAAGATTCTCAACGCTATCATTTGCTATCTATCAATCTATCATTCCCTTGCTATCATTTTAGTTGGATGCGTTCAAAAGAAAATGTTCGTAGCATTTCTCGTGAACTATATTTCATTATGAAAATTAGGTTATTTAATTCAATGTCAGAGTGAAGGAGTTATATTTGAACGCTCAAAGCGTTTTGCAATGTGTCAGCGTCTCGTGAAATCCAGATCATTTTAAAACTCATACCCCAAAGTAGCTGTTTGTCAAAATTTAATCCCGTAATAAACACATAAGTGAATTTGATTTCGATTATGTTTTTAATAATTTCGGGTGTGTCACCGATTTTCATTTATTCATTTGCATTAAAAATATTTGGCGAGGTAGCTGTCATTAAACACAAAAATATTTAACAGATGTCTGAATTTTGCTAAATACATCTTCAAGGCAAGGTTCCGAACAATAACATCCAGACTTCCCGTCTGTCCTGGTTAACTGGAAAGGCCTCTAGGTCAGTAATTCTACCTTCCTATAAAATAATAATATTCAGGTCGTCGATCTGCCGATAATTTTCACTCGCTCGGTGAAAGATCTTCACTTTGTTTACCTCCTATGTATGTAACTAGAATAATATTTTTTTTTCTTACTAATATCGTTGGCAAGATTCAGAAATCTGTCAAATATTTCTTTGTTGTGCAATAGCTACGTGCTGCGAAAACATTAAATTTTATATGCCCCTGAGAACTAGTTGAACTATTGAGATTTAAAAACCTGGTAAAAAAATTACGTAGGCTCTCTTGGAGATTTCCAAAATACAATGCATTCCAGTTTGAAGGTTTGACCAAATCGCATACTATACAAATTGAGGGATAGACTTCATATCTAAGATGGTTAGCAGCATTCCCTATGTGATCTATACACTCTGATAACCACTTAAAACATCCGAGAGACGACTAGGGCTTCGCCTACGGTTGCAATAAAAGAAGAAGAAGCCTCTGGGTATGCGGAGGGACTTCGGTTCCCTCTGTATTTTATACCGCATGTCCCATGGGGAGTGCTCTGAGGAATTGTTCGAGATGATACCAACGACTCGTTTTTACCATCGCACCGCCCGTCACCGGAGTAGAGTTCATCCATGCCACCTGGAGCCACTGCGGTCATCCACAGTGCGTTTCCAGAGATCTTTTTTGCCACGTACCATCCGGCTATGGAATGAGCTCCCCTCCACGGTGTTTCCCGAGCGCTATGACATGTCCTTCTTCAAACGAGGCTTGTGGAGAGTATTAAGCGGTAGGCAGCGGCTTGGCTCTGCTCTTGGCATTGCTGAAGTCCATGGGCGACGGTAACCACTCACCATCAGGTGGGCCGTATGCTCGTCTGCCTACAAAGGCAATAAAAAAAAGGTAGGTTTTTTTTTTTTTTTTTATTCTTTAAGTGGGTGGACGATCTCACAGCTCACCTGGTGTTAATTGGTTACCGGAGCCCATAGCCATCTACAGCGTAAATGCATTACTGCTTCACGGCAGAAATAGGCATGGTGTTGGTACCTACCCGTGCGGACTCACAAGAAGTCCTACCACCAGTGATTACGCAAATTATAAATTGGCAGGTATGATTTTTATTACACGATGTTATTCCTTCACCGTGGAAGTCAATCGTGAACATTTGTTAAGTACGTATTTCATCAGAAAAATTGGTACCCGCCTGCGGGATTCGAACACTGGTGCGTCGCTAGATACGAATGCACCGTACGTCTATTAGGCCACGACTACTTCATTTTTCGACGACATTTGAAGCAATATGACACATGGCAGGTACATATTTCTACTATGCCACGAATCAATAATAACATTAAATATATACATCTAACACAAACGCATTTATTTATTTACGAGTATTTGTAAACTGAAGTTATTCGTTAATTAACATTGTAAATAAATTTTGATTTACAGCCAATGCAATAAAATTTAATGCTTTCGAAATTTGGCAACACCGCATGTTCTATATTATGTGATACGGAAATTTAGTACATTTAAATGTTGCCCGGAATCGTGAAAACTGATTTAGGGTTGATTTTCTAAAAAGGTTTGTTTTTGTTTTCGTAATGAATGCTCTTTTGTTTGAGTTTTCCTCTGATGATGCCATCAGAGAGTTAGCTATTAATTTTTAAGATCATTATACGAATTTTTTTTTGTACGATTTTGCTGTAATCCATACTTTTGTATCTGGTTATGTGTCTAGGTTCAATTTGCGGTCATAGACAGCGTCTCTGTACTCTCGTACGTATCTTCCATACCCAGACAATAAGAAAAACTAAAAAAAAATGCGTCGATTCTGTAACATTATTACAATATCCTATTCCTATTCTCTAACCTGAATCCTCAATTTTCGCAGTTTCTAAGTTAAAGAGCGTTAGTATCTCCACACGTGCGAAATCACATCAAGCCCTACTACCACATAATATTCGAGTTAACTGCCTGCCTCAATGGTGCATTAGTTAGCATTTCTGACTGCTGGACTAATAGTTGTAGGTTCTACCCACTTCGGGCAAACATTTGTGTGATGCACAGGCTTGTTTTGCTCTTTAACTCTAATATAAATGTCCATATAATTTTTCTTTTACTTATTGCTTGAATGGGCGGACGAGGTCACGGCTCACCTGATGTTAAATGGTTATTGGAACCCACTGACATCAGTTCGAATAACAACCATGAAACTTGGCTTAAAGTCTGAGTTAATAATGCAACATTTGCCTCGCCCTTTAAACCGAAACGCATTCTTGCTTGCAGAAAAACGCAAAATGGTGGTACAACCAGTAAAATTATACTATTGTACTGTGATCGCGAATGGGCATTTACCATGTGTAGATCGTATGATGAATCAGCACGGATTAGAACCACTATCCTGTCTAATACCAAGAAAACATGCATTTCTGTTTGAAGAAAAGCATAGCTGTTATGAAATGTAAATTCTCAATTGTCTCCTCTTAGAAGTCTTCTTTGACCTTATGTCTCATGGTAAGTGACAGCATTTACGTTGTAGTGCCCAGACTCCGGTGAACATTTAACGCCAGACAGGAAGCTTGCATGTCAAAAACCATAAATCACTACTTTGAACTAAAAGAGATGTCCAAAAAACGATTGCAAAAGTAAGTTTAGGAATTCTTCGCAAAAAGTTAAACACCAATCAAATGTAAATGAATATAAAAAAAACTTGAGACTATACAAAAACTAAGATAATAGGTAAGGAAGTGTTGCCGATCGATTTAAAACAAGCCTGATGATTATTTGAAAAAAACAAAAGCCAACAAAACAACGAACACAAAAACAAGGTAGTTTGAAACAATTTCAAATGACTACGTAGAGAAACGGCGCATCGAATTGTATAATGTTTTTTTACAAGAAAGAAAATTGTGATCAGCTATCCGTTATTGATGATATCTGTTTTATTATCTATTAGCCTACAAATGTCGACTGCTGGACATAGGACTCCTCCAAAGATTGGGGCAAAAATCGTTCCTGTGCTGCTGGCTACATTCATCCGATTCCCGCAATCTTCAACAGGTCGTCATTACACCTTGTGAGGTACGAAGTCGTCACTCAAAACATTTTTGGTCCCGTACGAGTAATGCGCTATCCACTGTTACTTCAACCTCGTGATTCTTTGGGCTATATCATTTATCACGGTTCCCCTGCGAATCTCCTAATTCCTAATTCGAACTCGCAGGGAAACTCCGAGTTTAGTCCTATCGTTGAATGCGCTTCAACTTTCTCAATACAAATGACGATCTCGTATTTTAGCTGCAAGAAATCGAAATATTACCTTTTGTTGAAATTCGCCAGCTCCAAAAATCGCGTTATGATTACTAGGTATATGAACCTTTGAAGTTCCAAGAACAGCTATTTAATTTATTTTATGAATCGTACTAAGGTCACTGGTATGCAAATGCATACAACACACAAACAAACAAAAAGCAGCTTATAAATCAGGAAATGTTTTTTTGTTGTTGAGTTTCGCAATGAATGTCTATGCATTGGCTACAAGTGTTTCTGATAAAAATATGGGTTAAATAGAAACAAAGAGCTAGGAAAATTTATTTAATTATTGTTATAAATTGCCATTTAATATAGATTATATTTCGGCTTATTCATAAACGGTCCATAAGGTCTGACATTTGATAGTTCAAAAGATGCACTGTCTTTTTTAGACTTTGTTTCTGTTCCTCCATCACCCATCCACATTATTGTCAGTCCATCTATCAATCTTTCTATAAAGGAAGCATATTCTTGTATACCATCGGCAGTAAATAGCAAGAAATACAACAAAACGTCGTTATTAATTTTTTTATTATTTTTTTTTTATTGCGTAGATGGGTGGACGAGCTCACAGCCCACCTGGTGTTAAGTGGTTACTGGAGCCCATAGACATCTACAACGTAAATGCTCCACCCACCTTGAGATATAAGTTCTAAGATCTCAAGTATAGTTACAACCGCTTCCCCAACCTTCAAACCGAAACGCATTACTGCTTCAAGGCAGAAATAGGCACGGTGGTGGTACCCACCCGCGCGGACTCACAAGTGGTCCTACCACCAGTAAAAAAAAAGTCTACTTTTTCAAAACGGCTATCGCAAGTAAGTCAATCACCCGCTCTTCGCCTATAAATCGACGTGACGCATATTTGAATGTTTGCCAGATATGTCAGCGTTTGTACTGCAAAACTATTTCGGCGTGTCTTGCGAAAATTCAATGAATGAACGATATCTCTACGATTTATCGTAACGTTTTTACGATCTTGTGTAACTAAAGTATTGAATTTATACGGTTTTGTAGTTAGTTAGTCGCTTTTGTTTTGTTTTTATTGGCAATTAGCAGTCGCTGTTTTATTCAGCTCAAGTGATTTTCATTTGTTTTTCTTAACAGTAACTAACAATCTAACTTTTGACTAATGTCAGACTCGGCTCGCTTTGCCGGTGGATCTTTGGTTTAACTCCGATTTAAACGCTACCATAATTTATAGAATCACCCGCTAGGTAAAGCTGAATATCTCTTGAAAATCACATCTAAATTGAACACGTGGTTTTCGAGTTTACAGGGAACATATACACGCTTCGACTTTTTGTACATGTATATATAGATTTGGTCAGTCCATTGGGTTTTTTTATTACTTAGAGGGGTGCCGAGCTCACAGCCCACCTGGTTTTAAGTGGTTACCGAAGCCCATAGACATCTACAACGTAAATGCGCCACCCACCTGAGATATAAGTTTTAAGGTCTCCAGTATAGTTACAACGGCTGCCCCACCCTTCAAGCCGAAACCCATTACTGCTTCACGGTAGAAATAGGCGGGAAGGCGGTACCTACCCGTGCGGACTCACAAGAGGTCCTACCAACAGTAATAATGCAAATTATAATTTTGCGGGTATGATTAAGTAATTATTTCATTAGAAAAATTAGTACCCGCCTGCGTGAGTCGAACACCGTTGCATCGCAAGATACGAATGAACCGGACGTCTTAACCTTTAGGCCACGACGACTTCAAGTTACTTATAACTACAAGTCAACTACTACTACAAGTCACTGTAAGTTATCAGTTTCCAAAGCATTATCTTTTTCGCATATTACTTATGTGACGTTACTCAGCTGTTCCCTAATAATAAGTGAGTTAGTTGGCGATTCTCGTTAACATCTGACAGTATTTCGTACGACAGAGGTAATGCTCTACAAAGCCGAAATTAACCGATGGTCTCTTTTCAAAGACCGATGTGCAAAATTTATCGCCGGGTACTGTATTTATGGTAGACTAGCATTGTCAAGTCCTTCTTGAGGTTGTTTACGAAACGTGCTAGTGAAGAAAATACTTTTTAGGGAAGACGTTTTTTAACTTACTTTAATTTCCAATACAAACTCAAAAACTCCCTAAAACAATGATTTACATTTCAAACTTTCCTCATCGCATTTCTGTACGTATCCATTGTCGTATTTTTTTTGTTCAAAACTAATTTTCCTAATCTTGATATCCATTAGTGTCTGCTGTCTGATTCTTGAGAAATTGTAAACTGATTTAACGTAAACCCGTCGAAAGCAGTTGTTGAATTGAAATAAAGATTAATAGCTTTTTTTTATATTGTTTAGATGCGTGGACGAGCTCACAGCCCACCTGGTGTTAAGTGGTTACCGGAGCCCATAGATATCTACAACGTAAATGCGCCACCCACCTTGAAATATAAGTTCTAAGGTATCAGTATAGTTACAACGGCTAACCCACCCTTCAACCCGAAATGCATTACTGCTTCACGGCAGAAATAGGTGGGGTGGTGGTACCTACCCGTGCAGACTCACAAGAAGTCCTACCACCAGTAATATGTATGTATATATGTTGGAATGTATTTATTTTAAGAAGTATAACAGCTATTCCTTGTTGGTGATATGTTTCAATGAAGTGTTGAGAAAGTCGCCTTCCTTCAGATATTCGATGCCTACATTGTATTTTATCTAACGTTGGCTGGCTTGATACCAGAACAGATCGGGTGATAGGGCAGGAGCTAGCGCCTGGTATTTACACAAGTATTCCTAATTCAATCCGCATTCGCAATTCCAATTGTAATAATGGTATCCACATTATCTCTCCTTTTTTTTTTTTCGGTTCGTGGGCCGAACCTCCTACGAGATCCCTGCGTAAAAGGGGCGCGCGGGGTATGTGAGACTCTACGATCTGCATGGTGTTGTGAGCAGACCGCGGGCCCAAGGCACATTATCTCTCCTGCGTTAGACATTATTTTTCTAGCTTCAAGGAATATAACTAATACTGTCACCTCTCCTTTTGTTATGGCACCATGATACCATTTTATTATCTTAGGTAAAAATCGTAGAAGCATAATTTCTAATGACATCTCGCTTTTTGTAAATTAGATAATATAAAAATAACACATAACGGCACTAATTATATCTATACTAATCTATCTGAACTAATATAAGAAAGAGGAAAATTTGTTAGTTTGTTTGTATTGAATAGGCTCCGAAACTACTGAACGGATTTGAAAAATTCTTCTATAATCTTTTTTGAAAAAAATTAGGGATCCTTACTAAAACTCCAATAATGTAACCCAAGGTGTAAAAAATTGCCTAAAATATTCTTTACATCGCGTGCCCTGCGAAAACTATTGATGATAGAATAAAATAATGTAATACGACTTTGTAGAACACATTATCATTTACAAAAAGTGTCGCGACAGCATATGTCTAACTATTATACCTATAGTTATACCGCAATAAGTGTTACTTTATTTAAAAAAATAAAACAACGTCAAAAAAATATCGTTGAAATTTTTGTTAAAGACCCGAGCGGAGCCGGAGCGGGCCGCAAGCTTAGGAATAAAAAGATAAAGAGCGCACGAAAATGATATGAATGAAAAAAACGATATATATTTATGTTTAAGATATTCAATTATTTTATTGTAAAGTATTTCATATTAATCTTTCGATTCCAAACAAGCTCACAAATTGTAGAATGCGTGCAACAGCACACAAACATTAGAAACGTTAGACATTCGACGCACGTGACTCTGGACTCACATGGAATTCTACTTGGGTAAATCTTCATTCGAGAATGTTCCGTTGTAAATATTCGTTAGTGTTGACATTTCGAATGGAAAAATTTAGAAGTCGATGGTGTTGAGGGCGTCATTAATCCTCCTCGTTTTTGCATCGTGTACCTCAGTGCTGAGGGTTATGACCTTTACGGAGCGCTTTTGTTCAGACTACGTTCCTTCATTCATATCTGTGCTCTGCGCAGTGGATAGCGACATTGATGCTGGAGTCCATTAATAAAAGTATGGAATTATAAAAATCGGATCTGATGATGTATTATAATATAATAATATAGCCTTTTATTCAGATCCATATTACAATTATATGACTAAATATAATATTGTATAGAAAACTTAAATTTTATTCAAACCTTAATCTAGCCAATTTTTTGACTTTTTCTTATTTTCTGCAGATCTGTTTGCCAATCGACAAAGGCCTCCTCCAACCTTTTCCACTCATGTCTTTCTTGAGCCACTCTGTTCCATGTGACGCCTGCCACTTGTCTTATGTCGTCATCCCATCTTTTTTGCGGTCTACCTTTTTTCCTTTTGCTTTCTCTAGGATACCATCGTGTCACAATTTTGCTCCATTTATCTTTACCTCTAACCATATGCCCTCATGATGTATTAGTATTATTAAAATCACCTCTACGACGGTTTAATATTGCAGTTTTTTTTATTGTCATTAATTAAATTCTATTTACGACTTTTAGTTTAAAGACTTCAATTCAGTGTTCGTCTAAAAATGGGGTTTACGCGCGCCATTGTTGTAATTGTTAACTTTTGTTAAAAATTATACAGAGACAGCGGTCATGGAAACTAAAGTATTTGAAACATTGGAAATAATATAATGATAATAAAATAAAATAAAACAGGATTCAATCATACAAAAATTTATAATTGTATCTACGACGAAAATCGAAGGAAAGATTAATTAGTAGATTGGTCAGTAAAACTTATTGTTAAAATTCAGATGTAGAGTATTAGTGGGCGTACAACAATCTGTGGGTTTAGGGCCTTGATGCAATACAGAGAGACGGCAGTCTGGTAGTAGTACATCTACATGTGACACGAAGTAAATAAGGCCAGACAGATCCATCAGATCCAATAACTCTTGTATTAAACGCCTTCAGCTTTAACACTAGGAGTAGGATTAGGGATCCTGGCAACCTAACCCATGCATCAGCTCGCTGAGTTTCTCACCGGATCTGCTCAGTGGGTCGCGATTCCGATTCGGTAGTACATAGATTCATTCGAGAAACAGCTGCTCTTGAGTTGCTAGGTCTCCTTGGCGCTCGGGCAGTTGTTAGCTAATCCCACCCTCCTGGCTGAGTCTTTGCTCACCCACTTACCTTGGTGAAACTGTAAAGGGCCTACCAAGGCCACCAGTAATCTTTCCTTCATAAAAAGAGAAGAAAACCAGAAAAGTAAATAAATTTATTATTTATTTTCAAATTTTAAAGCTTAAACATTTTCAAGCATTGTAAGTATTACTTACTACAATTTACTTACATATTTGAAAGTGATTATATCAGGTTTAAATTTAGAAATAAACGAAATACACAATAAAATTTCAAAATTATAATCTGCAAAGCTATTCTTGTTAATGCAATGTTTTCGTTAATGAAACGTGTTTGTGGATTACTGCTTCCTCAATTATTATTAACCGAATGCTGGCCACGGAATTCAGAGTAATACATCGAACTAGTTATATTACCGAATATTAGAAATCACTTTAGCATACGCGTTAAGCTAGATGTAGACGCTATAGAAAAAAAAAACCTTTTTTTTTTCAATATAACATTAAGAAACAAAAGAGAAAATGAACTTAATGAAATAAATTTAAATCTTGGGGCGTTAAGTTCGAATTTCCATCATTGAGTGAAAACTAGTGTAAAAATGACTGTAATTAGTGATACGTGGATTAAAAAAGAGAATTGAAAAACTTGTACTATCTAAACATCCCCGGTAATTGGTCGTTCTCAATACAGACTTTAGTGGATGTTGATCCATTGAGCTTCTCGGCGGATCTTCTCAGTGGATTGCTATTTCAACCCGATAGTAGATTCCTAGAAGCACTCCTCTTGCTTGGTCTAGTGATCTAGTGTTAGCAAGTTCTCTCAGGTTGAGCCCGTGAGCTCACCTACCAATCTACCGCGTGTAGTTGGAATAGCTTCTTAGACCAACGATTAGGTAGGGGGGATAAACCTGGCTTCCAGTGATTTTCGATTGACGCAGGTCTCCCGCGAGGAGCACTAGTGTAGATTCGGCACTACAATGAAATTTACAGAATGCCAATTTGAAAACTCACACCGAATTCACGTGCGAGTTTGTTAAACAGCGCTTACAGAATCGCAAGGCTGGTCTCCGAATTAAGTCCAGCGGAGATCAAACTTCTAAAAGACACAAATCGATTGATTTATTAATAAAGTAAATAATACTTACAAAATCCGCATTCATGATTTTCGACTTGTTGTGTAATTCTTGTATTTTTTGTATTCCAAATTTTGCTATGAATAAAAAAATCATTAATTTCTTGAAAGAAATCGTGCCTTGTCGATACCCTCTGTGATATTACACCTAACGCGAGGTAGACTGTGAGCTCTTCGTAACCTGTATATAGCCTAAAAATGCCCGTTAGTTCCTTAAGCATTATTTGGGTTGTATATTTGATTTTTTAGATGTTTGCACTTTAAAAAACAACTCCCGATGTAACATGATTTTTTTTTTCGAACAAAACACCATATTACGACTCACATTATTGAGAGGAAAACATTCAAGCAACGCAAAACAACTGACCAGATCCCGACAATGTGTAAATCATTGTATGGCAGGATATGGCATTCGGGACGTGTGCAATTCGACGTTGGCTTGCGAACTGAAATAGACTAACTCCAGAATAGGTCGTTCTATTCGTTTGTGTCATTAGAATTCCCAATCACGTGGCCGTTGTCTCAGATAACTTATTTTAGAAAGAAAGATTTGGTAAATCGGCGTTTAATTGTAGTTTGCAGAGTGAAATTAAAGGAACAAGTTGACTTATGTATGCCGATAGCCACTATGGTCAACCAGCAAATGAGTTAAAGAAAAACCTGCTATGACGAACAAACAAGATCCAATTCGGTCCAATTTAAATAATTAGAACAGTTCGTCAGTAGTATAATACGTATTATCAGAACGGCCGCCGATTAAGTATCTCCGTACTACCTATTGTTTGAAATAATCTTGAAATAGCTTTTATATCGTGATGTGCGTTACGACTTCCTTTACCTAATTCCTTCCTCTATCGACGCCATCTGTTGATCGCTCAACTGGAACAATGTGTGTTTTAAGAGAAAAAAAGTTGACACAAGAAATGGCGGTAATAACTAAAACAAGCTTGGCGCGGTGCCAAACACGCAAAATTTATGTATGTTGTCCATCTGTACATAAAACTTGCGAGAGTCTGAAAAATTAGAAGCGCTTCAAAGAAGCTTTGGAGTTAGTCAACTAACTCATCTTTTTATTTTAATGATTGAAAGATTACCGGTGGCCCGAAGGCCTTTCCAGTTTCACCAGGACAGGTGGGCGAGCAAATGTTCAGCCAGGAGAGGGAACTAACTCCTCCTTATTCAGGCCCTACTAACCCATTAACACAGGACACGTGAGCTTCATTCATGCACGCCACAGAAATCTAATATAGTAATCTAATAATTGGATAATTTATTCAGGACTCTTTGATCTGGGTTCGTAAAAATTAAAAAGTCGCACTACACAGAACACGAAAACCACGAATTATGTAAACTGATCGGCCTCATGTGTATGTTAATTTTACAGACATTAAAAGTATGGGATAAGCATGGCCGCACACGTGCCTATTTAAGGAGACGTTTCTCTGTAAAACATAGATCTTTAATGCTTCAACATTTGTTAAAACTGCGTTAATAGATACGGAAAATACGTGAGCGGCATGTGTAATTCTTGAAGCGGTTTCCTCCGGAATTGTTGCTTGAAGTTTGTGTTGCTCCAATCAAAATAGACAAAGAGCCAAAATATATTGACAATAACGGCTAACTAACGATTGATTCGCAGCAAAAATATATGACTTTATTAGTTAGATGTTCTGTCACTGTTATAATTATGAATAAAGCTTAAGGAAATAGATCTGTGGAGTCCATTAATTTTATTGATAATTTACCTTTATGTCTCTAGTTTTGTTTAACAACTAATTTGAAGTAAAATTTGCCTGTAAAAGGACTTGTCATAGTACCCGGATTGTGGGGTTGTGGAGGGTTATTCGTTCCAGAGTCAGATGGTACGCGGCAATAAAGATCTCTGAACACACACTGTGGATGAGCTCAAAGGTTCGAGGCTTAAAAGATTGTTAACTTGACCCTTACGGATGACTTCTGCTCACATGGCAAATGCTAAAAAGGTGAGCATCGCATAGCGAATACAGTTATAAAAATTCTGGGTTAGTGCTCACTTTTCTGGTTCAACTACTTAAATAAACAAAGAAACAGAATGATAATATAGTTAAAGTAGCCTTATTGTTTATCAAGAGTTTGTCTGCACTTCGGCGCCCGAGTCCGATGATAGCTTAAAGTATGCCTTGTTGACAAAGACATGCTTCCTTGCTTTCCTGAGTAGGAACGGAGGAGGTTCGGCGCCCGGACCGAAAAAAAAAAAAAAAAAGCGTTATTGTTTGACTAGTCGTTGCCTACGCGCGCATTGTTGTTAGCGTGGACCTATAATATTATGTTACTTATGACGACGCTTGTGGCTGAAAGTAAGTATTGTACTTTTTGACGCAGCATGTTGCTGATAACTCTATTTCTGTAATCTGACGAAGCGTGTTGCGGATAATAACATATACTTTTCGGTTAGGAATATTATGTTCTTCGATTTATAATAAATAAAATTTTATTAATAAAATATTAAAGTAGAGAAGAATTTGTTACAATTGGAACGGAGATAGATACTTTGTACCCTTAAATTCCGAATGGCAAACAACGTGGAGGTTAAAACCTGATTTCAAACTAAAACTAAAATGTGTGTAATAACAATGCGTAATGAATGCACTAATGAGTAATTATTTTGAATTTAACAGTTTATTTGTGTAATTTTACTAAAATTAATGTATTAGATACATTTTAATTAGTTTTTTTGTTTGAGCTACATCTGCCAATTTGAATTTGATTATGTTCACTCATTTATTAGACACACTGCTATGCTTTTTATCTCAAACTAACTAACCCGGCAAACTTTCTTCCGCCTTAGAGGCAATAAATGACCAGACTATTGATTTTATCAAGGTAAATTTTTATTTTGATATAATAGCTGACCCTGCAGACTTCGTTGTGCCTCAATCGATAAATAAAAGACCTAAACTTTTGTATAAAATAAACTTAAAACAAACAAAAAGAATCCGTCCGACGAGGGCCACATCAAAGGGAAAACAAAATTGTTATTTTTATTTAATTCCGAGCACTTTCATATTTATCTACCTTTTAAACCTTTTTAAAATTAGCCAAATCGATCCAGCCGTTCTCGTTTTAGCGAGACTAACGAACAGCAATTCATTTTTATATATATAAGTATAGATTTCAGGCCAGTGGTTTTACGAAGCCCATAAGCTTTTAATGCTACCACTTATATTGAAATATGAGATCGAAGTCGAACAGAACAAGAGGATTAGACCCTTTCCTAATTTTTGCTACTTGTCTTTAGCGTAGCGTTGTCTTTAGTTAGCGTATCAAATAATTTCAGGTCGACTTGCACGATCATTTCGGAAGAGATGCTGCGTGGCTTTGGAAGAGATTTTTGCAAATAAAACTTCGAAACATAATGCAAGAGAGATCTCCTTTCTTCTTCTTTTTCTTCTTCTTCTAATAATAGGAAGTGATGGCCTAAAATAAAGTTAAGAAAGTAATTAGTATTCCTATTCTTTTAGGAAAGCTCTTGGCGCATGTATTACTTCTATATTCTTGCTTAAAAATCTGTAGATTCCGCTGAACCTGTTGGTGAACTCTTAATTTATATTACTTTTGCGCTTAGTCCATTTATTTTGTTGGGGTCGGAATCGCGACTCACTCAAAAGATTCGGTGAGAAACTCAGTGGGATGTGTCTGTGGGCATCAGATCAATAATATCCATTCATCAAAGTGAATGAAGCTTAGACGCTACAGAAGTTTAGGGATTAGAAGTTTACATGAAGTTTAGGGGCTACAGCATAACATAACTATTAATACATAACATACCTAAAATGAAACTTTAGGATTGATATCGGTCGGGCATACGTCGATTATAATTTTAGAATAAAGCATTACGAATTCGCCAAATTATTAAATTCCTTAGAAAAATACATTGTAGTGCAGAAGTTTTTTGAGCTCGTGAAATTTTTGATCTTTACGCTTTCAAATATGAGAAGACCAGTATGAACATTCTCCTTAATGATACACATGTCTGTACTTATCTATTAGAGTTAGGATTCCTGCCAAATATTTATCTACAATCTGTGCGCAGATTCGTCTTGGATAAGACTGATCGCAAACCATTTATTTTGCATGCTCCTAAAACTAAATAGCAGAGAATTGGTATTAAATAAATTAGAGCAAGTTCAAATTGATGAATTTTTTAAAGCAACTGAATTATTCTACATTCAATAATGAGTGTTGGCCGTTGTTTTTCTTTTCGACAAAGATTTAATTTTGATACCTTTTTTGTCAAATCTACGGGAGAGAGACATTGGGGATCCCTTTTTTATTGTTTAATTATTTGAATTAATGTTTTTTTTTTGCAAGTAAACCAATAAGTGGTGAAGCAACCAGAAATACTTGCTCATCAGTATAGGACATAGTAAAGATTTCTCAATAAAACAACACCAGGATTGGCCAATGTTCTTGAAAAAGTAAATAAATAATAGTTTTTGAAGTGAGAACTTCTTTAGTCGCGTTGAAAACTTTTTGGGGCGAAGAAAATCTTACGGATATACATCTATAATACCGGTCACTCACATGCGCACGAATACGCAAACCCGCAAGTGTGGGACGAAATTTGCAAATGATTATGCAAAGTTTTCGCTGTATTCGTGGTTTTCCAAGCTGTGTCGGTTTTTTAACAGACATCAAAGCGCGCGAACCGCGAACCTTCGCGTAGTCTCCCACACATTCGTTTGCCCAGTTGCGCCGACGATTGCGAAGGTAACGAACGTATCGCCATTTTCATAGTTCGTGACGTCTACTGTATAGCGTATCTTCATCAAAAGAAATCCCATAAAAACAGCATGGCTGTTAATGATGTCTCGGAAAGAATTCAACTCTTTTTCTCTTCAATGTTTTACTGACGAATTAAAAAGGAGGAGAAATTCGTGAGACATTCGTAAACAAGTGTAGGAGGAAGCGCAAACGGGTTCGCAAATTGAGTATGCGAACCCATTTGCACAGCCGCTAGGTTTGCGAATGAATGTTTGACGGCCCTTCACATGCGCGCAAACGTTCGTACAATGTACGAATATTTGCGCGCATGTCAGTGGCCGGCATAATACAGCACAATGGTAATACCTGTCGGTGTGTTGTGCGCTAGCGAATTTTGAAAAGGTTAAATCTTGTGAGGTCGCGTCACCAACATGCTTCATAGTATTATATTTTGTAGCCATACAGATGAGATATTATTCAATATAAGTGCTGTGTACTCGTATATCTGTAAGTCTATCTAGTATATCTACAAGTAAAATTGAAAGGATTTAATAAAAAGTGATTGTATTTTAATTAATTGATATTAAATTTTTAATGGTATTCATGAAATATGATCTTAATCTTGATGATGTTGTAAAGATCACAGATCTTTTTTGTATTTGAACAATCAATAAATATTAGAAAAATGTTTGTAATTGAAGTTTGAAGTAATTGAAGTTTGGTTTGAAGGGTGGGGCAGCCGTTGTAACTATACTGAGATCTTAGAACTTATATCTCAAGGTGTGTGGCGTATTTACGCTGTAGATATCTATGGGCTCCAGTAACCACTTAACACCAGGTGGGCTGTGAGCTCGTCCACACATATAAGCAATAAAAAAATAAATAAAAAAAATAAAAAATTGTTACTCGGACTGTCGATAGATGTGGAAGTCTCAATCATGTTGATAAATTTAATGTAAACATTTTGAAATTTCAGATTTTAATACTAAAATTCTAAGTAATAAGTTTTTACTTTTATCGCCAGTCCGTATGACGCCAATGCTTTTATTCTGCCGACACTTGTAGCTCGAGAATTAGCTCGTCGGGTTAAGTCTGAGAGAAGTTGCTAGGATCTGTCCTAGCAAGAGCGATGCTTCCCTGAATCTACAAGCGTATTGGAAACGTGATCCACTGAAAAGATCCGGCCAGAAACTCAGTGGGTTGTGTCGATGGGTTAAAATACACGTCAAACTCTTTAACGTCTCGCATATCTCGAGAAAGGAGACCGATGCTTGGAATGGCTGGAAACTCTGAGAGTGGAAGGAGAGGATCCGACACGACATGCTTAGTATGAAGGCGGCTATGCGTTATCCGGGTCGGGTATGTCATTTTCCTCCTGCGTTGTATTCCGCACTGCTGAGGGTCGTGACCACCAATTTGTACCACCTTCGTACACAAAATCTTTCTCCATCTATTCTTGTCTCTGGCGGTGCGGAGGGCGTTGTGAAATGTGGAATCAAGGGCAATGTGGAATGTAATTTTACATAGTTTTAGATATTATCCGGGTCTCATTGTGAGTGTCAATGCAAATAATATAATAGCTCACCACCACAGTAACTCTACCAACTCTGTTTTATATTATTTTACTTTTATAATTTTCACGACTTTATAAATTTAGGTTTAACGCGAATTATAGTTAAGAATTGAAAAAATTGTTAGTTCTTTTTAACTGACTTCAAAAAAGCAGGAGGTTCTCAATTCTACTGTTTTTTTTTTATATTTGTTACCTCATAACTTTTGACTGGGTGAATCGATTTTGATGACACTTTTTTTATTAGAAAGCTGACGCTTGCCGTGTGGTCCCATTTCAATTTAGTCTAGTTTTGATAATGGTATCCATGAGAAAACCATGTAAGTCTTAAATTTGCATTAAGTACGTGCGCGACAAATAGATGAACAACTCAATAAATCAATATCACGCCAACCGATTTCGATGATTATTGTTTTTACTGTATATTAATTTGTTTTAGATATCTTTTTTTTTTCTATTTGAAGTCGGCTTTTGTTGAAGCCTGTCTATTTACAATTATTTTGCTTCGAATCCAGACGTTTGGACGACAAAACCTCTCAATAGTATCGGAGAGCTGACCTCAACGGTTCGTCTCTAATTTCGAAACCACAACCGCTGGGCGACTAGCGTAACATTTCATTGTCAATGTCAGCTTTGATTGTCAACTTTGATTAATTTAAAATGTTTCTTCGGTGACACCTGAATTAACGTTAATCTATTGCATTCGTAAGATTGAATAAGACCGCGATTCTGAATTTACTTAATTCTTTGATTTTGCCTAAATCTTTGATGTAACAAATTCGTAATTTTTACGCTGCAATATTGATAAGAGAAATAACATTTTCACCAAACATTTCTCACTAAGTACATAATAAATAATGAATTATCATAAAATAGTTACGATCAATAGAGAAAATAAGGTCTAATTCATTGATACAATGCAATTCATTACACGTCGAACGCCTAGTTCGGTGATAACATGGAGATACTTATCCAGCTGCCATAGCAATCCAGTAAACAGGTCAATGACTCTGAAAGTGGACAGCAGAGACGAACGCTCGATTTTTTAATTTAGTTTTTGTTCATTTTGTAGGCCATGCTCTTTTTATTGTTTATTTGGGTGAATGAGTTTACGGCCCGCCCGGTGTTAAGTGGGTATCGGAGCCCATAGACATCTACAAGGTAAATGTCGGCACCCGCTTTGAAATATAAGATCTAAGGTCTCAGTTTTCACATTACATCGGCTGCCCCGCCATTCGACCCGAAATGTATTACTACTCCACGGTAGAAATAGGCAGGGTGCTAGTTCCTACCCGTGCGGAATCACAAGACGTCCTACCAGCAGTGAAATAGTGTCTATACATTTTAATTATAAACTTACCATATTTGTCCAATTAGTCGTTTTTCTGAGCGGTCAAAAACGTTGCGTTTCCTCGTGCTAATTAATTTTAATAAATATTGCGGTAATAGCAAGTTTAAATTTCAGATGGTGTGCTCTTAAAATTTATTGCTGAATATTTTTTTAGGTAGAATACATAATTAAACGTGTTTGCTGGGATTTTGTCGAATCAAAGCGATTGTGAGCCTCATTAATGTTTACGTAATGCTGAAATTCAAAGTCACATTCACACATGACATGACCTGACATGTCCATATTCAAACAAGGCTTACGAGAAGTATTCAGCGGTAGACCGCGGCTTGACTCTCCCCCTCTCATTACTGACATCCATGAGCAACAGTATCCACTGAGGATCATGTGAGCACATATTTTGCCTACAAGAGCAATAAAAAAACATGTATACCAAAAAAACACTAAACTACTTTCCATATTAAGAATTTGCTATTTACAATTAGCTGTGTAGAACGTTTAGTTTGAAATTCGTTAATCAAATTATTATACAGGCTATTAAGAAAACGAATCCGAATCAATATTAACCTAATACATTATATTTGAACAGGCTTAGTCATTTAATAATCTAGACGACATACTTGCAAGGCCCTGAAACTGCGATACCTTTAGACAAATATTTTTTGTATGGACACTAGCGACATCTTGTAGCGGATGCCCCTAAACTTATATGTTGTTAAAGTTAAGGCATTTAATTATTGTATAACTAAACACAGAAAAAAAATACTACAAGTCTTTATTTGTTCAAGACAACTTGATTTAATTTTATTTATTTATCGTGTATGAAAATTTACAAAATCCTTCCTTACTGCCATCTACAGGAGCAATGACAAACTAATCGAAGTGACGCCATCTAGTGGTCGAGGCCCGTAAACATTTTTGTTGACTGCTTGAGTTGCTTATCTATAACTAATATATGTGTATTATCTATGACACTTGTACATAGTTCTCGAAGTTTCGTTTAATGTTAAGCGGCAATCTTCTTCTTTCTCTTCTTCATAGCGTTTTTCCGATCTAGTGCTAGGGTCCGCTTTCCTACTTAAACTCCTCTACTTTGCCCGATCTTCAGCATCCTTCTGGTTGCAGTTATTCTCCTCCATATCCGCCTTTGCCACATTCAACCAGCGTTTCCTTTTACGCAAAAATAGACCCGATCCGATTTCTTCGTCTTTGTATCAGTCACCTTAGTACCGAGAGTCGTGATGTCCATGTAATAGCTTTCTGTTGATGAATGTCCGGGAATAAGCTCGATCGTCAGCAATTCCGGATCTTAGCTGTGTTGCTACCCTTCTTCATCTTCTCAGTCGTATGCACTCTTCGCGGAGTAGTCGTGGTCGTCATTTCAGGTGGTCGTACGCTTCACCAGAGGTCGCCATTCCTCACGTACCGCGGCGATTCTTATGCACTCGTTAACGAGACCGTCTAGAGCTGCCTTTACTTGGTTGGTCCATTGAAACGGTTAACTGCCGATTTGTTATATAAATTTATATAGTGAACGTTTGATATATAAAATGTAATAATCGCATTACAATTTCTTTACAATTTTACATGTCCTTTAAAAAAGGCTTGTGGAGAGTATTAAGCGGTAGGCAGCGGCTTGGCTCTGCCCCTGGCATTGCTGAAGTCCAGGGGCGACGGTAACCACTCACCATCAGGTGGGCCGTATGCTCGTCTGCCTACAAGTGCAATAAGGAGAAAAAAAGCTTAACATTTTTCGATGATTATTATTTATATTTATCGTATTAGGAATCACTGACTTGTAAATTTTCAATCTAGCGGCAATAGCAAAATAGCTGGCAGGGATTGGATGCGAAAAGCACTAGACCGAAAAGAATCGAGTGCATATGGAGAGACCTACACTCCGAATTGGGTGAACAAGGGTTGAAGAAGAGAAAGAGCATCGTTAAAACTATTAAAATTATTGTACTGATTACTTACTTGTCTACTGAATACGGCCCTGTCCCCGACACTTGCCGTTCGCCTCACTGTCTCCCGGGACGCATCGTCTCGGAAAAGTTATGATTAGTGTCGGAAAAGAACTAATCAGAATTGTACCTACCTAGATGCAGTTAATATATTTTAGACGCACTAAACAAACTGTGTTTTTAAATTTACATTTACATTACGGTAACATTAGAGTGTAAATATAGTAAATTGTAGATTTTTATTAGCAGGTTTAGCAGCAGGTATTTGAATATGAATTTTTTTTTTTTTACTTTATTTAAATTAATTTTTTTGTTCGATCATGATGGAAGCCTTGGTTATTGTCAATAATACTGTCAACTAGTCAATCTGAAGTATTCGTAGTTGTAGTGAGAATATAATATATCAAAACGAATGCTTCATTTAAATCCACATTATTATGAGGATGTGTAAAATAAACCTTTAGAAGGTACAAAAAAATATTTAATTTACGTAATTACTATACAATCGATTTTTTACTGGTGGTAGGACCTCTTGTGAATCCACACGGGTAGGTACCACCACCCTCCTATTTCTGCCGTGAAGCAGTAATTCGTTTCGGTTTGAAGGGTGGGACAACTGTTGTAACTATATTATGACCTTAGAACTTACGAGTTCACCCACCACCCATGTCAGTATTTACGTTGTAGATGTCTATGGGCTCTAGTAAACACTTAACACCAGGTGTGCTGTGAGCTCATCCACCCATTTAAGCAATAAAAAAAAATCGAAAAAAAAAAAAAAACTAAGGAATGGACTTCAAGTATTAAGGTGGATGGCGGCATTCACGCTTTGACGTCTATGGGCTCTCTGTGTAAGTGATCTCGTTTATCCAACTACGCAATAAATAAATAAAAACCAAATCGAATAGTTATTGGTTTAATGCACGTTACAAATCATGAAACAATTTCTTTCGCTTTTATTTTCGTGTGCATCCGGTCTCCGAGAACACGAGCACTGAGTTCAGGGTCAAAATGAGAACACGTCAAGCGTCGGACGAAATTAAATATTATAATTAATCGCCGGCTCGTTGCCCGGCGCTTTTACGAGCGTGCTCTTTATTTAGGTAAATTTGTTGGGTGCAATACCAAAGTCTACGTGATCCTATGCGAGCGCAGGGATCCGCTGATGGCGAAACCCGGATCCTAGCTGGAGATGTAATGTCGAAATTTCTTGTATCATAGCTATTTCAACCATCACATGTGATTCACAATACGACTAGGTAGATTAGTGGTATCCCACGCGGGAAATTTCATAATAAGCTTCCATTAAAATAGAAAAATGGGAGTACGAAGAATTCTTTTTGGGGGTCGATTGCTTCCCGCTTCCGTAGGTTTAACCCACGATTCCCTACAAGTGACCCCTGGGTGGTGCTAAACGAGAGCCGAATACATAATCGGTGGTAGGACATAGTCCGACTGGCTGGCGACCACCCTCCAACTAGAGTCCGCCGCCAAATAGCCTAGCTGTGTTCCGGCGTGTGGGTTGGAGAGCCAGTTTTATTCCTTCCCTTTCCTCTTCCTTGTTCGGGGTGAATCTTGATGATACCTGGAACATGCGGAGCAGACATGCTTGCAAGCTCGCGGGACGTGATTGTTTGACGGGGGTATAGGGAGACCCAGTGAAACGGTGTTCGCCGCCGCCCGCCGGTCAGTTGGGGACCTGAACCCGGGTGTCACTACTAAACTCCGCCCCGGGAAGCTGTCCCGCCAACCGGTGTAAAATCCTGTCGTGCGGTCGTCGTGCCGGAGTCGGAGACCGGAGTGGATCCCGGCGATCGCACGCAGGGTGGACTGGGGGCCCTTCCATGCCCTGCGTCGGTCTCTCACGCAACCCGTGGTCAAGCACGTACTGTGTTCCGCGCTTTATTCAGGTATTGTCATGTTTTTGCCTCGAACTTCCTACCCCACCCAATCCCACTCTCCAAAAATAATAATAAAATGACAGTTAAAAAAAGGAAAAGGGTTTTGTCGGCGATGCCCCATTCCACATTTAATGTGGATTTCAGCAATGTAAGGGGCCTACATAGTAACCTCGACGCCGTACACCACCATCTTGAGACGGCGCAGCCTGTCCTCCTTTTTCTGACGGAGACACAGATATCTGCTCCGGATGACACTTCGTACCTTGAATACCCCGGCTACGTATTGGAGCACAACTTCCTGCGTAAAGCCGGGGTGTGTGTATTCGTCCGGGCTGATGTCTGTTGTCGCCGTCTACGAGGCCTCGAACAACGGGACCTGTCCATCTTGTGGCTGCGCGTAGATCACGGGGGTTGTACCCGAGTCTACGCGTGCCTGTACAGGTCCCACAGCAGTGATGCAGGTTCAGCTCTGATAGAGCATGTGCAAGAGGGGACTAACCGCGTGCTTGAGCAGTACCCATCTGCGGAGGTGGTGGTTCTTGGAGACCTTAACGCTCACCACCAAGAGTGGTTGGGGTCCAGAACCACTGACCTCCCGGGTCGGGCTGCCTACGATTTCGCCCTGGCCTACGGCTTCTCCCAGCTGGTGACACAGCCCACCCGTGTCCCAGATATTGAGGGGCACGAGCCCTCTCTGTTGGACCTTCTGCTGACCACCGATCCTGCCGGATACAGTGTGGTGGTCGACGCTCCACTCGGATCGTCTGATCACTGCCTTATCCGTGCTGCGGTACCGATCTCTCGTCCTGGTCGTCGAATGACGACCGGGTATCGAAGAGTTTGGCGGTATATGTCAGCAGATTGGGATGGGTTGCGTGAATTTTACGCATCCTACCCATGGGGGCGGCTCTGCTTTTCCTCTGGTGATCCTGACGTCTGTGCGGATCGACTTAAAAACGTGGTGCTTCGGGGGATGGAACTGTTCATTCCTTCTTCCGAGGTGCCCGTCGGGGGTCGCAGTGGACCCTGGTATAACAATGCCAGTCGGGACGCTGCACGCCTCAAGCGGTCCGCATACGCGGCATGGAGTGATGCCAGGAGACGCCAGGATCCTAATACCTCAGAGGAAAGGCGGAAATTTAACGCTGCTTCTAGGTCCTATAAGAGGGCTATTGCCAGGGCGAAGTCGGAGCACGTTGCCAGAATTGGCGAGCGACTGAAGAGCTATCCCGCCGGGAGCCGTGCTTTCTGGTCGCTCGCTAAGGCTGCAGAAGGTAACTTCTGCAGGTCTAGTCTCCCACCACTACGTAAGTCTGATGACAGTCTGGCCCATAGTGCGAAAGAGAAGGCTGACCTTCTGGTCAAACTCTTCGCCTCGAACTCGACTGTGGACGACGGGGGTGCCACACCACCGAACATCCCCCGGTGTGACAGTTCCCTGCCGGAGATCTGCTTTACACAGTGTGCAGTCAGGCGGGAACTCCGACTCCTGGACGTCCATAAGTCGAGTGGGCCGGACGGCATCCCTGCTGTGGTTCTGAAAAGGTGCGCCCCTGAGCTGACGCCTGCGCTAACGCGTTTGTATCGCCTCTCTTATTGCACTAACAGGGTTCCGTCTTCATGGAAGAACGCCCACGTCCACCCTATCCCCAAGAAGGGTGACCGGTCGGACCCATCGAGCTATAGGCCTATCGCGATAACTTCCTTGCTTTCCAAGGTGATGGAGCGAATTATAAATATACAACTCCTGAAGTATCTTGAAGATCGCCAGCTGATCAGTGACCGACAGTACGGTTTCCGTCACGGTCGCTCAGCTGGCGATCTTCTTGTATACCTTACTCACAGGTGGGCTGAAGCCTTGGAGAGCAAGGGCGAGGCTCTTGCTGTGAGCCTTGATATCGCGAAGGCCTTCGACAGGGTCTGGCATAGGGCACTTCTGTCGAAGCTACCATCTTACGGAATCCCCGAGGGTCTCTGCAAGTGGATCGCTAGCTTTTTGGATGGGCGGAGCATCACGGTCGTTGTAGACGGTGACTGTTCTGATACCATGACCATTAACACTGGCGTTCCACAAGGTTCGGTGCTCTCCCCCACGCTTTTCATCCTGTATATCAATGACATGCTGTCTATTGATAGCATGCATTGCTATGCGGATGACAGCACGGGGGATGCGCGATATATCGGCCATCAGAGTCTCTCTCGAAGCGTGGTGCAAGAGAGACGATCAAAACTTGTGTCTGAAGTGGAGAACTCTCTGGGGCGAATCTCCAAATGGGGTGAATTGAACTTGGTTCAATTCAACCCGTTAAAGACACAAGTTTGCGCGTTCACTGCGAAGAAGGACCCCTTTGTCATGGCGCCGCAATTCCAAGGAGTATCCCTGCAACCTTCCGAGAGTATTGGGATACTTGGGGTCGACATTTCGAGCGATGTCCAGTTTCGGAGTCATTTGGAAGGCAAAGCCAAGTTGGCGTCCAAAATGCTGGGAGTCCTCAACAGAGCGAAGCGGTACTTCACGCCTGGACAAAGGCTTCTGCTTTATAAAGCACAAGTCCGGCCTCGCGTGGAGTACTGTTCCCATCTCTGGGCCGGGGCTCCCAAATACCAGCTTCTTCCATTTGACTCCATACAGAGGAGGGCCGTTCGGATTGTCGATAATCCCAGTCTCACGGATCGTTTGGAACCTCTGGGTCTGCGGAGGGACTTCGGTTCTCTCTGTATTTTATACCGTATGTTCCATGGGGAGTGCTCTGAGGAATTGTTCGAGATGATACCGGCATCTCGTTTTTACCATCGCACCGCCCGCCATCGGAGTAGAGTTCATCCGTACTACCTGGAGCCACTGCGGTCATCCACGGTGCGTTTCCAGAGATCTTTTTTGCCACGTACTATCCGGCTATGGAATGAGCTCCCCTCCACGGTGTTTCCCGAGCGCTATGACATGTCCTTCTTCAAACGAGGCTTGTGGAGAGTATTAAGCGGTAGGCAGCGGCTTGGCTCTGCCCCTGGCATTGCTGAAGTCCATGGGCAACGGTAACCACTCACCATCAGGTGGGCCGTATGCTCGTCTGCCTACAAGGGCAATAAAAAATTAATTAAAAAAAAAAAAAACCGATGGAAGAAGGTAATTGCGAAGAGGATAATTTTCTAAAGATAAATTAGGCGATTGTTTTACCAATATCCCAATACAACTGCAACAGACTGCTGTAAAGAGCAGCACGTGATTGCTTCGTGGTTGATTTGTGATGTGATTTGAGTGGCTTAGGCAGAATAGTGATGACTTAGCCCATAGCCGATCCTATGGACCAAATGGTAAACAGTCACCGTCGCCCAAAGCACATGTCTTCGGATTCTCCCGATCCATTAACGGTACTTTTAGGTACCCCAAGCACCGGTCATGGTTCTCGTCGAACCCGTCGCTTGCGACGAAGGGCTCGGCGAGTAAATTAGCCCACAGATACAGCCCACTGAGTTTCTCGCCGGATCTTCTCAGTGGGTCGCATTTCCGATCCGGTGGTAGATTCTGCGAAGCACGGCGCTTGCTAAGGTTCGTGTTAACAACATCGTCAGATTTAAGCCCTGTGAACTCACCTATTAGTTAAGGTTAGGCTGATATGGTCTCTCTAGACCATCAGCTTAGGTAGGAAAAAAAGAAAGAAAGAAAAGATGACTTAGTCTACAGCGTATCCCACAAATAAGCATACACTTTGAGAGGCTGTGCGGTTTTGATTTTAGTACTTGATCTAAGAAGAAACCTGGTGTGTACAAAATTGCACTGATCATGTATTTATATCTAAGCTGGTGTTTGATGAAACTCCCATATATTTCCAATGCCTTGTGATTTGGTCATTTATTCTGAGTTGAAGGGTAGTGTAGTTTTTTTTTTTACCTATTCGCTGGTAGACTAAAGTATTGTTACAGCTGTGCGTACGGGTAAATGAGCTCACGGGCTCAACCTGAGGGAATTTGCTAACATTAACCCTAGCACGAGCCTTGCTTCATAGAATCTACCACCGGATCGAAATCGCAACACACTGAGAAGATCCGGCGAGAAACTCAGTGAGCTGTGTTTATGGATTAGTAATTATCACATAAGATCACTTTACATTTATCGTTTATCTTAGCGAAGATCCTTAGTGTTGGAATAATAAAATCTTTTTGTTTTGTATTGAAGTAGACTCTTTATAACCAATATTTAAAATAAAAAAACTTTCCACTGTTTTTCCTCGCTAAACAAAAACAATACAATCCTTGACATCTCCCTGGCCGGTGAGCGGTGTCCTTGCAACAAACTGGGTCCAACGATAAATCTTGCATCTCTTACCCGCTGTGAGGCACACGGATTTCCGAAGATAAATTACAAGGATATTCCATTTGATGTTTATATTGTGAGAGCCTTTTTCATGAACAGCGACATATGGTTGACAGAAAAAGTGACATCGTTTGAAAATATTTGGGAATCGATGGTGTGATTACGAGTTAGGTTGGGGGAGTTTAGGGAAATGCGGGTGTCGTGAATTGTAAAGGATAGGTCTCGTAAATATTTTTTTTTGTGTTTCATGGTTCAAAAACGATTGAATAGATCACGAATTGTAAAATTGCAGCATTAAATGAAAATAAAGCGAATCTTTGTTATCTCCTCGTAAGCTGAACTGACTTTTCTCTGATACTTGTAATAGTTTTTGCTATAAACGTGTTTTGCTTTTGTTTTGTTATAAAAAAAAATTGGAAGTTCCTGGAAAATGTGGAAAATGTTGGAAATATCATATTTTTTTTAAATGTACAAGAAAACAATACTTTTCATCGAAGACAAGCAATTCCGATGGTGCATGGCCATCGATACTCACGGAAATCGGTGATGGTAAGGACGCCCTTGCTTGCCCTTATTCAATTTAGCCGCTACATAACCGGGTGACGCATAATCCCGCTCCCGGATCCTGATTCTGCTCCAATGCTGTATATGTTGGAGGCGCCATCTAGATCAGGTTCGAATATTGGGACAAAATTGGGACGCTTGGCAGCTTTCAACGAAAATGCTGCCTAAACGATTTGAGATGTAACAAGGCAATGTATTCGTGGAATATTCCTCTTTTCTAGATCTACAAATAAGTCAGCGACAGCATGATATGTCCACCTTTGAAGGCCACCCCATTTATATCCATTATAAGTTTCAAGAAAGCCCGCCGTGAAGCAGTAATGCGTTTCGGTTCGAAGGGTGGGGTAGCCGTTGTAACTATACTGAGACCTTAGAACTTATATCTCGAGGTAGGTGGCGCATTTACGTTGTAGATGTCTATGGGCTCCAGTAACCACTTAACACCAGGTGGGCTGTGAGCTCGTCCATCCATCTAAGCAATAAAAAAAATAAAAAAACTCGTCATGTTTAATGTGATAATTTAGACGGATACACTATTAATCCTTATTATTTTAAATATGTTACAAGCCTTACTACACTCAATTTATTAAGCTCTTTTACACCATGTAATTCAAATGCATATCAATATGGGCTTTGTTTTATGTTCAAAATATAGTTCTAAACTAAACTGGCATAATTTTGTTTAGAAATAGTATTACAAAGAGGAAATATTAGATATATTGTTTTATGTTACGTTCTTTTATAGGTATAGCTTTTGTTACTGTCAGGACCAGATTTGTATTAAATAAAATTCAATAAGATCAATAATAAATTATAGTACCTGCAAATCAAATCAAACCAAAAAAGTTTTATTCAACATAAATGAAAGTACATACTTGTTGAACGTCAAAAGAACTACCGCCAATTTACAAGAATTAGCCTCCGTCCTGAGAAGAATTGGCAAGAAATTCAGCGGGCATGCCTTTTTTTTTTTAAATATTATATATTTTTTTAATATTAGATTTTTTTAAATATTCATTTTTACAATAAGTAATTATAACATAACAATTATTACAATATTGAAATGCCCGGAGCGAGCAACTCATTCCCACTTTTCACATTTCAATTTTCTAGCGAAGGCAGAACGGGTCGCTCATTCTAAAACGGAATAATCCAAATTACAAGACTGTGTAACAGAACAAAGTACGGAAAATTTACAAAAAAAAAAAACGTTTCCTACAAGGAAATGTAAAACAAACACTTCCTAGGTTCACGAAGGACAGACTGTGAAGATAGGTTGGTTTTAGTTGAGCCACTTTTCCGTAACTTTCCATTATAAATCTCAGCGATATCTGGAGCATTATACCTAAAAATAAATGTAAATAGACATGCTCTAACAAAAACAGACTTCAAATAGAAAAAAAAAAGATATTCCAAAACAAATTGATATACACTAAAAAACGGTTGGCGTGATATTGAGTTATTGAGTTATTCATCTATTTGTCGCGCACGTGCTTAATGCAAATTTAAGACTTTTATGGTTTTCTCATGGATACCATTATCAGAACTGAACGAAATTGAAATAAGACCACACGGGAAGCGTCAGCTTTCTAATAAAAAAGAATCATCAAAATCGATTCACCCAGTCAAAAGTTATGAGGTATCAAACATAAAGAACGTACAGTAGAATTGAGAACCTCCTCCTTTTTCCTTTTTTGAAGTCGGTTAAAACATCACAGGTTTTTTTTTAAATGTCGCCATAATTTTACCATACCCGACCGGACGCGTGATGTTAACTTTACATAGTTCATACATTACATTTTATCATTCGACATTTTATATTGACATTTGACATCACGATTGGACTTGACATGAAAACATATTAAGATTATTATTCACAATATGTTTATGAAAAATATAATAATAAATTTATTAAATACTAGCTGTCCCCGACCGCTTCGCTGGGCATTTAAAATTAACCTTATTATTTCTCACCCCAACCAACATTTTCATCATTAACGCCCGCGCTACTGGTGTAGGGAGTCCAACACTCATATAAATATTAGCCTTTCCATTAAGTACATGACGTATTTTCTACATGGATACCAAGTTTCAAGTCAATCGAATGCATGGTTCAGTAGTTATAATGGAATATCCGTAAAAACCACCGTAGATTTTTAAATTCGTATACATGTCGGCGCACGGCTTAGATCACAAAGCGCATCCGCACCCTTTGTCAGCGAGCGCCGCCGGCACACCTGCAACGGTCGACGGCAGGCGGCTTGGATCACAGAGGGCGTCGGCACCCTTTGATGGCTCGGGTCACCGGCATATTTGCAACGATCAACGGCAGGCGGCTTGAATCACAGAGCGCGCCGGCACCCTTTGACGGCTCCGGTCACCGGTACACTTGCAACGTTCGTGGCGGTCGGCTTGGAACACACACCGCAGCGGCACCCTTTGATGGTGCGGGTCGCCGGCACACTTCAACGTTCGCGGCGGGCGGCTTGGATCACATACCGCAGCGGCACCCTTTGATGGCGCGAGTTGCCGGCACACTGGCTGACTATAAAAAGAGCTGCTGTACAATCCTTAGCTCAGAAGCGAGCGAGTCACCGTATCAGACAGAACGCTCCTGCGTAATATACGCTCTGAGTTAACATTTCTGGTTTTATTGACTTACGAAGACCACCCGCTTACCATGTCGCTACCCGAAAGTGGAAATACTCCAACATCAGAAGTGGGATCACCACGTGACGAACAACGGCCTAATGACGTAATTCAAGCTATGGCAGACGCATTTAAAACCACGATGAACGATATGATGACTCAACTGTCTTACGATCATCGCGTAACCTTGACTGAAATGATCGGCACCATGAAATCAGAAGAAAATACGCGAGTGCGCATTGCCGACGTTTATTTTCCTACATATGACCCCAATTCTAGTACCGATGTACACGATTGGGTAGATCTTATTACACGTACTCAAGCAGAATATGGACTTCGAGATCATGAGGTACGATTAAAAGCAGCAAGTGTATTAAAAGGTCGTGCAAAGACATGGGCAGATAGTAGCCTCCTAAGGACAACAACCTGGACGGAAATGCGGGATGACATGTTGCAAAGTTTCGAACCCGAATCCAGGTACTTTGCAGATATTCTGAGTTATAGAAATTACACCATTGACGAGGCAGAAAACATTCAAGATTTTATTTCAAACGTGTGGCGTATGTTCAAAAGGATAGTAAAACCTCATCCAACGGAACAGGATGCAGTAGAATTTGTCATTGGGAGCATTGGAGATGAACGGATTCGGACAGAACTGCTCAATAGCAAGTCAAATACTGTTCCGGAGTTAATTGCTATAGCCAAAACGTTTCGCAAACGAAAGAATATACCAACTAAACCGACTGAGTTCAGTAAGCAACCTCGTTTGAACTTTAATCATGATAGATCCAACTTGACTTGTCATGTTTGTGGAAAAACAGGTCATTTTGCTGGATATTGCCCGGAAAATGCAATTCGACGTGGAACGTTTTCAGCATCAGGATCAGGAGCTTCTTTCTCATCAAGAGATTCGCCTGTACCATCCATTAAGGAGTGTTCCTACTGTAAAGGGACTCGACACACTACAGAAAGATGTTTTAAAAGAATTGCTGACGAACAACACAGTAAAAGAGTGAATCTATGACGGAGTACTGAGACTAAGGCACATATTAATGCCTTCATGATAAAGACTGAACAAAACAAATTGGAAGAGCGAGGCAGATTTTTCTGCCATAGAAATCTGTATTGTGGCTTTCGGGACAAAGAAAGAATACATCGAAGTGTTTGAAAGGAATCTGTCCAGTCCCGACTTACTCTCACGCACAATTAATTAATCTGAGTGCACATTATTGATATTTTCATTTGTCTTGAATTTTGTGTTGAGCTTGACCACTAATCACTTACAAATTATTGTTTTCAGTTCAGTGAAATCATCAGAGAAAGGCTTTCGACAAACAAAGTGACCTCTGGGGAACTGAATATTTCATTTAAATAATGTTGTGGAACAGCGGCCCTACAAAATGAACTAGTAGAAATAAAAATACTCTACTTCTACATAATGCCCCGTTCGTATACCAGAAATTCACTAAAAGTACTGATAGAAGAAGCGACTCTGATTTACTTGGATAGCCTCCTTATGCTTGGAAGATTGGTAGAAGAAACTTTACAAAGATTGTACTAAGTACTTTGGGCCGAATGGCACCACTACGGGAATTGAAAAAATCAGGAACGAAATGGATATGGACTGCCTCTCACGAAGCAACAAGATTAAACATAATCGATTACCGTACCTGCGCGCTGCTTCATACCATGTTCAAAGAGGGCGTACCAATTGAACTTCATACAGATGCAAGTGATGCTGATCTAACTATCACTCATATGAATTGGAGACTGTGGCTGTTGTAAGATCCATAAAACCTTTATGTAACTTTTTATACGACAGAAAGCTCACTGTTGTCACAGACTGCAATGCTTTGAAAACCTTTCGATATATGCAAGAACTACTGCCACATGTGCATCGGTGGTGGCCTTTTCTGCAAAATGTTAACTTTGATGTCGAGGATCGTAAAAGAGAAAGACTAAAACACATCAATTGTTTTAGTAAGAACCATATTACCCAGAAAACCCTTAACTTGACTTTGGATAAAGACTGGTTAGTAATGAAACAGTACAGAGATCCTTTTTAAGTAGCCTAATCAATGATATCAAGAACAATGGCAATAAAAACACTGAATACTTAATTAGAGACGAAGTTTTATGCCAAAAACTTAAGCTGGAGAATGGAAGAACCAAGACTCTAAAAGCGGTACCACAATGCTACCAATGGAGTATCATAAATAATTACCACAAAGTTTTAAAACACTTTGGCTGGGAGAAAGCACTCGAAAAACTCAAAGAACACTTTTGGTCTGACAAATTGAGCTCAAAAGTTCGCAGCTTCATAGACAATTGCGTGGTTTGTAAAACTATGAAAAGTACTTCAGGCACAGCACAGACAATTCACGTAGATATCTCTGGGAAATTGAGTGGACCTGAAAAAGAATACGTCTTTGTACGGTTGATGCCTTTTCCAAATTGTTTTATTAAAGCATGCTACTAAGAAAAGTCAAGAATCGGCCTTGCAACACTTGTATTTCTTTTTGGAACTCTCAAGAGGATAATCGTCGATGGTGATGGTGCATTCGTGTCCTAATATAAACAATACTGTAAACAGTACGGCATTGAACTGCACCACATCGTAGCATACACGAATAGATCAAACGGCCAGGCCAAAAGAATTTTCCGCATCGTTAAATATGGACTCACTGTCATTAGTAATATTCAGCAGGATCACTGGGAACACAACTTGCTATTAACTGTACAGTACCTATCCAAAGCAACTGGGAAAGCACCTATGGAATGGAGCTAATTTCAATTATTGATGAAGAAAATGAGAGCTAATCCTAAATTTTCTGTAAAATAGTGTATGAAAGGATGACCGAACGGGCAGAGAAAACTAAAGCTAAATTTGATAGCACTAAAGCAAAAATGAAAGGAATTGACTAGGGTCAATACGATTTAACCCTTCCGGTTGAGAACCAAAGTAAGTCAAAAAGTTCGGGGGTTACGAGATAAAGAAGGTCCTTCCTAATAACCGATACGAGGTCAAGAAAATCACAGAACGTGGAAAAGTAGCCCATGAAAATTACAAGCAGCTCCCAAACTATGGAAAACAGAATGAGATTGCCGTGTCGGCGTATGAATTTCCATTAGAAGAGATCAATGAGATACAATTTTTGGAATGAGGCTTCTCTTTGTGTGCCTAACTTTGAACGCCAGCGAAGAGGCTTGGTTGTTCCAATATTATTGATGACATGTAACCCAGATTTTGAACACCAGCGCGTAGGCTTGGTTGTTGCAATATTAGTAATGGCGTGTAGGCCTAAGTCTGAACACCAGCGCTTGGGCTTGGTTGTTGATGCCGTGTAGGCCAGACTTTAAACATCAGCGTGTAGGCCTGGATGTTGCAATATGAGTAATGGCGTGTAGGCCTAAGTTTGAACACCAGCGTGGAGGCTTGGTTGTTGATGGCGTGTAGGCCAGAGTTTGAACACCAGCGTGTAGGCTTGGTTGTTGCAATATAAGTAATGGCGTGTAGGCCTAAGTCTGAACACCAGCACTTGGGCTTGGTTGTTGATGCCGTGTAGGCCAGACTTTGAACACCAGCGTGTAGGCTTGGTTGTTACAATATGAGTAATGGCGTGTAGGCCTAAGAGTTTGAACACCAGCGTGGAGGCTTGGTTGTTGCAATATGAGTAATGGCGTGTAGGCCTAACTTTGAACACCAGCGTGGAGGCTTGGTTGTTGCAAAATTATCAATGGTGTTGAGGCCATACTTTGAACACTAGCGTGCAGGCTTAGTTGTTACAATGTATGGTGTCGATACCCAACTTAAGTACCACTACCAAGATTCAAGTAATTTATCATTACAGGACTAATGCCGCAGAGACGCGTCAATTGTAGAATGGCCGTGTCGGCGCACGGCTTAGATCACAAAGCGCATCCGCACCCTTTGTCAGCGAGCGCCGCCGGCACACCTGCAACGGTCGACGGCAGGCGGCTTGGATCACAGAGGGCGTCGGCACCCTTTGATGGCTCGGGTCACCGGCATATTTGCAACGATCAACGGCAGGCGGCTTGAATCACAGAGCGCGCCGGCACCCTTTGACGGCTCCGGTCACCGGTACACTTGCAACGTTCGTGGCGGTCGGCTTGGAACACACACCGCAGCGGCACCCTTTGATGGTGCGGGTCGCCGGCACACTTCAACGTTCGCGGCGGGCGGCTTGGATCACATACCGCAGCGGCACCCTTTGATGGCGCGAGTTGCCGGCACACTGGCTGACTATAAAAAGAGCTGCTGTACAATCCTTAGCTCAGAAGCGAGCGAGTCACCGTATCAGACAGAACGCTCCTGCGTAATATACGCTCTGAGTTAACATTTCTGGTTTTATTGACTTACGAAGACCACCCGCTTACCATGTCGCTACCCGAAAGTGGAAATACTCCAACATACATACTATACGGGATATAGACTACCACGATGACGAAATCCATGGTTCAAGCCACTAGTGAATACGAATCCAGAGTCAGAAACCTCCTCACGATACGCCGTGTCAAGAATGATTGCCTTTTGCAAATAGCGGTAGTCTCGTGAGAAAGTTAAATATTGTATCCATTTATCATTTACTGCCAAACATTCAAAGTAGCACCAAACACGTCTTTTCGGATCCTCCCGATCCACTAATGGTGCATTTAGGTACCTCAAGCATCGGTCACAATCCTCGTCGAATCCATCGTTTGCGATGAAGGGATTTTACTAAATTAGCCCACAGACACAGCCCACTGAGTTTCTCGTCGGATCTTCTCAGTGGTTCGCGTTTCCGATCCGGTAGTAGATTCTGCGAAGCACTGCTCTTGCTAGGGCTAGTGTTAGCATCGTCACCAGGTTAGAGCCCCGTGAGCTCACCTACACGAAATGGTCGTGCCATTCTGCCAAGAGCGCAACCGACTGAGAATAGCCTAATCTATATATGTATATAAAAATGAATTGCTGTTCGTTAGTCTCGCTAAAACTCGAGAACGGCTGGACCGATTTGGTTAATTTTGGTCTTGAATTATTTGTGGAAGTCCACAGAAGTTTTAAAAGGTAGATAAATATGAATAACCTAGGAATTAAATAAAAATAACAATTTTGTTTTTCCTTTCATGTCCCCCCCACCCCCCCGTTGGACGGATTCCTTTTGTTTGTTTTAAGTTTATTTTATACAAAAGTTTAGGTCTTTTATTTATCGATTGAGGCACTACGAAGTCTGCCGGGTCAGCTAGTTCTTAATAAAAAATTGCAGCTATCTGCGGGATTTGAACACCGGCACAGTATTAACACTCGATACGAAAGCACCGGGCGTCTTATCCTTTGGGCCACGACGATTTTGTTTAAGTTACGGTATCAAATTGCTAGATGTAAAAAATACGTAATTAACAAACAGATGTTTTTTTTGACGTCCGGTACAAAACATAGTTTTACGTTGAATTTTGATGATTAAACACAGAATGGGCGAGCAGGGGCGTCAATGTATCTCATATTACAACATATAATCTCAATGAATGAATTCCAACAGAACTAAACGCGGTATACGCTTTTACGCATTGGCCGTTGTAAAAACCAGACATGAGACATTGGAATGATAATGCATCACTGGGCGTGCAGTTCAAAGATATTGTAGGCTAAATAGTGCAAATGTATAATATACCCTTTAAGTGACTTTTTATTTTTTTATTGCTTAGATGGGTGGACAAACTCACAACCCACCTGGTGTTAAGTGGTTACTGGAGCCCATAGACTTCTACAACGTAAATGCGCTACCCATCTTGACATAGAAGTTCTAAGGTCTCAGTATAGTCACAACGGCTGTCCCACCCTTCAAACCGAAACGCATTACTGCTTCACGGCAGAAATAGGCGGGGCGGTGGTACCTACCCGTGCGGACTCACAAGAGGTCCTACCACCAGTTTGAAGTCTCAAATTTGCATTAAGTATGTGCGCGACAAATAGACGAATAACTCAATATCACGCCAACTGATTTCGATGATTATTGTTTTTAGTGTATATTAATTTGTTTTGGTATATCTTTTTTTTTCTATTTGAAGTCGGTTTTTATTTTTCTTAAATTTTATGAATTTTATTAAGACATGTAGGAGTCTGTGTACATACAGTCTCTTCTTTATTTCGCGTGTTTATGATTCACTCGTAATTAACATCACAATTGAAACAATAAGAGTTTTATTGTTGCAGCGGCTTACACAGTTATTCACTTTTTTTTTTGTCATGATTAATTAAGATGGTAAAAAAATCTTGTGTCACAGACTATCTTAATTTTTTTATCTCTCTTGCTTTCCGGGTTACGCATCATAAAAAAGGTGCGTTCTTAAACGCTACAGATATATATATGTCGGCACGCGTCAGGGATGGCTGAGCACTCGTAGTCGATTGAACTCAGTTTAGTCAATAAAATTTTTCAATAATAATTATTGAAACTCAACACACACAACTTTCACAATGACAGGGTAAACCGACAGTTTCGTTGCACATACCGACAGACCGACTGACTGACTGACAGGGACTCACTGACTGAGACGGACAGAATTACTGTCTGACACGGAATGCCACGACTCTGTCCACGTACCGCCATTTTATACTGTGGCGTTACGGAGTCTACCCGTCATTTTGTGATATCTAACAAAACAACATTTCATCATTTAAAATAATAATCAAAACCACCGTCTTAATATTACTAAAAGTCTCTGACACGTCACACGTCCCTGTGTGACGCTCCTGCAAGGAAAACAACCTTCTGCAATATCTAACAGGTTTCGTCTCGGCCACTCCTGATTCATTCACGATTGAGGATTGGGATTCGTTTCATTACAAACCATAACGTTAGCTTTCAACAAGATCTTTAACAGACTTTGTTAACCTGTGTGAGTAGATAACTTAATTACCCAACTATTAGTGATACACTATACAACTGAAAAATTTCATTAATGCTCAATAAGCATTAGAAACCCGAGTTATTACAAAACAACTCAATCTGAGCAGTATTTCATCAGTATTATGTATCAACCACAAACTATCGTTACAATTACTTCCATCTAGTGAGAGTAGCTCATGCCACCTATATCGAGTGACGATAACCCAATTCAAGTGCCACCTCCATCGAGTAGCTCTTGACTACTTATTGCCTCCATCCGGCAAATAAGGGGGACCTCCATCTGGTACCCAACTTCAACACAAAACACTAATGCCTCCATCCGGCACGCAAGTGGAACTTCCATCCAGTACCAACTTCAACCATAAAACACATCGCAATGCCTCCATCCGGCAATAAAACGAACACATCACCTAAATCGAGCGAGGTGTTCAATTACCAGTCATAAATAACGCTGAATACTGTTCTTTACTAATCACACAAAATAGGACAACAAAATCCTTACTTTAATCAGTCAGTTGTATCGTGGTCTTTTGATCCTACATCTTCTACATCACTAGTGTCAACAAAATCGTATAGAACGCTCCTGGCCTGGCTGCCGGCGCAGCTAGTGACATTGCCACCCAAATTATCATTAAAACAAATGATAAAACCAATACACATCACTTCACAATATAGAGTCAAGGTCATTAGTAGACCAACACAACAATAGTCTCCATTGAGACCCAGGTCTCCGCTGTACCAATCGATGGAGATACTCTCACCTCACTGATCAGTCTCGTCAGTAGCACTACTTAGAGGCAACCTTATGTAATCATAGATTCTATTACCAGTTAAAGCAATCTGTCTTCATTTCAACAAAATTCAACATCGAATTTTACTAAATTTCCAATGTTCTGGTCTCGTCAAAGTTAATCTCTTACTTTCAGTATCATTTTAAGTAAAAACCTTTTGGGATATGGCACGCGAACTATAAAGAATTCGAAGGGGCTCGCCTCTGTTATTCTTATGGTAGAACAATTTAAAAAAAAAAAAACAAAATGTGTGCAATTCACACGTGGTGGAAGTGAAACCTTCCAAAATTAAAATACAATTATCCTAAACGTCTTAAGTAAATGTAAAATGTTGTCATTAGTAAATAATTGTAAGGTAGCGCCCTCTGTGAATTGATATTTTAATTTCACGTATAATCCTAAATTAAAATTCACTACAAGAGCTTTCATACACACGTTAGTATTAAAAAAATCTCACAGATGGCGCTGTATTAAATAGTATGTTGTTTATTTCTGTCTCCTTTGCTGGCTTCATCCTACACATTTTTGTATTTGTGTCTCTTACCTGTGTTGCATCCGGTTTGAAATCACAACGATTCTAAAGAAGTTTTCACTTCAAAAGATGTACGGCTTCTAGCACTTCTTGTCAAGAACAATTCCATGAGCTCATCGCGAGCTTGGTCATCAATAACGCAAGTCTGGGCTTCGAATAAGGACACTAGATTTAAGAGTTATATTTCGCTGAATGCTCAATCTCACTGAACCGATTAAAACAACTATCAGGTAGTACATGACATACAATAGGTAAGCAATAAACCATCGCATAGGATTTGTTCCGTACAGTTTTGAGTCAAAACAACAGAAACCTTTTATGAGAACCATCGTATAAAATTGCTGAATTATGAAGCTACTACTAATAGATTTCTTGACAAGAGAGCATTCGGCACCCGAATCCAAATAAAAATAATACGACTCACCAGATTGTTTTTATTTACCAAAATTGCCCGATATTACGCAGCTACCGGCACGTCGCTCCGCTCGGCCGGTGAATAGTTGACCCATCGAGCGCCGACAGACGGCGTTTGCGTCCCATATCTCGTATTGGCTGCAGCAATCACGTGTCGATTGCGACACGGCCTTCCTGATTGTACACGTCCTCGTGTGATGGTTAACCTACAATCAAAAACATCCACGAGAACACTTGTTCCGCTCGATCACTCCTGACTACACTTTACGACTTATCGGAAAATTTAAAGTCATCAAAGCTTTAAACTGTTTTATTACCATTTTAACCAAATCAAACAATAGGGTATACAAAGTTCACTATTCAGCAGCAAGAGCACGTACCACAGTCGTTCATCAAACTTCAAATTTACTCTGTACAAATCAGGCATAGCTTACAGGAACTCAGATCAAACAAAACTTCCGAGTAAAAATATCTAACGCCACGGCTCTCCAGCCGACCAGCAATCGCAATTGCCCTCATGATGCGCATCCACCGCGTGGATCGCCCGTGTGCATCACCCGCTGACTACACACGATGGTCTTTACAGACCCCGACCTCCGCCAGAGCCAAACGCGCACCGCGCACCCACGGACTACTTGAGTTGCCTCAAGAGACACCGATTTCTACTGGGCTACGACTACGTAATAGCTACTGGTACGGTCGAACACAATACGGCCGATAGACTATCCTTACTCGAGTTTTCACCACAATTTAAGCTTGCTCTTCATCATCATCATTTACATCAACCTCGACTGGTATGTGTCATGCTGGCATTTTTCTTAGCCTATCATGTGGGTATTTGTAAGTACGTTTTGAATTTAAAGCTTTCAATGTGTAACGGTCACCATCCAATACTTCAACTACTTTAAACGGCCCTTTAAACTTCGTATCTAATTTCGTTTGATTACGCTCTTCGATTTAATGTGTGGACGAGCTCACAGCCCACCTTGTGTTAAGTGGTTACTGGAACCCATAGACATCCACAGCGTAAACGGACCACACACCTTGAGATAGAAGTTCTAAGGTCTCAGTATAGTTACAACCGCTGCCCCACCCTTCAAACCGAAATACACCACTGCTTCACGGCAGAAACAGGCAGGGTGATGGTACCCGTGCGGTCGATGGCACTATACGGAGCACCCGTCTGGTGCCACGTCCTTACCCACGAGAACGACGCCGTGCTGCGACGCCGGCAGCGCGCGATCGCAGTCAAAGTTATTCAAGGATACCTCACAGTCTCCTACGAGGCGGCGCGCCCTAGCGCAAGTGCAGCCGGAGCGCGGAGGCTCCAATCTCGGCAGTCCGTGCTGGAGGCGTGGTCCCGTCGTTTGGCGGACCCGTCGGCCGGCCTCCGTACCGTCGAGGCGATCTGCCCGGTTCTTGCGGACTGGGTGGGCCGCGACCGCGGAAGTCTCACCTCCGGCTACCTGTGCAGACTCACAAGACATTTTACCACCATGCAAACTTCTTATCGCAACAAATCTTACCAGCCACCACGCAAACTACAATTTTACGGGTTCCACCTCTCCTACACGATGTTACTCCCACACTGAGGAAGCTAACCGCGAACACTTGTCAAGCACGCACAAGCACGCACTTCACCGGAAAAACCTGCATCTGCCAACGGAACCCGAACACCGCCGCATCGCCAGACACGAACGCACCGGACGTCTTATCTTACAGGTCACGACGACTTCAGATGTGTCAATTTTTCTTCTCCACGGAAACTTGCTTGCTTTCTTGTTTGCTTGCTTGCTGGAGCCCGAAGTCATCGAACGTGTAGTGTTATTGGTATTGAATCGAGTAGATTCTAAAATTTCAGTGACAATTCACAGTCTCATGTCCTGGTTTACTGCACTAGTGCCATGTAACTCTAGCAGTAGTCATTGGCTTAAAAACGATCGTGTCGGAACTACCCACTCGTCATGACAGATCCATTATTGCGATCGAAGTTTCACTTGAGATTTGCACTTGCCTTAATTTCTTGCAATAGCTTGTTACGTGTTGTATTTCCGCTAGTAAATGCCATGTGATGAAGTCGACGTCAAACTGGGCAACATGAGCCAGAACGTAAGATGTGATGATTTCTTCGTGGCTCAGATCTTCCATCGAGGTAACAGAGACGTTATTACACGACTTACGTATGCTGCATTCACGCTCTTGTGGCGTACCACTACCAGTATTCTGATCTGCATCATGTTTTTTTTGCTGTACTTCGAACATGTTCAAACACGTCACGCCAGTGAGAGTAGAGTCCTGATCTCACTTCTGATGTCGGCACGCGTCAGGGATGGCTGAGCACTCGTAGTCGATTGAACTCAGTTTAGTCAATAAAATTTTTCAATAATAATTATTGAAACTCAACACACACAACTTTCACAATGACAGGGTAAACCGACAGTTTCGTTGCACATACCGACAGACCGACTGACTGACTGACAGGGACTCACTGACTGAGACGGACAGAATTACTGTCTGACACGGAATGCCACGACTCTGTCCACGTACCGCCATTTTATACTGTGGCGTTACGGAGTCTACCCGTCATTTTGTGATATCTAACAAAACAACATTTCATCATTTAAAATAATAATCAAAACCACCGTCTTAATATTACTAAAAGTCGTTATCCACGACAACTACAAGTCGCTATCCACGACATATATATATGAAGAAGAAAGTGCACAACGCTAATATTTTTTAAAAATAATGCATAAAATTTACATTAAATCAATAAAGAAAACATTACACATACTACCATGTATTTGATGCACACACGCATGCATACTATTTATTTATTGTCAAACTTTTGTATAGTTACAAATCACTTCAAAGAAAGAAATAGATTCTCAATACGTCTGTAATATTTTTCCTTATGCGTGTTATCTAGGAACCTTTTCAATGAGATCATATATTTTTTTAAATATTTTTTTTAATTTGAGAGCTGGTGATTCTGATATGATTCCGTTTAATTTTATTAAGTTTTTTTTTTATAAAGATGCGTTGTGATGCTATTGTAATCTCTTCATCACCCGGCGTGTGTTTCGAAGATATTGTAGGCTATATAGTGCAAATTATGTACAATATACACTTTAAGTAGCTTCAAAGAATGAAGTAGATTCTCAATACGACTGTAATATTTTTCTTATGCGTGTTACCTAGGAACTTTTTCTAGGAGATTTTTTTTTATTTAAATATGACTCATTTTTATGGATTGGTACACCGCGCGTAATTCGTTTCCAAATGATTCTTGTCCACCTGATGGTTGTCTGGAAGAGATCGCTCTTAGCGATAAGACCGGCAATTGTACTTTTTTTGTATTTAATGTATCGCATTGTTTATTTGTTTTTTGGTGTACAATAAAGAATACTCTCTCTCTCTCTCTCTCTTGCTCTCCCTCTCTCTTGCTCTCTCTCTCTCTCTCGCTCTTTCTCTCTCTTGCTCTCTCTCTCTCTCTCTCTCTCGCTCTTTCTCTCTCTCTCTCTCTCGCTCTCTCTTTATTTTGAGAGTTGGTGCTTCTGATATGGTTCGGTTTTTTTTTAGTCAGTAGTTTTTAATAGTTGTCTTTTATTGAATGTTTAACTTTAATTGACCGCGTCCTTACCTTTTCTTGCTTTATCTACTTTTTTCTGTTGAATGAAACTTTATGAAATCGTAAAAAAAAAACATGTTTTAGTTTGATAAATGTTTTAAAAATATAGTAACTACCTACATTTTCTTTCTATTAAAACTAAAACTGATATTTTACGCTTCGTTTTGCGTCATTGATTTAATATTCATAAATCTATGACTGACTGACTACAAACTGTATACTACGGGTATTAACTTCAAAACATTATGTATTAGTGTTGGTATTAACATTCGATTATATACACAAAGAACTTCTGCTTTATATCTTCACTGTTCGTTTTCATATTTTGCAACGTTTTCATTAAATTTAGACTTTCAAGGTAGAATGGTAGAATCTTGGTTCTAGAATAATATAGTATGCTAGAATAACTAGCGACTTGAATTGTTTTGGTTTTTATTGCTTAGATGGGTGGACGAGCTCGCAGCCCACCTGGTGTTAAGCGGTTACCGGAGTCTATAGACAACTACAACGTAAATGCGCCACCCACCTTGAGATATAAGTTCAAAGGTCTCAGTATGGTTACAACGGCTGCCCACCCTTCAAACCGAAACGCATAACTGCTTCAAGGTAGAAATAGGTAGGGTAATGGTATCTACCCGTGCGGACTCACAAGAGGTCCTACCACCAGTAAGAAGTTTTAGCATTGCTCACCTTAATTCTGATCGACATAGATCGTGTCTAGTTTGATGACTTTCCTCTCATAACCGGTTGCATAACACCTCTTCGTGTGTCTTCTTTATCTTCGGCAGTCCTAAATGCTTCTGGATTAGGTATGTCTGTAGTGATACTGTCATCTTTAACCAACGGGTAGGTGATCGACCTTATAATGAATTTAAATTTTTATTTATATCCATCAAAATCAACCTTTCAAGTCCTGGTTAAATATATATGACCAACCATACTCGCTCGCTTCGCTGGGCATTTAAAATTAACATTATTATTTATTGTCATTATTATTAGGGAGTCCAACACTCGTAAAAATATCCATTCGCCTATCCATTAAGTACATGTATTTTCTACACGGATACCAAGTTTCAAGTCAATCGGATGCATGGTTCAGTAGTTATAACGGAACATCTGTAAAAACCACTGTAGATTTATATATTAGTATAGACTAGCGGGATCTTGTGCTCGTCTATGAAACTACGAGATGGCTACGCAGTGGGATACTGCAGAGTATTTCGGACTCCCGCCGAACCGACTTGCTGACGTCACCGCCGTAGAAGGCAATAGTGTAGGGCATCTTAAACAAAAATACTTATGCACTTTTCACCCGAACGTCCGAGCCACACTTGGTACATTACCCCAAGAGGAAGAAAGGTCATTTTCAGCTCGTTTTCGCTTAGTTTATACAAACTGATTAATAAAGAATTGCTATCGATGCCTTTGCTGCTATAAACGGTATTATAATTAAAACTACCTCGTAAGATATGCCAGGGCATGAGGGAGGGTACAAGACCGCGCGGCAGATCACCGTTACGATGATCCGACCAAATAAAGGCAGCTCTAAATGGTCCCGTTAACGAGTGCACAAGAAGGGGCGCGGTACGCGAGGAATGGCGGCGTCTTGCGAAGCGCACCACCACCCGAAATGATGACAACAAGCACTCTGCCAAGAATGCAAACTACTGAGAAGTAAAATATGCTGCACATACTTAGTCTGACCATAAATACTGTTACAATTAAAAGTATTTTTTTATTTATTGCTAATAACATTTATTACTTTTACAGTGTGTTAGTTTAATACATAAATATAAAACAATTTAAAGTATAAAAAGCTTATTCGAAGTGGTCTCAATTGGCTGCAGTACAGTCCTTTAAGCGTTGAGACCAGTTATCAATAGAAGCACGCACTCTTTCCATGGGAACATTTTTCACTGCCAATCGTACGTATTGTTTTAGGCACTCCAAGTTATCATGGCGCTTAGAGCAAGCCGTACTCTCTAAAACTGACCACAAATCATAATCCAGCGGAGATTGAGACTAGACGACGTCCAGTCTTCAGCTCTGATGAAGTCCGAAACGTTCGTTTCCAACCAAGACTGCGTAGACCGAGCTTTATGACCTGGCGCCGAGTCTTGCTGGAAGGACCATTCTTGATTATTGAACATGGTGTTGTTAAGGGGCTTCATTACCTTCTCAAGAATGGTATCTTGATACACTAGTGCCGATGTTTTGATACCTTTTTCACAAAAGTATGGCTCAGTCACTCCTTCAGAGCTAATACCCCACCAAACCATCACTGAAGTCGGATAGTGCCCACGTTGTACTCTGTCGACTAATTGGGAAGCTTCCTTAGAGCTTTGAGCATAAATACGGTTATTTTGTTTGTTAAAATGTTGCTCAATTGTGAAAATTTTCTCATCCGTAAACAGATTTTCTATGACCTCCCTTTGCGTACCGCTTCAGTAGTTGTTTCGATTTTACCACCTTATTCTCTTTTAAATTATCAGTTAAGAAATGACCAGTACGTCTCTTATAGGCTGCAAGTCCTAAGTCATCTTTTAAAACACGCGACATGGTTCTAGGTGCTATCTTCATCTCCCGAGATAAAATGTTTTGCTTTTGGAAAGGATTTCTTCGAATTCTTTCACTTACTGCTTTGACCACCTTTTTCGTACGAACACTACGTGGACGGCCAGATCTTTTTCTGTCATAAACAGAAGAGGTCTCATTGCACCTATTAATAGCCCGGTACACAAACATTTGACTAATACCAAGCGTATGGAGAGTTTTAAAAATTGCATTTGTCCATACCTCCATACCTACTTTGTGTAATGCGATCACAGCGATTCGATTCTCTTTATCACCCCACTCCATTTTAATATCGCAAAATATTGTACAATGTATTGGCGCCAAAATGAGGAAACTCAATGAGCAATCATATAAAAATGACAGATTCCAAATTTAAATGTAATATTTTGTTTATTTTTAATTGTGGCCAGTATTTATGGCCAGATTAAGTATAACATTTATTTAACAGTGCTTGTGATGGTAGGGCGTATTGGGAGCCCGGTCGGGAAGGTAACGCCATCCTGCCTATTTCTGTCGAAAGCTTGTTCATGTTCTTCGATTAGACACGATAGATTAGGCATATACGTTACAAATTAAGATACTCATGGTGAATTTATGGAAGAAAAAATATATAAAAACTTTCTTAATCCATATACGAATTCAGATATCTCTAAGTTCGACGTTTCGTACCGTTCATAATCTTATACCTTTATATTATATATGTCGGCGCAAATATGACTATTTACCTACTGATCATCAACTAATTACTCTGTGATAAGAAATTGATGTTAAACAGTCCCTTTTATTGTAATTTCAATACTTTAAAATCTTGTAAACACGCTCACGTGTTTAATACTTGTAAACACGCTGACGTGTACGAAGTCCTATAAATACGGCCGTGCTGTCTAGCATTTAGTCATTCGTGTCCGAGCCGTAGTACAGTTCGGATCTCTCTGTAACGTTGTTAAGCTTCTCGTGCAATATACGCAGTTCTCGTGAAGTTTTGTTTTGGAAGCCCAAACATGAGTCATCATCGAGAACTTAAAGACCGTGACGTCAACAATGCTGACGTCACACTTTTTAAAAACATTCCTTCAGCGTTTCTCCTCCGTCATCAGAAGTGGGATCACATGCCGCCTCCGCTCAGCAACAACCTGGAGACCATTTAACCATATCGGCGGAAGAAGACTACCCTCCAGCAACAGCCGATGAGCCTATACATCTACTTCACAAATCAGCATGGTCGAGCAACAAAATCAACACTCAAAGATAAGTTTTTATTTTTGATTACTAAAATTCCACTACATAAGTACCACAGTGTACGCCCACTACATAAGTACCACAGTGTACGCCCACTACATAAGTACCACAGTGTACGCCCACTACATAAGTACCACAGTGTACGCCCACTACATAAGTACCACAGTGTACGCCCACTACATAAGTACCACAGTGTACGCCCACTACATAAGTACCACAGTGTACGCCCACTACATAAGTACCACAGTGTACGCCCACTACATAAGTACCACAGTGTACGCCCACTACATAAGTACCACAGTGTACGCCCCCTACATAAGTACCACAGTGTACGCCCCCTACATAAGTACCACAGTGTACGCCCCCTACATAAGTACCACAGTGTACGCCCCCTACATAAGTACCACAGTGTACGCCCCCTACATAAGTACCACAGTGTACGCCCACTACATAAGTACCACAGTGTACGCCCACTACATAAGTACCACAGTGTACGCCCACTACATAAGTACCACAGTGTACGCCCACTACATAAGTACCACAGTGTACGCCCACTACATAAGTACCACAGTGTACGCCCACTACATAAGTACCACAGTGTACGCCCACTACATAAGTACCACAGTGTACGCCCACTACATAAGTACCACAGTGTACGCCCACTACATAAGTACCACAGTGTACGCCCACTACATAAGTACCACAGTGTACGCCCACTACATAAGTACCACAGTGTACGCCCACTACATAAGTACCACAGTGTACGCCCACTACATCCTTATCCGAACACCTTAAATAAATCTACGAGAACCGCCGAGAAATCTACGAGAACCGCCGAGAACCCTACGATACCCTACGATACCCTCCGAGAACCCTACGATCAAGTGCATTAATAGTCTCAAACTTACATGGTTACAAGTAACGCAAGTATAACAGATGCGCTACTCAGAGAAACTTTTTATTCCTACAGGTCAATGAGAATCAAAGAAAAACCTACGAGAATCAACGAGGCCGGTGCAGAGCGCGCACCGCCTGTCAGTATGGCCGTGTCGGCGCAAATATGACTATTTACCTACTGATCATCAACTAATTACTCTGTGATAAGAAATTGATGTTAAACAGTCCCTTTTATTGTAATTTCAATACTTTAAAATCTTGTAAACACGCTCACGTGTTTAATACTTGTAAACACGCTGACGTGTACGAAGTCCTATAAATACGGCCGTGCTGTCTAGCATTTAGTCTACCCCATGATCTGTAAGCGGAGTAAAATGTCCCTTCGGAACAAGGTGACACTTTACAAAACTTGCATAAGGCCCGTCATGACTTACGCGAGTGTGGTGTTCGCTCACGCGGCCCGCACACACATAGACACCCTCCAATCCCTACAATCCCGCTTTTGCAGGTTAGCTGTCGGGGCTCCGTGGTTCGTGAGGAACGTTGACCTACACGACGACCTGGGCCTCGAATCAATTCGGAAATACATGAAGTCAGCGTCGGAACGATACTTCGATAAGGCTATGCGTCATGATAATCGCCTTATCGTTGCCGCCGCTGACTACTCCCCGAATCCTGATCATGCAGGAGCCAGTCACCGTCGACGCCCTAGACACGTCCTTACGGATCCATCAGATCCAATAACCTTTGCATTAGATGCCTTCAGCTCTAATACTAGGGGCAGGCTTAGGGACCCCGGTAACCGTACTCGTCGAACTCGACAAAGAGGTCGACGTGCAACCTAACCCATGCATCAGCCCGCTGAGTTTCTCGCCGGATCTTCTCAGCGGGTCGCGATTCCGATCCGGTAGTAGATTCATTCGCGAAACAATTGCTCTTGAGTTGTTAGGTCTCCTTCGGAGGCGCTCGGGCAGTTGTTAGCAAATCCCACCCCTCTTGGCTGAGCCTTTGCTCGCCCACCTGTCCTGGTGAAACTGGAAAGGCCTTCGGGCCACCAGTAAACTTTCAATCATAAAAAAAAAAAAAAAAAAAAGCATTTAGTCATTCGTGTCCGAGCCGTAGTACAGTTCGGATCTCTCTGTAACGTTGTTATGCTTCTCGTGCACTATACGCAGTTCTCGTGAAGTTTTGTTTTGGAAGCCCAAACATGAGTCATCATCGAGAACTTAGAGACCGTGACGTCAACAATGCTGACGTCACACTTTTTAAAAACATTCCTTCAGCGTTTCTCCTCCGTCATATATATATAATCTGAACCACGGAAACGGTTCCAACGATTTTCATAAAATTTAGTATGCAGGAGATTTCGGGGGCGACAAATCGATCTAGCTACGATTTATTTTCAGAAAATGATGTTTTATTCGTGTTTTCAATAATCAACTCTTCCCGACATCTATTGGCGAATAATTATACTATTTTTGAATAATTATACTAATTGAGGGCAACTAACCGCTTTAAAGACACAACAAGATGGCGTTATCAAAAAAAAAAAACATCTAGTAGGTCATCATCTAGTAAGGAATTAAGTGTAAGGACGTAAGGAATTAACAAAATGTAAAAAATATATTCGATAAATGCTCTTGCTTAAAGTCATGAAATACAAGTATACATATTTGAATACACATCGGCCAAAAATAGATTTACTTCTAAAAATAATTGAAAAACATTTTAGTCACGACATCCTTATAAAGAGTTTGCGTGCGTAACTTACACGTCACAATACTGGATCGTAAATATTATTATCAAACTTTATCAAGTCTGTTTGTTTAACTACAGTTTAATTGTGAATGCGAAATGAGCGTTTGGCTGTTCGTTAAATATTTACTTCTAAAATCAGTTGAAGTTAATTCGTCGTGGCCTAAAGGATAAGACGTCCGGTGCATTCGTGTTGAGCGATGCACCGGTGTTCGAATCCCGTAGGCGGGTACCAATTCTCCTAATGAAATACGTACTCAACAAATGTTTACAATTGACATCAACGGTGAAGGAATAACATCGTGTAATAATAATCAAACCCACAAAATTATAATTTGCGTAATTACTGGTGTCTCTTGTGAGTCCGCGCGGGTAGGTACCATCACCCCGCCTATTTCTGCCGTGAAGCAGTAACGCGTTTCGGTTTGAAGGGTGGGACAGCCGTTGTAACTATACTTGAGACCTTAGAACTTATATCTCAAGGTGGGTGGCGCATTTACTTTGTGGATGTCAATGGGCTCCAGTAACCACTTAACACCAGGTGGGCTGTGAGCTAGTTCACCCATATAAGCAATAAATTTTTTTAAGTACAACGCATGTAAACGATTGGTTAAGACGGTATTAAGGAAAGTTCACAAACAAACTACCTTCGCTTTTGTAAAATAATATAAATATAAGTTGTCGGAACCCGATATTCCGGGTTGAACAGTCCAACAGGTTGGAGCCCTCTGTTGTTATTGTTGTACACTTAAAACTCAATAAAAGGAATTATTTGAAGAAGCTGGTTTTAATTACTATCACAGTAGAGGGCGATGATAATAATAAAGAGAATGACGTCACTATGTTTAAAAAGAACATGGTGCTAGTTGTTCCGTAATTTGCTAGTTGGTCCCTTACATACCCGATCCTGTAGACCGAATGGTAAACAGTCGAGGTCGCCCAAAACACGTCATTACGGATCCTCCTGATCCATTAACGGTGCTTTTAGGTACCACAAGCACCGGTCACCGTCCTCGTCGAACCCGTCGCTTGAGACGAAGGGTTTAACGAGCGAATTAACTCACAGACACAGCCCACTGAGTTTCTCGCCGGATCTTCTCAGTGGGTCGCGTTTACGATCCGGTGGTAGATTCTGCGAAACACTGCTCTTGCTAGGGCCAGTGCTAGCACCTCTCTGGTTTGAGCTCCGTGAGCTCACCTACACGTTAGGGCGAAGCTGACATAGCCTCTCAAGGCTATCAGCATAGGTAGGAAAAAAAAAGTTGGTCCGAACTTTCGGACCGTACATTTAGAGCGCTAGACGCGTTCCATAAGGTATCACGCTATTTGTATTTTTAAAATTATAGTAATAAAACACATACTTATTTGCATCGATTTAAGACTTTTAAATTAAAATATTCGATAAAGATCATTCGAATAAGTACTTCCTTAATACGATACTTACGCACTTTATTAATACGATATGCATTCATCGCGACTCGTTACCGGATATAAATTATAGTCTGTTCCGATCACGACTGACTGTCGAAAGTAATGTCTTATAAATATTAATAATTATTTCATAAAATATTACTTAAAAGTTATATCAGTTGGATCAAAAAAAAAAACAGGCATGTAGTGACGGTAATTATTTCTATGAAAAAGTAATGCTTAGCACTTTCTTCTTCTTCTTCCTAGGGCTTTCTCGGTCTGAAGTCAGGGTTCGCTTTCTTAATTAAGCTCCTTTACCTGGTTATCGGCATCCTTTTGAGTGAGGTTATTCTCCCACATATCCGCCCTTACCACATTCAACTAACATTTCTTAGGCCTACCGCGGTATCTTGCACCCTATGCGTACGTACGTACGTACTAATATTATAAAGCTGAAGAGTTTGTTTGTTTGAACGCGCTAATCTCAGGAATTACTGGCCTGATTTAAAAAAATATTTCAGTGTTAGATAGCTCATTTATCGAGGAAGGCTATAGGCTATATAGCACCACGCTAAAACTAATACAAGCGAAGCACCAGTAAAGAATGTTTCAAAATCGGGGTTATTTTTACCTTTTGAGAGCTTCTGCTGCGTGCGCTGCACAAACGGTTAAAGTTTCGCTAAAATAATGTATGACAGAATTGTTCCCCTATAAAAGATCTGAAAAAAGTCTGCGACAGCATAATATGTCTATATGTTAAGGTTGGCTCACTATAACGTTTTTTATGCTAACCAAATTTGTTCTAAAATAAAGCATTATTTGTAAACTATTCCACGCGGATGAAGTAGCGGGCAAAAGCTAGTGAATTATATTACAATTGTTTGTGGTAATGTTTTACCGGCAATAGGTTCTCGAGTGGCGACCGCGTATCGATAGACCACGTCGCGACGTCCCTTGACTTGACAGTTCATTTACTCCACTCCGGTGAGGTAATTTTTCGAAGGACGTGTGAGTGGAGTTTATTTTTACGATCGAGCATACGAAAATACGCGTTGGAGGTTGAGTCGAGTCGAGTTAAATCGAGTGAACGACTAAAGGTCACGAGGTTAGTGTAGGTAAATTTCCCACAATACGGACCGACAACTTGTTGAAGGACATGAGAGTCCGTTAGATGCCGGCCGGATGGTGTAGTGGACGGTCTGTGGACTGATAGATAGATAGATATTTTACTGATGGTAAATCTATACAGGTTACTGCCATTAGTCTACCTATTTCTGCCGCGAAAAGGTCCAACAATGCCTATCATATCAGTTCCAATGCAATCGAGATTGACAGTGGGAAATTAGGAAGATATGATTTCGGGACTTAAATCATAACACACTAGGGTCCTTCTTGTTTGAAAACTGGTGCTCATTCGTCGGTATTTATAAAAAAACCCATAGGCATGGTCATGGTCGTCACATACATCTAATGCTGCATAGGCGTTAAGGCATATTAGTGGTAATGTTGTAAAATTGTAACATATCGGCCACAAGCCTTGTTGAGAGTATTTAAAGATTTAAAAATAATCCCAGCAATTTGGCAGTTTGGTTGCGGCAACAGCTTTACTTGGATGTGGATGGAACATGATATTCCCTCAACGCACATATGTACGCACGCATAAGTTGTTACGAACGCTCACGGTAAACAGCTTAATCAAAATGTACATAGACATCAATGTACAATTAATTCATTATAGACGCTACGAATAACGTCATCTAAATATTACAAAAGACAGAATCCGCTATTGTTTTCTTATGTAAATGTGAAATAATTAAAATAAAAATTGGCAAATGAAGTTACGAGTGTTACAAGATGGTGTAACGTTGCTTCCTGGTGTCAGATTTTGACGAGACCTCGGCTTTGCAAATTGGTTTCTATTCTTAGAATGTTATTGTGTTACCTACTAATGCAATCTTCTTTCCTGGCTCCCGGCTTTTTAGCAATGTTTTTTTTGTGACTAAAGGATTACTGGTGGCCCGGAGGCCTTTCCAGTTTCACCAGGACAGGAGAGCGAACACGGGCTCAGCCAAGATGAGTAGGATTTGCTAACAGCTACCCGAGCGCCTCCAAAGCAGCGCTGCTTCCAAGAGCAGCTGCTTCGCAAATTAATCTACTACCGCATTGTAATCTTTTTTATTGCCCTAGTAGGTAGACTAGCGTATGGTTCACCTAATGGTGAGTGGTTACGTCGCAAATGGACTTCAGCAATGCCAGGGGCATAGCCAAGCCGCTGCCTACCACTGAAAAGATCCGGCGAGTAACTCAGTGAGCTGATTAGTTTACCCGGGCCTCTGAGCCTGCTCCTAGTGTTAGAGCTGTAGGAGTCAATTAGCAGTGTGTGATAGAAATATGAGTTGAAAGATGTAAGTTTGTTTATGAAGGATATTTCAAACATGTCATCTATACCAACTATCCTTCCTGTAGTAAATAGAAGAAATATGTAGGAAATACGCTAGAGACCTTTTGGGGACTAATTTTGAAACTAAATCCAGAATTTATCATATTCTGGTTACTCTCTTATCAAATACTTACGACAGGAATTAAAAACTTAAGATTTATCGAGATAGGAAAAATATTACTGGTATCAAAACGTGTTGTTAATTTCATTATTATGGTTTGAAGGGTGAGACAGATATAATGCAATAAAATTCAGTCTGCGAACCAGTCATAGTCGTGTGTTCTGATTTGGGTGGTGGCATTCATGTTGTGATATCTTTAGGCTCGGTTTAACTATTTAATTACAAAATAGCTGACAATTCTGCTACTGTAAACGCATCCCCCTGCCCGTTGGACCGATGACTTGCGGCAATATGCTGGGAGAGATTGGATGCGGAAGGTGGAGGATCGTTTATTGTGGCGGACTATGGGAGAGGCCTACATCCAGTAGTGGAGAGATACAGGCTGATGATAAAACGCATGATGAGGAAGGTGCTTGTACAAATCACGATTGCAGATTTACTTTGGTTGATTTTCTTCTATGATCCATATGCCACATCTTGTATTGAATAGATATAAGTAGGACATAGTCCATAGCCCAGATATAGAACATAGCCCATGGTGAGGAACATATGAGCGGAAGACAAGATTGTATTATATCTTGGTACTCTTAATACCTTAATCTTAAGACGTACTCACATAGCAAACAATTACAATACAATTTATATAAAATTTACGTAATCAATCAACTTTTATAGAATTCGATTTGACCACTAGAGTATCGTTTAGCTCTACTCATCTTGTGTGACAATGTGGCCTTCATTTGACATTGGCTTATTAAGTTTTCTTTTGTGATTAGTTAATAGACCTTAACTGTTGTATTCGTCCTTTTAAAATTTCAGTATTTATTTATATCCAATGGACTTAAGAAAGACTTTTTGGAAGGGTCCAAAAATCAATTCTGATTTTCAATTCGTATTCAGATTTCTATAAATTTCAACTCAAAAGTCTGTAATGTGTAATTATTACACATTTAAATATAAAACAAAACATTAAATAAACAAAATAACACTAGACAACGTAATATGATTCTTCACGTTCGCGATTGAAACCCGGTTGCATAATCTTTGAATGTTCTAGACGAAAATATTGAATAGTTTTTCATTAAACTCTAAACTTATTGCAATTCGTCTTAACGGAGGTAAGCTAGCTTCAAACGCTGGATAGTACTGATGTTACCTGACTATTTAGGCTTACAGACTTAAGTTTTCATTTGCTGAGTTACAAAGACACGTCGCGGTAGATCAGAAATAATATATTCCAAATACAATTCTTAAAATAGTATAATTGTGTCCCGATAATATCCCGCTTACACTTTTTGATACGATTAACGAACAACACAGCCTATTAGCTTCGTCAGTAAAAGAAGAAAATCCAAGAAAAACACGCTATCTTTCAAAATTCGCTGAAATATTTGCTATTTTGGCAATGTATGTCACTCGATATGAGTCATTCCGCAGAAATAGATGCACAATTTTGCGGAAACAGCGTTTTAGAAATGATTCACATCGAAAACGTGAGGTTCAGTTTGTGTTTATTCGATTTGACGAATCGTAGACACAAGTCAAGGCTGTTACAGGTTTTAATCTAGTATTTCTTCCTTTTTGTTATCGCCCTTGTAAGCGGACGATCTCGAGAGGCTCTCGTGACTGGTAAGGTAGATGGGAAAAGACCTCGGGGGCGCAGCCCGATACGTTGGTCCGACCAGATCCGCATCGCTCTTGATTCCACGTTTCACAACGCCCTCCACACCGCCAGAGACAAGAATGGATGGAGAAAGATCGTGCGTGCGAAGGTGATACAAAAGGGTGGTCACGACCCTCAACGAATACGACGCATGGAGGAGGAGTAAGCGGACGAGCATACGGCTTACCTGATGGTAAGTCGTCGTGGCCCAAATGATAAGACGTCCGGTGCATTAGTATCTAGTGATTCAGCGGTGTTCGAGTCCCGTAGGCGGGTACCAATTTTTCTAACGAAATACGTACTTAACAAATGTTCACGATTGACTTCCACGGTGAAGGAATAACATCGTGCAATAAAAATCAAACACGCAAAATTATAATTTGCGTTATAGCTGGTGGTAGGACCTCTTGTGATTCCGCACGGGTAGGTACCACACCACCACCTTGCTTATTTCTACCGTGAAGCAGTAATGCGTTTCGGTTTGAATGGTGGGGCAGCCGTTGTAACTATATTGAGACCTTAGAATTCATATCCCAAGGTGGGTGGCGCATTTACGTTGTAGATGTCTATGGGTTCCAGTAACCACTTAACACCAGGTGGGCTGTGAGTTCGTCCACCCATCTAAGCAATAAAAAAACTTACCGTTAAAGCTACCGTTCAATTTCAAATTTCATCCTAACGCCCAAGCCGGTGAATAACACATCCTTATCGACTTTTGACGCCAAAGACTTGGACCTAATGTATCAAGGTGAGGGACTCGAACACAACCATTTTTAACCATTTTTACCATCGCACCGCCCGCCACCGGAGTAGAGTTCATCCATATTACCTGGAGCCACTGCCGTCATCCACAGTGCGTTTCCAGAGGTCTTTTTTGCCACGTACCATCCGGCTATGGAATGAGCTCCCCTCCACGGTGTTTCCCGAGAGTATGAAACGGAACGCAGCGGCTTCGCTCTGCCCCTGGCATTGCTGACGTCCATGGGCGACGGTAACCACTCACCATCAGGTGGGCCGTATGTTCGTCTGCCTACAAGGGCAATAAAAAAAAAAAACCCTACTTCAAGCGTCTACTGCAAAAAAAAAAATACAAAAGAAAAGCTTTATTTAATAGTTCATCGTACTACATATTATTAACGGAAGGCAAGTCGCAGACTGTAGTTTGCACGACACCTTAATTAAAAATACGACATGTTACGTACAACTAACAATAAATTTAAATTAGACACTAAATGTGAGATTTAGAACATGTTTTTTAAGTGTCTACTAAGTATTGTTTGGCTTTATTTTACGGGAAACCAGCACTATCACTTGGCTATATTATCTATAATATATAATTTATTATTGGGCGTTATTTAAATCCACCAATACGAATATAAGTGAGTTAAGCCTGCTTTTGTTTATGTGTGGGAAGTTTTGTTATAGCTTTGGCAAATTAATCTTTTTCAGTAGTCATAGACATAATTAAAACTGTTTCTTTTTGTTTTTGATTTAACTTATGCTTGCGATTTATTTATTTTTTAATTATATAATGTAAGACATTTTCAGTCCTTGGCTAGTTAATTTCAAAATGTTAACTCTCGTTTATAATAAAATTGTGAGTAGTGAATTATCTTAGTGTAACTTTATATTCATTGTTTATTTTTCGCATTCCGTCCGTTCGTTAAGTACTGGAGGTCCTCCATTACGCTGTTGAATTAATTCTATTGTATCCAATCTTTAGGCGTTTGAACAAGTGTGTTCGATCGATATTGCGATTTTAAAAGTCGTTGTCATTGACACAAGAGTTATTGTACGTACATTTAAATGTACCAGTGGTCCCGCAGTAGTCGAAATTCGACTATAATTAATTGAAATTATAAGTTGGTACACTATTTTGATTCTACTTTCAAATTATACTTTTATACTTCTAATGTATACTTATAACTAGTCAGGTCATAAGTATTGTCACACAGTAAAAACTTTTCTTTTAGAATGCTGGTATAATCACAAATTTTGCCAAGACTGCACTATAGAAAAATATTAATAAAGACAAACAATATGTATTTAATCTATTCTCAATTTGACAACAGACGTCAAGAACAAAAGTTTGACAATAAATAAATAGTATGTATGCGTGTGTGCGTCAAATACATGGTAGTATGTGTAATGTTTTCTTTATTGATTTAATGTAAATTTTATGCATTATTTTTAAAAAATATTAGCGTTGTGCACTTTCTTCTTTATATATATGTATATATCTGTAGCGTTTAAGAACGCACCTTTTTTATGATGCGTAACCCGGAAAGCAAGAGAGGTAAAAAAATTAAGATAGTCTGTGACACAAGATTTTTTTACCATCTAAAATTCATGACAAAAAAAAATGTGAATAACATTATAACTGTGTAAGCCGCTGCAACAATAAAACTCTTATTGTTTCAATTGTGATGTTAATTACGAGTGAATCATAAACACGCGAAATAAAGAAGAGACTGTATGTATACAGACTCCTACATGTCTTAATAAAATTCATAAAATTTAACAAAAATAAAAACCGACTTTAAATAGAAAAAAAAAAGATATACCAAAACAAATTAATATACACTAAAAACAATAATCATCGAAATCAGTTGGCGTGATATTGAGTTATTCGTCTATTTGTCGCGCACATACTTAATGCAAATTTGAGACTTCAAACTGGTGGTAGGACCTCTTGTGAGTCCGCACGGGTAGGTACCACCGCCCGCCTATTTCTGCCGTGAAGCAGTAATGCGTTTCGGTTTGAAGGGTGGGACAGCCGTTGTGACTATACTGAGACCTTAGAACTATATCTCAAGATGTGTGGCGCATTTACGTTGTAGATGTCTATGGGCTCCAGTAACCACTTAACACCAGGAGGGCTGTGAGCTCGTCTACACATCTAAGCAATAAAAAAAAATAAAAAAAAATATATGGTTTTCTCATGTATACCATTATCAGAACTGGACTAAATTGAAATTGGACAACACGGGAAGCGTCAGCTTTCTAATAAAAAATAATCATCAACATCGATTCACCCAGTCAAAAGTTATAAGGTAACGAACATAAAAAATAAACACACAGTCGAATTGAGAACCTCCTCCTTTTTTGAAGTCGGTTAAAAGTATATTATTAATTGGAAAATTTTCAGCACCTTGCTTATCGGAGTTTGATTGTTGAAGTATGTGTTTTTCATATTCCTTCTCTCATTTATATGCTTATTCATGACTGTGTATATGTAATATCTTGCTATTACGTTAGAGTTACACAAAAAAGGCTTGTCTTCTGGGAGCGTTTTACTTTTGAGGTCGCGAACGCTTCCGTGTGATGTGACTTGGCTGCGTGATTAGTGTATTATTATGTAGTGTTTATTAGTACAGTTCTTGAAAAGTGAGACAGATCTTTTCATATATAATACTGTATAAATACTATTTTAAGAACACAGTCCAAAAATTATTATGTTCGAATTTTAAATCTATGATTCTCGTTAGAATATTCTAGAAGATTTTATTTTCTTTTTACGCGAATCTTTGTCAAATAGCATTACGCAAGCTCTTATTGGTCGATTGTCTGGACTCTTTAGATATCAAATGAAGCGTGATAATGACAGCGTAATTCTTCTGTAATAGAACAATATTTAGCCTATTTAACAATATCTATACAGATAATAAAAAGGCAATAATAGCAGTGAAGGACCAAACTGGACGCATTCCTTTATAAAATCAAAAGGGTTTAAAACTATTTCACCAATTTACAAACACGATATAAGACTTGCAGCTGACAATAAATACCGATACCTCAAATGCAATTTAAAAATTAATAGAGTGATAAAATCAAAACAACTTACTGTTCAAAACAAGAAAATTTGACTATTGGCCAATATTTTAATTGTTAGAGGAACCGACCATTCAAAACATAAGGTTTTTAATCCGGTTTTAATGATATTTTGATTCAGCGTTAGAAGGAATGACTGCGTCATTTTATTAGTTGCGAAAAATATGTCCAAACAAAAATAAATAAGCAGCACGTACGGAAGTCGATGAACTGAACAATATGGGTTGGTATAGCTTTTTTTTATTGCTTAGATGGGTGGACGAGCTCACAACCCACTTGGTTTTAAGTGGTTACTAGAGCCCATAGACATCTACAACGTAAATGCGCCACCCATCTTGAGACATAAGTTCTAAGGTCTAAGTATATAGGTAGTTACAACGGCTGCCCCACCCTTCAAACGGAAACTCATTACTGCTTCACGGTAGAAGTAGGCGGGGTAGTGGTACCTACCCGTGCGGACTCACAAGAGGTCCTACCACCAGTAATAAACCTAATGCTACCACTCTTTTAATGGGATTGAGTGGCGTCGGTATTCTATCGGACTCTGTGTTTGGAGCCCGGTGTCTCTACTTGGTGGCATTTACCTGCGTTTTGAGCATGTCTGCTCGACATTTCCAAGAGGCAGTATACAGGCAGGTAGCTAAGCACAACACTTCATTTATTTATTTATTTATTTTCTACCTATTCTAGTAACCTCTAGGGGTTATTCTAGATTCACAGAACTAGAAACTCTTACACAACCTTTCGAGAACCGCTTACGAAAGATATTTTCCGCAAGTTTTCCGACATCAAGCGAGCTTTGAAACTTATCGAAAGCTTATGTTTCGGTTTGTTTCGAAGTTTCACAAGAGGAAAGCCAATTAGGTAGTTTCGGCACGTCTATGAACACGTGCTCTTTTGTTGAGCAAATTCTGAGTCAGTTCAAATGCTTAGGTTGCGAATTAAAGATTGACAATTTTTAGTGATAACTAGCTGACCCGGCAGACTTCGTAGTGCCTAATCGATAAATAAAATCCGTCCGCCGGTGGACACATCAAAGGAAAAACAAAATTGTTATTTTTATTTAATTCTGAGCATTTTCATATTTTTTCTACCTTTTAAACCTTCCCTGGACTTCCACAAATAATTCAAGACCAAAATTAGCCAAATCGGTCCAGCCGTTCTCGAGTTTTAGCGAGACTAACGAACAGCAATTCATTTATATATATATGTAGATTAAATATATTTGCAGGTCCGAACTTAGGTTTTTTTATGTGATAAAATATTAAATTAAATCAGTGTAATCTTAACAATGTGAAATTGATAGATAAATAAGCCTGCCTAATTTTATACTTTACACAGATTATATCTCTCAAACCCATATTTAATTTTCCTGGTGAGTTCCAAACTTCAAAATCGAGATACAGTATATAAGTGTAGGAATCCCTTATGGCGACTAGACAGGTTTTATATTTAACTAAGCTATATTTAACAAGTTAAAATTTAGTGCATTAGTTTAAAGTCTTTACTTGTTTGAAGTTTGTACAAATGTTAGCTTGATTTCGACATCACTTTTGTTCCGGAAAACTCTAGATACTTGTAGCAAAACACGATAAGGAATATAACGAAATTAAATAAATAACTTTAAAGATTAACATACAAGTAAACTAGATATACTACAATTTTTTTTTGTTCGTTGTAGGTGTCTATGGGCTCCAGTAACCACTTAACAGCAGCTGGACTGTGAGCTCATCCACCCATCTAAGGAATAAAAAAATTTTTTTTTACCGAACAAACAAGAACAAACTACTCATTCTATGAACTGATACATTTGAATTCAAGAATTAAACGCCTTCATTTTCCATCACCATGTTTTATGGGCTTATTATTATACCTAATGCTTGTAGTACATCATAAGTGCTTATTTAATTCTTTCCGCATATTGTTCATCGCAAGTATTGTCTTGAATTAAAAATTTCCAAACGACGACCGGACGGTTAAGGACAATTGCGTTCTAAGAGTTAACATCTATCTTATTTTTCTTAGTAAAAATATTCGAAAATAAGCTTAGACGTGTAACCTAGATTAATTGGAGTCGGCTAAAAGGGATTGGTAGTCAATTTAATCATTAGCAATAGGTCATATAATTAGAGCCTTAAGCATAACCTTAGAGTTTATGATGACGAATGATGATAATAAAAAATATCAGAGTGAGGTAAAAGAAACAGAAAAAAATAATAGCTAAAAAAAACTACCAAAATACGATTTTATAGAAAATCCAACTAAAAAATAGAAAATAAATTTTAATAAATTTGTATTAAAAATAGTGGAAGAAAAAATTATGTTATTGTAAAAAAGCGTAGCTATTTAGGCATGTTGCTTTTTCATGTTTGGGGCTATTTAAATTCATTTTTCGCTAATTTCCAATTATTCAATCGTCATGCAACTTCATAGCATTTTGATTCTTTATTTGGGATAGAAAGATAAGGTGCCGGTCTTGGTAGTGGAAACTCTTGGATGAAAAATGAAAAGTTAGAATTAGAACGCGCTCGAGAAAGAAAATGAGCTAACAATTAAGATGCTGAAACAAATTACATAATATTTTCGTAGCAGCTCCATTAAAATCAGAATTAAAAAACTAAAATACGTTAGGTGCGCAATTTCATATCGCTGCTTTTTGTTTAAGCTGTTCTTCGTTCTAATTAACGATGGCTCCTTAGAACGAATGTTCAAGTAGCTGATATCACGTAACGCGTGACGTCCAACTGACCTACCGTGGGATATCTTTCGGGTATTGTATTATAAAAATGAAACATACTTCAAAAACGGTGATCATTTTATCGCGCGTTTTTTTAAATTGTTTATTCGTTACTATGGAAATAATGTAGTACAATAAACGTGTGAAGTCGTCGTGGCCTAAAAGATAAGACGTCCGGTGCATTCGTGTTGAAGCGATGCACCGGTGTTCGAATCCCGCAGGCGGGTACCAATTTTTCTAATTAAATACGTACTCAACAAATGTTCACGATTGACTTCCACGGTGAAGGAATAACATCGTGTAATAAAAGTGAAACCCGCAAAATTATAATTTGCGTAATTACTGGTGGTAGGACCTCTTGTGAGTCCGCGCGGGTAGGTACCACCGCCCTGCCTATTTCTGCCGTAAAGCAGTAATGCGTTTCGGTTTGAAGGGTGGGGCAGCCGTTGTAACTATACTGAGACCTTACAACTTATATCTCAAGGTGGGTGGCGCATTTACATTGTAGATGTCTATGGGCTCCGGTAACCACTTAACACCGGGTGTGAGCTCGTCCAACCATCTAAGCAATAAATAAAAAACGTTACTTTGATTATTTGCACTGACTGGCGAAACCCTCAGAAAACTTACCTTTTGTTTCTAACTGATTTTATCTAAGTGTAGCGCAAGCTTTATGGTGTTGAATACGGATCAGTTCCAAAGGATAGCGTTTTAAACAAATACATGTCCTTTATTTACTTTTGAAGTGACAACGTCTTATAATTCGATGGAGCCAGCTGCACGCACAAAAAAACATGACTCATTGAGGCGTTCCATTTAAGGCTTGAAGTGCAAGCGAGAGCGCGCAACGAGCGACAAAGAGGCACAATCGGCCTCCGCGTTCGGCAGCGTTCGACATCTGTCTCTCTCCTACTTGAGTGAGCGATGCATCCGCGTGGACAGCTGCTATACAATAATACATTTACATGTTTTCGTCAAGTATGAAGTTCAGTGAAAAGTGAATGTGGTGTCAATTGTCCATACAAAATATCTATCAAACAAATAAAATTAAAATTTTCTTTTGAAAAATGAAACCATTCCATCAGTATTTTCTTATGACGTTGTCACATTCAACTATCGTCAGTAAACGGACTTTACAGACAACTGGTTTTTTATTGCAAAGATGATTGACGACCGAAGCTCTAGATAAAATATTGGTGGAGAAAAACAGAGAAAAGACTACATGAGAGAGTCATGATCCCAACGAAAAGGGAATGATTGAGAAGAAAACAATTCAACGACCCCTTAGCTCATCTGTTATTAACTGGTTACTGGAACCCAATATCACAAATATTGAGTCTCAATTTGTCTCAGTTAAAACCAGACCGCGCGCTTGCTTCGTGGTGAAAAAAGGTATAATAGTTTACATCTACAAGCTAGCTTAGGTATTACCACCTGATCCCACATCTTTATATCTTCTTCTTTTTCACCACCTTATCCCACTAGGTGGGGTCGGCACAGCTAATTTTTTTCTTCCATTTTATTCTATCAGCCGCCATCTCAACACTCACTCCTCTCTCTCTCATATCGTCATTCACACACTCCATCTAGGTCTTCTTTGGTCGACCTCTTCCCCCTCTACCTTGCATACATCTCCTATTTCCATACATCTCCTAGTCACATGCATCTTCTCACTACGCATCACAAATGTCCATACTACGCTAACCGTCCGCTCTTTATACCATTCTTTTATAAAAGGTTTTATAATAATATAATGTGATGCCTGCTTCTCTGAGCAACACGTGGCAAGCTACGTATGGCACTGCGAAAACATTCGGTACAAGTCATAAGAGACCATTTTTATATTAGATTTTAAGAAATGTCACAATGACTCTAATACAATCTTATAGGAGAGTAGAATAGAGTTTGGTAGGCAGCGGCTTAGCTCTACTCCTAGCGTTGCTGACGTCCATGAGCGACGGTAACTACTCATCATCTGGTGGGCCGTATATCTATCTGCCTTTGTAGTCAAAAAAAGAGATTTCGAGACATACCACTTTGAAAGCACGGCGAGTGAAATAATGAAAGGATTCCTTCAATTAAAAGCGGTAAGGTAACTTAATCTTCACGTAATAGAGTTTATATTTGTTTGGGATGGAAGGTTTGTGGTGGGCTCGGATTACGATATACGTAGGGTGCTACGACCGTAAATGTCTGTTCGTAATCACACCGTTTAAAGAATGCTGCTGCCTATTCTCTGAGGGATATTTTAGTCAGCTTCTGTAACAGCCACGGGTAGAGATAAGCTGGTGCTGCGTGGTGTTGGTAGATTCTAGGACGCTACCACGAAGCCATAGAATTTAGAATAATTCGACAAAACTGGACAGAAAAATATTTGAAGCCTATTGGAACAGTTTTAAACAAAACTAAAAAAAGTTGGAACTAAAGAAATTACAGTTATACTTTCATTTAAATTTAATTTAATAACAGTTCTTATTACTTCTGAGTACTTTACTTAATACGCTTTCAATATCAAAAGGAATATTTAGATAGGCTGTACTTTTAAAGTTAAAGATAAACGAACATCTTAACAGCCCACCTAATATTAAGTAGTTACTGGAACTAGTAGACATCCTGGACGCCATCAACCGCTTGAAGAGATGATTGTGTGCGTATGTAATTTGTATTGCATACACCGTGGTCCCACTATTTGGTTTTTTTTTTTTTTTTTGTTTCTTAGATGAGTGGACGAGCTCACAGCCCACCTGGTGTTAAGTGGTTACTGGAGCCCATAGACATCTACAACGTAAATGCGCCACCCACCTTGAGATATAAGTTCAAAGGTCTCAGTATAGTTCAGAAACACGTGATAGCATTTTGATATAAATAAATAAACAGTAGTTGAAAAACGTTAAGAATATTAGAGAATACCTCAGGCATTAAGTCCGCCAATATAAATTTTACATGAAGTGTAATAAATATATTTACGTTTTCGCTCTTATTAAAATAAAACGCTAACGCTTGTATCCTAGACCTTAATCTGAAAATGACCTGAAATGATTGATGTTAATAACACAATTTTGAGTTCATTCAACATACGTACGCACTTTGATTTATAAGTTCATAGTTTCTAATTGGCTTCATTAATTCGAATTTATTGCAATACTTTAATAATTTTGTGGTAGCCACGCTCGTATTTCGTCATTTTGTTTAAGTTTTAACGATAATCGCGCCCTTACTAAGGAAATAACGCGATGTTATCGAAAAAAAAAATCGATTTAAGATTCATTTTTTTATGTCACCTGTATAGAAACAAGAATGACGTTGTTTCAATATAAAACATATTTTTGTTGATTCAGTGTTAAATATTTTTTTTATTGCTCTGGTGGATGGACGAGCTCACAGCCCAGCTAGTGTTAAGTGGTTACTGGAGCCCATGGGCATCTACAACGTAAATGCGCCACCCACCTTGAGATATAAGTTCTAAGATCTCAGTATAGTTACAACGGCTGCTCCACCCTTCAAACCGAAACGCATTACTGCTTCACGGCAGAAATAGGCAGGGCGGTGGCACCTACCCGCGCGGACTCACAAAGGGGTCCTACCACCAGTAATAAGTCGTTTAGGTAAGGTATTTGTATTAATTTAATACATTTAACGTCGCTACATGGTGCTGTGGCGATGTATTACGCCTAGTTCACGGCATCGTGAAGGATCGGGCGCGTGACATGATCAATTTGTTCAAATTAATAGCATTTTTTTTCCTACCTAAGCTAACGGCCTTGGGAGACCAGTTCTCAAACCTGGCTCAAACCTGACGACGTTAGTAACACTAAACCTAGCAAGAGCAGTGCTTCGTAGAGTCTACCACCGGATCGGAAACGCGACCCACTGAGAAGATCCGGTGAGATATTCAGTGGACTGTGTCTGTGGGTTAATTTACTCGCTGAGTCGCAAGCGACAGGTTCGACGAGGACGGTGATTGGTGCTTGTGGTACATAAAAGCACCGTTAATGGATCGAAAGGATCCGTAATGGCGTGCTTAGCGCCGAAAATAGGGCAAAGTACTCATCGCCAAAGAGTATAATGATATTTTAAATATGGTGGTGTCCTTAGTTAGGCTACTATAGGTCCCAGATTCGATTGCCAATTCGAGTCAGTCATCTTCCTTAAAGATATTTCTTACTCGAAGACTAAATGTACTTTTGTTTGTCTAGCATGTGTGTTTCTTACATCCATAACGCAGGAGAAGAGCCCTAGCTTGTGCCCGTGGTTTTTCTTGTCTACCTGTCTGCCAGTAGCTTCGTGAGGTTATTCTAGCTTTACTCCAACTGGTGGATAAAACTCAGGAGGTAAAGTCTGAAAGATGATAACATTTACCTTAGTTAGAGCAGTGCATCGCTGAATCTACCACCGGATCGGAATCGCGATCCCATGAGAAGATCCAATTTAAATCGGCTTGTTTTCAGTCGGTGATAAGAATTCGATCACAATATCGATATCTTAAGCTTAAATTTCAATTTATATATTACATAATATATTTTATTGCCTTTTGTCGTGGTAGGGAAAAAATATATTTCCAATTGTGTTTTTTGATAAAACTACACCTTTGTTAATACCTACCTACCTACTATGCAAAAAAAAAGTGCGAGCGTACAAAGTACACACATGTCAGAAGTGAAACTTTTTTGGCGAACTAATTTATAAGTCTTGCTTATATTTATACAAATCTAAATTTTAGATTTCCGAGACTTAGAGGAAGGGAAAAAGGAAGATATGTTCCCGCCAAAAGTCTTTCAAATGTCAATCTCAAACCTCAGTGTTGACAGTCACATTATGTTTAGATTTCTAAATTGTAAATGACTAATAATTGTCCAAATGAATTGTCTAATTTAATTTCATGCTATTTGATTAATGTTCCAAATTCTTTTCATTTCATTTCAATTCCTATTAACATTCTTCACAAAAAAATTATAAAATATTAGACTGTATGGTATGATACATTTACCTTTCCAGTTGGAAAAATACAACAACTACTATTACTGACATTTGACAAGTACTTAATTTCAATATTAGTTTGATGTCACTTTTGTTGCATACCTTCGTGACGTTCTGTAAAAATTTTACCCTCATGCGCCTAAAGAAGTTTCACTTCAAAAGAAAATCGCTTAAGACGCAGAGAAGAAAATTGGTCTTTGCCTATTTATCTATAGATTCCGTTTACAAAATATGTAAAAATTTTCTCTCACAAAAGGATTAAAAAATATATTATAAAAAAACACCAGTACACGCATATCATGTAGTAAAATTTCTATTATATAAACACGTGTGATATATGAACATGTGAATATGATATTTGATAAACACGATAAAGTTACATGCGTTTGGTCACATTCGGTCATGCTTTATGAAAGATTAAACATTTTAGCGATGACTTCTGATGCAGTTTATTCATTATTAGTTCGAATTTATTTTTCATTCTCATTAATTAACAATACATCGGTTCGTACTTGGATTGCCCATATACACAGACCATTGAGTTTATCTCTAGTACTCTATGTAGAGTAAAGTCTATCTAGAGTATTCTCAATGGGTCGCGATTCCGATCCGATAGTAGATTCTGCGAAGCACGGTTCTTGTTAGAGCTAGTGTTATCAAATTTTCACAGGATGAACCTTTGAGCTCGTCTACCCATCTGGGCGTAGCTGAATTTTTTTTAATGCTTATATGGGTGGACGAGCTTACAGCCACCTAGTGTTAAGTGGTTACTGGAGCCCATAGACATCCACAACGTAAATGCGCCACCCACCTTGAGATATAAGTTCCAAGGTCTCAAGTATAGTTACAACGGCTGCCCCACCCTTCAAACCGAAACGCATTACTGCTTCACGGCGGAAATAGGCGGGGTGGTGGTACCTATCCGCGCGGACTCACAAGAGGTCCTACCATCAGTAAATAGGCTCTTAGGCTACCATCGAATAGATATAAGTATGTATGTAAGCTAAGGAAAATATACTCTAATCCTAATATAGATTGAGTTCAAATTTCTTATTGTCCTATTTCTTTACATCCACTTCAATCAATTAGGAGTAGTATTGAAATACCTACGAAGAGCCCACGAGCGCGCTGAATGTTTAATTAGCGTTGATAAGATACGACTATAGATATGGGACATCCCTTTTTTGCAATTTGAAGATCATTGTCAAGTGCCTTATCTGATTGATTTACAATCGTTGCCCGATAAAATTTCTAGATAATGCACTAATCTAAATATTATTAATTTATTTTTTTCATGCAAATATAAACCCCGCATCGTTTGGTGGATTTGTGGACACTCACAGTACGGTTGGTCCGTCAGCTCAAAGTCACTCAGCGAGCCATGGAAAGAGCCATGCTCGGAATTTCTCTGAAGGATAAAATCCGGAATGGGATTATTCGACAGAGAACTAAAGTCATCGACATAGCTCAAATAGTCAGCAAGCTGAAGTGGCAGTGGGCTGGCCATATATGCCGTAGGACTGACGATCGCTGGAGCAGACGGGTTCTCGAGTGGAGACCGCGCAGCGGAAGACGTAACGTGGGACGCCCCGTGGCTAGATGGTGCGATGACCTCCGCGCGGTGGCCGGCAAGAAGTGGATCAGGAGAGCCGCAGACCGGGCTCAGTGGTGTAGATTGGGAGAGGCCTATGTCCAACAGTGGACGACTGTGGGCTGTTGATGATGATGATGATGATGATTATGGTTTGGTGGATTCGAAGGATCTATTGTTATGGACGTCTTTTTTGAAATATGGTCACTGTGATATAGATAGTTCCCCCACCCCTGTGTTCAGAAGATAGAGCCTAATGTGATATGAGTCTGAATAAGTAATGACTTTTTTATTGCTTATTGCTTACGGCCCACCTGATGTTAGGTAGCTACCGGAGCCCATAGACATCTACAAAATAAATGCTGTCACCTACCTTGAGATATGAGCTCTAAAGTCTCCGTTTTTACAGTACAACGGCTGCCCCACCCTTCAAACCGAAACGTATTACTGCTTCCCAGCGGAAATAGGCAAGCGCGGATTCACGCGAGGTCCTATCACCAGTAATTACGCAAATTATAATTTTGCGAGTTTGATTTTTATTACACGATGCTATTCATTCACCGTGGAAGTCAATCGTGAACATATTTGTTAAGTACGTATTTCATTAGAAAAATTTGTACCCGCCTTTTTTTTTTGGCTTTCATGTTGAACCCTGGAGCTCACTTAACCGTCCGGGCGTAGCTGGAATGGCCCCCCTTAGGCTACCAGCGAATAGGTAGGGAAAAAAGAAAAGTCACCCAAGTAAAACAACATTTATAGTTTAATCTCGCATTTTGTATTGTCATTATGTTGTTTCTAACATTTCGAATAATAAACAATTTTCGGAATCCTTTAACTATGTTATCTTTATCCTACGAATTGCGAATCGACTAAAATACTAAAACCACAGAATAACAGCTGTTAATAGGGTAAATTAAATATTAAAAATACCCTTTTGTTTATAATATAAAATAGCACTTCGCGGAACTACATTAAATGCAATACGGATGTGATTAACGTGTTTTTAATTATTCATATATACTTGTAACGCAACTTCTGCCCTTAGGCCAAACTGCACTGCAAATTACGGAATATGCAAATACCTACGCGGATAGTTAAAGGAAAATTTTATGAAATGGAGATAAAATGTTTTTTTTGCTTAGGTGGGTGAACAAGCTCACAGCCCACCTGGTGTTAAGTGGTTACTGGAGCCCATAGATCTCTACAACGTAAATGCGCCACCCACCTTGATATGTAAGTTCTAAAATCTCATTACTGCTTCACGGCAGAAATAGGCAGGGCGGTGGTACCCACCCACGCGGACTCAGAAGAGGTCCTACCACCAGTAAAAATATATGTTTAAACTAAATCTTAAATTAAATTTAAATTAAATCTATAAATATATATTTAAACGTATATAAGGATGTATGTCAGTCTCTGGTTTCCATGACACAGGGAATCCTAATTTGGGACTGGATGACCGTGCGTGATTTGTTCCCAATTTATTAATACTAGTGGTCCCGAAGTAGTCGAAATTCGACTATAACTAGTTGAAATTAAATGTTTGTATGCTATTATGATTCTATTGTCAAAGACTGTTATACTTCTATAATCACAAATTTCGCCAAGTCTACAATTTAGACAAATATTAATCGAGAAAAACAATTAAAATCTATTCTCAATTTGACCACAAACTATAAGCAATAACAAAATCTTGGCAGTAAATAAATAGTATGTATGCGTGTGTGCAAATACGTGATAGTGTGTGTAATGTTTTTATTTATTGACGTAATGTATTTCTCGTGCATAATTAAAAAAAAATTAACATTCTGCACTCCTTTTCTATAATCTCTATAAGTGTGGAAAATTTCATACTCCTCCGTCCGCGCAATTTTCGTAAAAAGGGGTACAAAGTTTTTGCTTCACGTATTAATATATATAGATTATTTTTGCACAAACACTTTATTGACTTTGGTAGGTGTACTCTATTAGTTGCTGCTACATTCTGAATGTATCAATTTCATCAATTCATTGAAATTATTTGCCGCTTCGCATACTTTAATGGTACTATGAGAAAAACTTTTCACAAAGGGCAAAGAATTGTAACCGATTACATTGATTTGACGAGACGCTTACAAAGATTTTCCAATCTCAGATCTTTTTTTATTTCTCTTGTAGGCAGATAAGGATACGGACTACCTGATGGTGAATGGCTATCGTCACTCATAGACGTCAGCAATGTCAGGGGCAGAGCCTAGCCGCTGCCTACCGCTGCCGATCTTGCAGTACTGTTGTCACAAGCGGTGTGAGCGTGGGTAGTCTGAAGAAGTTTTCAACTTACTTAACAGGACTTTTTGGCGGGAACGCGAGGAGTGAAGTTGTGTGATTTGTTTTATTTTGTCTATTTAGTGTTTCTTCAGGTTTAAATGTGTAATAACGGTGGTTTATTAACTGTTTAATATCTGTGAAAGTGCACAAATGTGGGAAAATGAAACAAAGCCGCTGGACGCATCTTCTCGAGATCCTCCAAAAAGTCCACTGAAAAAATCTTGGTAAATGACCATCATTTTACTAAGATTATATTTCATTCCATATCATCTCATTTCATTTAATTTCATCCCAGTTGATTAACGTCTCAAATTAATCATTTTCATTTCATTTCACTCCATATTATAATTTTTCATAAAAATAAGAATATAAATTAAAATAAGACATGACTTAAAGGTCTTAGTTACCAGGTCATAAAATCACTTAAAAAAAAACTTAACATGAATTGTGGTGTAGACATTTAATTTTATTAAACGTAAATACATCGGTTGAACCGTTAGATAATACGAACGGAGTTTCAACCTCACGCTGGGAGATGGCATTGACGCTGTAATTTTTTAATTTTTTATTTCTTAGATGGGTAGACGAGCTCACAGTCCACCTGGTGTTAAGTGGTTACTGGAGCACATAGACATCTACGACGTAAATGCGCCACTCACCTTGACATATAAGTCCTAAGTTCTCAAGTATAGTTACAACGGCTGCCCCACCTTTCAAACCGAAACGCATTACTGCTTCACGGCGGAAATAGGCAGGTCTTCGGTAACCACTCAGCACTAGGTTGACCATAAAAAATACTTATAAAAAATCTGTGCCAAGTCTCAAACCCCAGATATACATTTTGATAATTGTATACATTCATAAAAGCCGTATTTGGCGGCTCGGAGTGCAGCGCGCGTTAATCTTCTTATCTGAGATAGTAAAATCACTAGAAAAACTAACATTTTCAGAGCTTCATCGTATTTTTTTTTAATATTAACTCGAATTTATAACGGTAGACAGCGGCTTGGCTCTGTCCCTGGAATTGCTGAAGTCCGTGGGCAACGGTAATCACTCACAATCAGGTGGGCCGTGTGCTCGTCTGCCTACGAGCGCAATAAATTTTTTTTTAGCATATATTGGATATATTTGAGCAAAGCTCTATTAATGTTAAAGAAGTTCGCATTGGATATCACCTATAGGCAGTTTTTCATCAGACATCAAAGAAATAACAAAAATATCGTCAATGGATGGACTGTATTTTGCATTTATTTTAAAGTCTCCTAGTAAACTAGAAAACAGCTGTGTGTCAATAAAACTTCCAGAGAATCTTCTACTTGGACTAGAAGGTCAGTAATCCTATTTGGTTTGCCCATAGACATAACTCACTTAGTTTTTCGCCGGATCTTTTCAGTGGATTGCGATTCCGATCCGGTAGTAGATTCAGCGGAGCACTGCTCTTACTAGAGCTCATCTACAGGTCCGCATGAAAATGGAATAGCCCCATAAGCTACTAACGATTAGGTAGCGAAAAAAAAGAAGTTTGGTAGCAATCGGTTTAAAATCGAAACAAAGTTCAACCAAGAATTGGCTGGGTTATACGGTCTTTTACAAAATCCTAATCCTAATAATCGTCTGGGTTTGATTATTAATTTATTGTACGAACATAAAATCGTAATGATTGTCTCTAAAATATATATTTTTTATTTATTGCATAGATGAGTGGACGAGCTCACAGCCCACTTGGTGTTAAGTGGTTACTGGAGCCCATGGACATCTACAACGTAAATGCGCCACCCACCTTGAGATATAAGTTCTAAGATCTCAGTATAGTTACAACCGCTGCTCCACCCTTAAAACCGAAACGCATTACTGCTTCACGGCAGAAATAGCGCGCGGTCTCACATGAGGTCCTACCACCAGTAATAACGCAAATTAAAATTTTGCAGGTTTCATTTTTATTACACGATGTTATTCCTTCACCGTGGAAGTCAATGGTGAACATTTGTTGAGTACGTATTTCATTAGAAAAATTGGTACCCGCCTGCGGGATTCGAACACCGGTGCATCACTTCAACACGAATGCACCGGACTTCTTATCCTTTAGGCCACGACGTCTCCAAATTATTGATTATTCATTTATTGTACGAAAATAAAATCATAATGATTGTCCCTAAAATATCCACAATACAATAGAAGCATGCATTATTGAAAGTTGTAATCATCTAAATCCGATCGTATATCTCTAACGTTTGGATTTAAAAAGCTTGTTTGTTTACGCACAGTCTACAATGTGACGTCGATGTGGTGATTTCATAAAACCGGTTCGGAATTTCGTGGATTAACTCTGAACACACCACCGAATATTTTAATTTGTGATAAGTTATGATAAACGAGCGAAAATCAGTTTTAAGATCACCGAGTTAAGGACTAAGTAGTTGAACGAATTGATCCGGACAAATCGTGTTTGTCGCGTACAAAAACTAACTTTATAGCACCTGATCATAAGGTCCAAAGAAGTTTCATCGTTCGTCTTTTGAGTCAGCGATAAAAAACGGTAGTTTCCGCGATTTGGTATTCAAAAAAGGTCTCCGCAATTACTGTTGAGATTCTAAATATTATCATGTCTTTTTGCTCAAACGGTTCTGAGTTTGAAGCTTTATTTAAACTAGATCGATTTGGCCACACCTTTTGAAATGGTTCATGCCAGAAATATCATCTCTAGTCGAAAGGCTGTTGTGGGTGTGTGCAATGAGAGCTCTATCTCTAAATTTCGAACTCAATCTCTTCACTTTACTACTCCAATTTACAGGCGACTCTACTGTTTTTGTAGAATTCCAATTCATTAATGAACTAGATTTATTGGAATTAAAAACACGTATAAGATTGAAGAGTAATGAATATGCCAAGTTTTTCTTATTATTATTTCGGTTGCCGGTCAAAGTTGAGGAGGTCGGAATTAGGCTCTGCCGCATCACAGTCGCGGTGTCTCGCGGTAGAGCCTGCGGTGTGTTGACCGATATAATCGCGGATTTTCTCGACAACACCGTCAAGTACCGGTCGAGTGGAGGGGGCAACCACGCTACTCCGGTTACTCGCGACTCGCAACCATTCCGTTTCAAAACCGCTCAGTTGTCATCAGACAACGCGACGAGAAAGACGCGGTCGCTCAGTCCTGCGTGTTCTCGTTCACTTCACGCGACAAACAGTGCAAATCGAAACAATCGAACCAAGTGTTGAGTTGCAAGTGTTTTGTGTTAGTGATGATATATACATGGAACAGTCGACGCTCATGTCTCCGGGACAAGCTCTGATGGGGATGGACGCGAAGGATCGACTCGTGGAGGAGATATTACTCCTAGCGCTGTTCCTTGTGTCGACGGCGGCAAACTCGCTCGCCCTACTCGTTTTCTGCAGGCGACCCGGTCTCAGAACTATATCGAATCGGTAAGTTATCGAACATTAAAATATAATTTAATACAGGACGTTGTAAAACACGAATAGCACCAAGGTTGTTATGACCTGGAATTAATGCAAAAAAAAAATATGTCGTCGATCGTAATTCGGGGGATAGCAATGAAACTATCAGATCCGAGACATCGCGTTTCGAACGTAACACATCAAACAAATGAACTAAGTACTAAGGATTAGCGAAAGTGATAATCGACTTTCGACACGACTCGAATGTAGAAAGACAACGCAGCTCTGTTGCTAACGAACTGTTTACTTAGTAACGACAAACAATAGAACAACGATCAACAAGTGAATCGAATAAAGGAATCATCGCGTAAAAAACACACAAAGGCCGACATCAAACAAGCGGTTTAACTTTTTATTTTTGATTTTTGGCGTTCAGCATCCCTAAGTTGGGCTGAAGCCAAGACTCCTGGTATTATTAGACGATTAGTATCGTTGACTCGGTCTACCTGTGCTCTCTGCGTTCCCATACCTTCAGACTTGCGAGCTTCAGTAGAGATAGTACCAAGAAAAATATTTTTTTTGTTTAAATTAAGTAATAGCTTACGATTGCTTTGCTTTGGATATTGTATTTCTATTTCCTCTTGAATTATTTCATCAGTCAATAAGGTCATGCTTTGAACGATTGACATTCAGACAAAAACAAAACAGCTCCGTTACAGTCGTCCACTGTAACTACCGTATCGGGTTATATTATTTGTTTTCTCCAAGAGATTTTTGTACTGAGCGTTCATTATTTTACGTATATTAATGATAATCAAGTAAAGATAAGTCATTTTAATTGTCTTATCCATGTTCGTTGTTAAATTTTCTTTGACTCGAACGCAAACCACGGATGCATTGATTTTTTTGAATTGTAATTGTTGCTTATTATGGATTAAAAAATATCTCAGAAAAAAAAAGAACTGCATTACAATTTTATCTTGATAACAATCTAAAAACTGATATCTCTAATTATAGAATAAATAAACGAATTTAATCTCATTAAGATACTGTTTTTATTTTTATTGTCTTCAAAAACAGTTTGTTGTAAATTTATTTCCATAAATGTTTAAGATTGGAAGTCCATTAGACGGCGAATGCCAATGAAGTGATTCGTTATTTAAAAAAAAAACCCAAATTAATTCTTAGCCAATTTGTCTTTGGCCTTTCAAGTTCCGGTTAAGGCCATAAACGATCTTCGATCATTCAATGTGATTTAATTAACTTTATTTTGGATGTAGAAAATTATCAATAATCAGTTATCTAACAAATTTTTTTCCTACCTTGTCTAATAGCCTTGAGAGGCTATTTCAGCTTCACCCTAACACGTAGGTGGGCTCACGGGGCTCAAACTGGAGTGTTCCTAACACTGGCCCTAGCAAAAGCAGTGCTTTGCAGAATCTGGTGGTAGATTCTGCAAAGCACTGCTGATCGGAAACGCGACACACAGGGCTCTCCTAATTTAGGTGACTCAGCCCGATCTTGACCTCTCCTCATCCGTTTCTTGCCGCCTACTCTTGACAAATCTACGCTCCATCTGTGCAAGAGCGCACCACATTATATTTTACTGATGCACGGTCTCAACTTCAGAACCTGTCGGCTCCAGAGCTGGTCAGTTTTACAGCAAAAAAATTACCTCTTCTCTATATGTATCGAGATATTTGACGTTCTTCGAGTGTGAAGTGTTTAACGTTGTTATGAAGTATTAAACTTTGATAATTTGGAATGGATCCCTGATGTTGTCAATACCAATTTTCCTTTTACGAGCGGTCTTGAAGAGCTGGAAATACAAAATGTGCTTGAACTTAGGATTTTAAGATATTTAGTGGCCTATGAACAATAATAAACGGTCTTGTTAAAAACACATTGTAAAAATTTTATTGCCTATAATAGCGTCTCGAAAAATGGTAAACACACACACAATTGATACAAACAAAAGAATAACAAAAAACAAAGGAGACTTCGAAAAATTACATTAATGTTTACATCCGTCTTAGAAATTCTACATCAAAACCGGCTGGCAAAAGTTCCACCAAAAACTTGGATCTTAACACAGCTTTTTCCCTCACTGTCCTTTTATCAGAGGTCAATTCGATATGTCTTACTTACTCTTCAAGACATATATCCTGACCAGTATCAACAAGATAAAAAAATGTGAAATTAATAATTAAAAAAAATCGGCTTTTTTTTCAGTTTTTAAACCAGGTTTACTTTTTTCCACTAAGCGTACGTTTGTAACAAGACAACGAACATAAATCGATCAATCGACTCCGTGAATGTACTAAAAGACTTTGTTTGCTTGTATTTCGTTTAGTTGCGGATTAAAATCGGCACGTTAGTCTATAAACACGTTGTTTATTCTCCGTGAAAGTAACAAGGAAACGACTTTGTTTATTCGGTCGTTAAAAAAAAAAAAACACGAATCTGGAACGTGATCGCCTTTTGGGATTTTTATTCAAATCCCAAAAGCAAAGAGGATGATTGTTGTTAAAAACGCTTCCGCGCTAATTGTTATGTGATTAATTTATCTTTATTCTGGGTGTCGCGACCTAAAGATCAATTATTTATTATTAAAATTTTCTCGCATATCTACTATTTCTTGGAAGCAATCTTAGGTTGAAAAACACAAAATCACGACTAAAAAAAAACAAAAAAAAAAACCGAAACAATTTTTTTATCTCTATCTTTTAAGCTCAAGCAATAAAATTTAAGTTAGTGTAGTTAAAATTCATTAAGATGCGTAGATGATGCAATGCGGTAGCTTCGGATTGCCATTAGAATCCGCACAAACAATAAATAATGGATCTTGGCGAATTAACGCACACAATTCAGTAGATCAAAGAGTCACGAGTGTGGGGCCGCAATGGACATCGAATAGAACCAATTAAGCGAAGGAATTAAAAGGAGTTTCTTCAGAAATAATTAACGGCTCGTCGTAAAAGAGTAATTGTAAAAATGACGTATCTAATTATTATTAGGATCATGAAACAATTGATTTTAATCAACTCACCATGACACTTTAGCATTGTAGAAGTAAAGTTTCGTGTATTTGTTTCAAAATATATTTTGACCGTCAATGTAGTTTTTACTGGTGGTACGGCCTCTTGTGAGTCCGCGCGGGTAGGTACCACGACCGTGCCTATTTCTGCCGTGAACCAGTAATGCGTTTCGGTTTGAAGGGTGGGGAAGCCGTTGTAACTATACTTGAGTCCTTAGAACTTATATCTCAAGGTGGGTAGCACATTTACGTTGTAGATGTCTATGGGCTCCAGTAACCACTTAACGCCAGGTGGGCTGTGAGCTCGTCCATCCATCTCAACAATAAATAAATAAAGTTTGACCGAGATTCGAGGTCTCTATTAGATTACACTGATAGCCAAACTATACCGTGCCTTATCACCGGTACACAAGGCGAAAATTTGTTTGAGCTAGATAGGGATATAAGACCACATATCGCTACTTAAGGTTGATAGACCCGCAGTTAGAGTCCCGGTCCCATCTTCATATCTTTCAACGAATAGCCGCATCATAAGTACCAGCTAATCCTGTGAATCACTTGTCAATGCATTAAAAGAAACCTAACCTTTAAGATAAATACAATCAGTCAGCCTATATAATTAAACAGATCGACAAATAATATCATCTCATGTCTTCTATAAAACTTCTTCTATAAAAATATATCTTCTTCGTCTTCTATAAAATATCTTCATGTCTTCTTTTTAAGTTAACAGGCACACTTTTGTTAGTTTTAAATAACTGTAGTCATCATGAACAAATAATATATAATAAAGCACTAACAAATAAGCTTTCAAAATATGTAGCTTTGTAGAAATGGAATACCGTTGTGAGTGCTCGGCCAATCAGCGGCGAGTATCATGACGTGTTGGATAGCAAACCTCATTGGCAGTTCACGGTGTCCCCTTCGCAAAGACTGGAGATTTATTTTTGGCTTAGTTTTATAGTTTGCCAAAAAACGTTTTTTTTTTTATTTATTTGCTGTCAAACGGAAACCCGTCATTGTCACTTGTCCATTAGCCAATCAGATAAGAAAATAATTGTGTAGAATAGTGACATTTAAAAATAGAAACTTCGTAGGTACGTTGTTGTTTTTTTAGGTAACAGCGAAAAAATGCTTGAATTTATGACGCGATTTATTACTTTTATTTCACTTAATACGCGACATTTATCTTTGTAATTAAAGATCCGTTTTTAATTGAGCTACAATCAATTTTACTCCGTTCATATAGTTGAAGAAGTTTTTTGTCATGATTTTAGCATAGCAGTTGTTAAATGCATGTGAGCTTAGAGTATACATAAGCAAGCTATTAGAGTATACATAAGCAAGCTATGTATACTCTAAGCATGTGAGTCGTCCGTGGTGATCATGAAGATCGAGAGAGAGAGAGAGAGAGAGATTACCATAAATCTGAGAGATAAAATCGTAAAAGTGTTTTTTTTTGCTTAGATGGGTGGAGGAGCTCACAGCCTACCTGATGTTAAGTGGTTACTGGAGCCCATAGACATCTACAATGTAAATGCGCCACCCCCCTTGAGATATAAGTTCTAAGGTCTCAGTATCGTTACAACGGCTGCCCCGCCCTTCAAACCGAAACGCATTACTGCTTCACGGCAGAAATAGGCAGGGTGGTGGCACACCTACCCGTGCGGACTCCCAAGATGTCCTACCACCAGTAATTAATTATTATTTAATTATCTCTTTTAATTTACTCCCGATAACCTAAAAAAATACTATATATTGGTTTTAGTACATAAATCTCAGCATTAGGCATATCTAGTGGTGCCTGTTTTTGATACTAAAAGCTTCCAACCTCAATAATCTAGATTTGCATTGTACGTCATTTGAATGTCAAACAATAATTACAAACAAAATAATTTGAATATAAATACATATATAGTTTTAGAGAGAACAATCGAAATACATGATCATTGACTCTACATTGTAAAGTACACAGTAGAGTTTTTCTCTACATTATAGAGTTTTTGATTAATCGTTAAGACTTTTAACGGTCTGTTTATATATCATTTCTCAGTCTCACACGCACACATCCGCACTTTTGCGATTTATTTTCGAACTGTCACAAGACTCGCGAATTCCGTAACATGTTAATTGAAAGGGCACGACACGCAAAAAGAAAAACAAAATTTTGTTATGGAAAGAAGAAAAAAAAGTCTGCCACTAAAAATTCGTGTTTGTCGCGATGTTGATTTAGTGTTGTTTGTTCAATTTTTATTTTCCTCAAACTTCCTAAGATTTTGGCCAATAATAATCGTTCCATTTACCTTTTTGTAAAAAGAAACGGCGCAAATGAAAAAAAAAAACACGCTTCCTTTTAAACTCGTAATCTCTAATATTTTGTCTACTGAATTAACTAGTTTGAGCAATTGAGGTTGGTTAACACGTAATGACATTCATAGATTATACAAAAACTGTTTTTTTAATCTAATCACTAATGTTCATTGAAGAATAATTGTTCAAACTTCAATGTTAAAGGTTTTCGGATCGCCCCATTGTTCGATTTGGAATTACGAAACTGTTATATTATGTATACTAGAACATTGTTGATAGTAAAAATACACCGAATAATACTTACTACACTTTGAATAATCATTTTGAATTAATGCGTTCTTATTAAGTTGATGTCAGTATACTCCTTTTAATATTACAAAAAAATATATAAATATATTTACACCTTTTTTCTTTTCGTGTATGAGTATGTTTTCTTTGTGTGTAACATTCATTTTGCGCTTACTGGTGTTTAGGGAGAAAAAAAAAGACCTACCATAACATTATCCGCGTTACGTTTGGTTAACTGGTAATGAATCCTGCGGGCATTAAGTTCGCCAATACTTATAATCACATGAAGTGTGATAAATAAATACATTTGTTATTTTTTTTATGTTCGATGAATTAAAGAGTGGCTATGCGACCTCCACACTGCGTTTACGATTTACGAATAATTTAATATTATCTCAAACGTGTCTTGTGAGAGAGCACGTGGTCACAAATGGACGAATTATTATTCTATTTAAAAAAATAACGTACACAAATCAATTAGCGTAAATATTATAAATGTCATTACCGATATACCCGGGTAGGTATTACTCATTTGTCTTGCATATTTATTTATATCAAGCAAGATTCATCCTAGAGGTTATACAAGTCACCAGGTCGATGACGTCATTCGAACTGTGTTTTCTGCAGGCTTAAATAACCTAACACCAAAGAAACCGAAGCTTTTGTGGGCGTTTTAATGAAAAACAAAAGCCTACTGACGTATTTCACCTGTTACCCTTTCTGAGAATCTTTATTGTGAATAAAGGTAAAATAAGTTAAGAAACGCATTTATAACTCATTCGGTCATAATTCTGCTGCCCTTCTCCCAGTCACCTGGGGTCGGTGCAGCATGTTTTCTCCTTCCATATCCCTCTATCAAATACCCTTTCTTCGCTCACACCTCTCTTTCTCATATCGTCTTTCACGCAATCCATCCATTTTTTCTATAGGTCTACCTCTTCCTCTAAAGCCGTCCACATTCCAGCCATACTGTCATTTCATCTCATCAAATGTCCATATCATTTCAAACGCGCACTTCTCAACTTCTCTGTCACAGATACCACTTTCAGACTTCCGAATTATAACTCATTCAATGTTTTATATACTATATTTCAATGGAGTTAATTTAATTGAAGTTTAATTAAAAACATCAAATTGTTTGATACTAATATCGAATAGAAACGCACATTTAATTACAAAGATAAATGTCGCTTATGCCGAATAGCTTTTCTCCCCTCGATATAACCGTAATACCAACTAAATATTTAATACCCAATATTAAATAAATTAATCCAAAAACAAGCTTAAACAGGAAAACGAATTAACAATTAATTTCATCTTTTTTTTATCTTGTCGAAACCGTATCCTTGGTATATGAGTTATAAAACAATATTTATATTGTTTTGACATCGGTCCTTGATGCGTGCGCAAATTTTCGAACTAACCTTACATATAGAAGTCGATGAAAATAACGTTCAAAGATTTCGTTGCATACATATCTACCTACTTACTTACTCTAACTACGCGTGCTAAGAACTAAAAACAAAATTACAATTTTAATTAAATCACTCACTGGCATGTAACATGACGTTCCATTGCTTATATACAATACGTAACACAAATAAGATCGCTGGATAACCTGCCTTATCGAATGGAAGAAACCAATATGCGCCGGGATCAATAACACTGATGGTCTGTGTAACCAAGGTGCACACATGCACGAATGCACACTGCAAGTCATTGTACGCTCAACTTAAATAACATACAAGTCGATTGCCAATTACATATTTTATCGCAAACGTTTAAAATAACTAGAGGTCCCGCAGTAGTCGAAATTCGACTATAATTAATTGGAATTGTAAGTTTGTACACTATTATGATTGTATTTTATACTTCTATAATCACAAATTTCGCCAAGGCTACACTATAAAAAAATATTAATAAAGACAAACAATATTTAATCTATTCTCAATTTGACCACAGACGTCAAGAACAAAAATTTGACAATAAATAGTATGTATGCGTGTGTGCGTCAAATGCATGGTATGTAGTGTGTGTAATGTTTTCTTTATTGATTTAATGTATCTTTTATGCATTATTTAAAAAAAATATTAGCATTGTGCACTTCTTCTCCATATTCTCTATAAGTGTGGAAAATTTCATACTCCTCCGTCCGCGCAATTTTCGTAAAAAGGGATACAAAGTTTTTGCTTCACCTATTAATATATAGATATCAAAACTAACGGTTATATCATTATTTTTAACCAGCTTCCAAAAAGGAGAAGGGTCGCGCGCGAATTCTACAGTTTTTATTTATTTATTTGTGTTACCTTCAAAACTATTTTTGATGTAACGATTTTGATGTCTCTATCAAGATCAGGCCAGTAGTATTTGAATTATTCTTGATAATTATAATTAATAATTTAATTGACTTTGACAACGTTGATGATGATGACCTCATTTTTATTATGTTTAAAACGGTTTTCTTTTTAGTTTCAATTTGGTATAATATCTAAAAGAAATCTCTGGGTACAAGATCGGCCGACGACATAGCGATGGTCTATATAGGTAAAGGTTCATATTATATTTAACTTAAATCAGCTTACAGCGACAAGTCTACAGGAATATCAATTAAACGCCACAAAGACACTCCTTGTCAATATAACAATTATAAAGCTTTCTTTATTCCATACAAAATTAATTAGCAATTAAATTATGTTTCTTTATTTCATGTTAAATTCTAATTAAGTTCTCAATCAAGCTATAATATATCTCTATTTATTTCTATAAAAATATATATTGTCAATAACAGGGCAATAGACATTTAATAAAATATTGCTTCTACATTATCACAAGAAGGTTTAAAGACATCAAATGTATTTAACACAGAGTCTCTTATCCTGCGCGATAAGCCGGTGAATTCGTCATTATCTCGATTTATTTATCTGAGGAATTTATTATTATAACTGTTATATTATGTCAAGATAAATGTTCATTAATAAAATTACACAATTCTTTTTGAATTCGGAATTTGGATCGTTCTTTAAAACTGGCTTTTGTTTTATTTGGTGACACAAAAGAAAAAACGAAAAACAAAAATGGACTAAGATAACATTTCGGTCAATATCTAATTTGGTCCGATCAATAAATATTTTTTGTTAAATCAATTCTGTATTTTTATCTTTGACGTTAACATAGGTTAATAATAAAAAATACTGACGTCAATACAACAGTTATCTGATCAATAGCAATCTTTTAGTTTGTAATGATACCTAGTGTGTATCCTCTTACGAAACTACATGGAATTTTTAAGAGTCGGCCATCTTAAATTTTAACTTCGGAATGTTGTTGACCTGAAAATTGACAACCGTGAAAGATTGAGTTTTTATTTAATTTCGTAATAAAAGAAAACATTTTGATGCTCACTAAATCATTATATCGAGGGGTGAAAAGATATTTTGTTTAAGCGACATCTCGCTTAATACGCAACATTTATTTTTGTAACTAAAGTTGCGTTTTATTTGGCATCAGCATCAAAAGATCGTTTCTTTTAATAGAACTTTAATTAATTTTACTCCTTTAAATAGCCGAAGAAGTTTTTTTTGTTATGATATTTTTTACAAATTTTAAACTTTAAATGTCTTTTTTGTATAGTTACAAAAATGTCGCTTAAGTTAGGTACCCTTTTATCCGTTGATAAAATACGAGACTCACATAATAATATTATATTGTCAATAAAAGTTATAGATGAAAACCTGGAAAAAAAAAAGTATCTTCCGTTGCCAGTACTCGATAGTGTAACAAACTCTTTTGTATCTGACTGATAATTGCCAAACTAAAAAAAAACCCATTCGTTTCTTTTATATTCGACGTAAACTAATCATTAACTGAAGCTTGTATCATTAAAGCGATTTGTTTCCGAAACGGTAACTTCTCTTACGAGTAGTACTGACTCACGCTTTACACCAACACATACGTTTTAAGACGTCAAATTGATCTAAAACATTCCATCAATCGTTTTTATTTTTAACGATAATTCGAAAATAGTAAGTCTATTCTTATATCGAAGTTTTTCAGGTTACCATTCTTCAGTGATCCGAAAAGTTTATCAGTCTTTGAAATGCTACTATTACTATTCTCTTTTGGGGTAAAAAGAAAAATGACTTTCGTTGGACTGATTGACAGCGAGAATTCCACCTTTTACCCTTCGACAGTAGGTACAGATTTGATTAGAAATTATTGGAATTACGGCCTACCTATAACCCACAATCCTATCATTCAATCAATCCACCAGAACGATCTCCTGCCCTTGTCACCTTGGGGTCGGCGCAACATGTTTTCTCCTTCCATACTCTTCTATCACATACCATTTCTTCGCTCACTCCCTTCTTACACATATCGTCTTTCACGCAATCCATCCATTTCTTCTGAGGTCTACCTCTTCCTCTAAAGCGTTCCACATTCATAGTTAAAACTCTCTTAACAACCAAATTGTCATTTTGTCTCGTCACGTGTTCATACCATTCCAAACGAGCACTTCTCAACTTCTCTGTCACAAGTGCCACTTTCAGACTTATGTGGTACTTAAATAAACACAAAATACCCAACATCATTAATTACCAAAAAATTGCTGTTTTTTACAACACAGCGCTGGTTCTCAATTGTTGAACTCATTTGTATAATTGATGGGTGACGAACTGGAAGGTTTGGTTGCAGTCTCCGGGAGTCCGATACAGCTCGTCTTACCAATTAGGCCATTGATGCCGCACAATAACGTAGAAACAGTGCGACCGGAGTTATGAGCGCTGCCATACAAAAAAAAAAACAACCCAATTACAATTCAAATCTAATTAGTAGCCAAATGTACTAACGAACTTAAATAGAGTATCAATATTACTGTTATCAAAGACAAACTTCACGTGACATGTTGCATCGAACACGTAATTAGGGCGTACGATGACAATGCTATTAAATACGGTAATAAAAAATAAAAAATAAACTATACAATTTCCGATGAAGCTATTAAATATTTTTTTAACTGACATTTTATTATGTGTAATAATTATATCGAGGGGCTTATGTTTGGCTTAAGCGACCTTTTTGGCAAATTTACAGCTGAAACTATATGAAGTTTAAAAATTGGAAAAAATATCATAACAATTTCACTGGTGGTAGGACCTCTTATGAGTCCGCACGGGTAGGCACCACCACCCTGCCTATTTCTGCCGTGAAGCAATAATGCGTTTCGGCTTGGAGGGTGGGGCAGCCGTTGTAACTATACTTGAGGCCTTCGAACTTATATCTCAAGGTGGGTGGCGCATTTACGTTGTGGATGTCTATGGACTCCAGTAACCACTTAACACCAGATGGGCTGTGAGCTCGTCCAATGATCTAAGCAATCTAAGCAAAATACAAAGATAAATTTCGCGTAGTGAGCGAAATGTCGCCTTAAAATAAAATAGTCTTTCAACCCTCAATATAGTCAATAATCACAGCTGTATTTACTAAATTTAAAATTGCTAGTAATAATTCCAAAAACGTTTTTTTTTTCTTTGTTTAAAACCTCCATAGTTTTGCTGTTAACAATATTCTAAAGTACTTTAGGCGACATAGGATAAAAATACAAAACCCAGTGACGTAAAAGATACGCTATTATTTTTTATTATTCTATTTATCATACACGACGACACATCGTATGCAACATTATCAAGGTTATTTTAATTAAATCTACTATTAATAATAAACGTACTACCAGTATATAATATGTAACTGGCTGAAAGTTATTATGACGTTTAAGATAATTATGACAGTTTATTTCTTCTACGAGATGACGTATTGACTATTAAAAATAAAAAGTCACTAGTGACGCACGCTAGAAGTTTATTTCCCTGTGACGTAAATAATTTAGTTCGAACATAGCCCTCTAATTTAATAATATTCAAGAAATTGGGGACAAATTAGATAAAACTCCTACATAAAATTAGACTAAATGTATAACGCTTATTAGATAAAACTTTAAATTCAATTATAATTAGCGATTGTTTATTTTCACCGATGTCAAAGATGTCATGTCGGTCGTGAAAAATTGCCCATTAACAATGTTAATAGACATTAAAAATGCAAAATAAATCATTAAAAACTCGTAAACATCCCTACCCTATATTGGGTAACACTGAGAGTTATTGACGCTAGTTTTTAAACAAACTTAATTGCCCATCTCGCTCGCTCTTTGTGTTTTTAATATGCACACGAGCGAGACGAATTTCGTGGGTGTCATTTACTGGTTTCACAGCTAGGATTATCTAAAGTGGTCTCCTAAGAACATTACAACTTATATCTAAATGAGTTTGGAACTACGCATTCCGTGATATACTGCCTGGAAGCGATGTGTAAACGAACGCTTACATTTTCAAATCTGGAACGTACAAAACAGTTCAAAACAAAAGAACGTTCGAATGTTTAAAAATAGAATAGTAACTTTTTTTTTTCGTTTTTCTTCATGAATACGAAAGTGAAACTAGATTACGAGTACACGTAGACTGTGCGTGTATTTTTTTAATTCCATTACTTTACAGGAGTCGTTCGGAAATCTATAAATTGCGTACTAAACAATTCAAAATGGCATAAATAAATAAACAAACATTTTTGAATATTGAAACCAACCTAAAAGAGTTAAGATCAGGCTGCCAAATTTAATTTAAAAAAAAAAAAACTCATTCATTTTCCTGCTGGACTAACATGACAGTTTTTCGAACTAGCAAAATTTGAATTTTTATTGTAAACGTCACGTCGAATCCGGTCGAAGACAGTTTGACAAATAGCGCGACGAATGTACGTAGCATGTATTTAGTATATGACTTTCTTCTAGAACAATCGGCTTTCGAACGCACTCGCATTCCATTCCATGTTTGTAATATACTAGAGGTCCCGCAGTAGTCGAAATTCGACTATAATTAATTGGAATTATAAGTTGGTACACTATTGTTACATATGTTGGTACATATATTGTATTTTATACTTCTATAATCACATATTTTGCCAATGCTACTCTATAAAAAAATATTAATAAAGACAAACAATATTTAATCTATTCTCAATTTGACCACAGACGTCAAGAACAAAAGTTTGACAATAAATAGTATGCATGCGTGTGTGCGTCAAATACCTGGTATGTAGTGTGTGTAATGTTTTCTTTATTGATTTAATGTATTTTTTATGCATTACTTTAAAAAAATATTAGCATTGTGCACTTCTTCTCTATATTCTCTATAAGTGTGGGAAATTTCATACTCCTCCGTCCGCGCAATTTTCGTAAAAAGGGATACAAAGTTTTTCGAATGAACTTGAAATATTTGTGACGTGAAAATTTTGTAAACAATTCCTACGAGTTCCATATTATGATTCAATTATAAGTTTCATTGTTTTGTTTATTTTTTAATAATAATATGATTTCATCATAATTTTCCAATGAAAATGTTATATGAGCGAATCTAATAAGAATCGTTTAATTCCAATATGAGTGTTATGGAAATCTCTATATATAAAAATGAATTGCTGTTCGTTGGTCTCGCTAAAACTCGAGAACGGCTGAACCAATTTGGCTAATTTTGGTCTTGAATTATTTGTGGAAGTCCAGAGTAGGTTTAAAAGGTAGATAAATATGAAAATGCTCGGAATTAAATTATAAAAATAATAATTTTGTTTTTCCTTTGATGTGTCCCCCGTCGGTATTTTATTTATCGATTGAGGCACTACGAAGTCTGCCGGGTCAGCTAGTGTAAAAGAAATAATTCGAAAATCGAAAGAAAGATTCATTTGGATTTTAATATAGTGTTCCGTCCGCCTGAAATTCAAAGTTTTTAAATATTTTTTTTAAGAACACCAAAAACTCACTTCGTCCCTAAACTAAACAGTAATGCAAACTCATTAGTGTACAACTGCATAGTGGAACTAAATAAATGTACCGGTTGTTTGCTTTGTTACTCTGTACGTTTTATTTATAAACAAATATTTTAACGAGAGCTACAACTTTGTTGTTTTGTATGGAAGAAGTAATAAATATTAGTTAAATAATATTATTTTAGTTAGTTCAATCAATGCTAATTAATAGCCCGGCGAAAAACATATATTAGCCTGAACTCAAAATTAGTTCAGGATGTTATTCTGAGTGACTGAAATTGTATAGGTAATCACAAAAATAATTAATTAATTTAAAACATGCTACACTATTTAAAAAACGTAATTAAATTTATCGGCAATTAAAGTTATTGTGATTACGTATAATAAAAGAAAACAAAGGAGTGATAATCTATATTTCGGTCATGAGTCTAGTAGCTAAACTAACTTTGTTAGCCGCATGACATTTGACATAATTGTGTGAAACTAATTAAATGGTGATAAAGTACAAAACGATTAATTCAAAACTGTATTGTCATGATATTTGTACCGTCTTCCTTTAAACAAAATATACTAAATACAAAAGTACATATTTTGTTATGCTTCGAAAGAAATCATTCACCAAAATACTACGATATTGAGGGAAAAAACAACGTAACACAAATACAACCGTAAAAATTATAATGTTATTTCAAACGTATATTTGAGAGAAAAAAAAAGATTTTTATATATTATTTTTATTTTTTTTCGACTTCAAATTCAGTTGAAGTCGTCGTGGCCTAAAAGATAAGACGTCCGGTGCATTCGTGTTGCTCCAGTAACCACTTAACACCAGGCTGTTAGCTCGTCCATCCTACTAAGCAATAATAAAAAAAAAATTTTTTAGCTTAATTTAAAACGTTCTCGTGATTAGCACGAGTACGTATAAATAATGATTCATTCTTATTACGTTTCGTCGCTCTTACTTTATTTGCACAAAACGCGCGAATTCCACATAAATGTTATTGCGTAATGTGTCCATGTGTATTTATTATAACTAGTGGTCCCGCAGTAGTCGAAATTCGACTATAATTAATTGAAATTGTAAGTTTGTACACTATTATGATTGTATTTTATACTTCTATAATCACAAATTTCGCCAAGGCTACACTATAAAAATATTATCAAAGACAAACAATATTTAATCTATTCTCAATTTGACAACAGACGTCAATAACAAAAGTTTGACAATAAATAGTATGCATGCGTGTGTGCGTCAAATACATGGTATGTAGTGTGTGTAATGTTTTCTTTATTGATTTAATGTATCGTTTATGCATTATTTAAAAAAAAAAATAGCATTGTGCACTTCTTCTCTATATTCTCTATAAGTGTGGAAAATTTCATAGACCTCCGTCCGCGCAATTTTCGTAAAAAGGGATACAAAGTTTTCGCTTCACGTATTAATATATAGATCATATCCTTCAGTAGATTATAAAAAAATTCATAAGTTTATTTTCGTGGTAGCTGACTGACAGCTGACATGTCAGTCATTTGCGAAGCGACTTAAACGTAAATGAAGATTGACATTCGCCATTATAATAAAATAATACCTTCAGGGTGCTGTTGAGACTTCCACCTTATTGTAGTGCATCAGGCATGTTCGCAGATGCACATACTGATGATTATTTCGCGATAATGCGCATAAAGATGGCATCCATTATGCGTAGAGTAGGAGGAAGCACCAACAACGTCTTGAGGGTATTAGCAGAAAGACTGGATGCCCCGACCCTGAGTAGTTTCATCAAGTTGGATGCTCTACATATGCTGCTTGATGAGACTGCCAGGGACGGAGTTGATAGATTTATTTAAATACTAACATAGTTCTTAAGTTATTTGTAATACTAACACACTATCAGACTATGATGTCTTGAAATAAAAGTTTTTTATTTTATTTATTATAGCAACCCGCCCTCGCTTCGCTTCGGAAACATTAAAACACACATGAAAACAAAAAAAATAAATAAAAAAAGTAGCCTATGTTCATCAGGGACAATGTCGGCTTCTAATGGAAAAAGAATTTTTCAAATCGGTCCAGTAGTTTCGGAGCCTATTCGAAACAAACAAACAAACAAATCTTTCCTCTTTATAATATTAGTATAGATTAATACGAGTATATACGTATAACAAATGATGTAACAAGAAAGATAGCAAAAAGAAGTGTCCAATATACATTCGCAGGTGTGAAACTAAAATCATTTACATATATCTCCAATATAACATATTATTATTAAGACGTTTTTAGATATCACGATTACTATCCGAGCTAGGTAAGCATTATGTTGGCCTTGTAAATTGATAATACATATAATATCATTTGTGGCAGTTGCGGTTAAGATGTCGTCTGTGAAGGTAAATAAAAAAAAAAAAAAAAACGAAAAAAAATTCAGCATTCTATTTTCGTATTCATATTTCGAACTTTATGTTCGTGCAACGGTTATGAATGGTTTGTTAAACAGCCGTTAGACATGGCGGCACCGAATCGAAATATTTACGGAACCGGATGTTCTGAATATAAATCGCGCTCTGAGCTGTATGTATGTTGTTACAATTCATAATTCTATTATACTTTCTATTATAGTTTTTGTGTACTCTGACTTTAAGTTCCAAAACGATATGTAGATTCAGTGAGCTTGAAATAATTTAAGTGGGTATCGTTGTGAAAGAAACTAAAAACACAAGCGCGCCCTTGATATCGTTCTTTTGGATTCAACAAAAACGCGGATGTGTTAAAATTATATATTTGCATATTATTATCATATTTTATTAAAAGAGAACAAACTTTTGTATTGATGGCATGAAAACGAGTTGTTTTTTTTTTAAATTGCTTATATGGGTGGACGAGCTCACAGCCCACCTGGTGTTGCGTGGTTACTGGAGCCCATAGACATCTACAACGTCAATACGCCACCCACCTTGAGATATAGTTCTAAGGTCTCAGTATAGTCACAACGGCTGCCCCACCCTTCAAACCGAAACGCATTACTGCTTCACGGCAGAAATAGGCGGCGTGGTGATACCTACCCGTGCGGACTCACAAGAGGTCCTACCACCAGTAGCGTGAACTATTCAGTTATATTGTAATACACTAAATTTAAAGATACGTAGTCTTAGAATAGATGATATTTGATATAAGTGTGAATCGAATTAATGACATGCCGAGCGTATTGTGAGTATCCACGGGTGCTACTCTAGTGCCATACCTATTTCTGGCGTGAAGATGTCGTGGGGTTTGCTTAATGGGACACCCGTTACAAAATACAAACCTCATGCTGTGATGTCTATATATATCTCGCTCTGGAAAGACACGACGCTAACCTGGTCGTGAGCTTGTCCATAAGTTTAAAAATAAAACGCGAAAAAAAAAAAAGATTTCTTACATATGGACAACATAACGAGAATTTCTTAATAAATATTACGTATCGGGATTGGTCTGACCGCTAAAAGTTCCATTTAAATTTAAATACGATTTTAATTCTAGAAGCACAATTAAATCAAGCCACGATCTAGTATAATGACTCAGAGTCGTTGAATACCTGTTCGACCATAAACAGTACGATCGGGCCATAGCGACAACCTACGTTGCAAAAACTTCGACTTACAATTTACCCACATATCTGTTTCTGTTTTAATTATGGAGCATCAAGTTAATAAAAAGTGTTAGCTGAAAGGGAGCCAATTAAGGTGGCAAGTGGAAAGATTTAAAAATAGTGCCTAAAACTTCCACACTTCCAAGTCGGCGTGGCCTAAAGGATAAGACGTCCGGTGCATTCGTGTTGAGCGTTGCACCGGTGTTCGAATCCCGCAGGCAGGTACCAATTTTTCTAATGAAATACGTACTCGACAAAATATGTTCACAATTGACTTCCACGGTGTAGGAATAACATCGTGTAGCATTGTGTAATCAAACCAGCAAAATTATAATTTGCGGAATCACTGGTGGTAGGACATCTTGAGTCCGCACGGATAGGTACCACCGCCCTGTCTATTTCTATCGTGGAGCAGTAATATGAAGTGTAGGGCAGCCGTTGTACTGTTAAAACTGAGACCTTAGAACTTATATCTCAAGGTGGGTGGCGCATTTATGTTGTAGATTTCTATGGGCTCCAGTAACCACTTAACAGCAGATGGGCTGTTTGCTCGTCCACTAACCTAAGCAATAAAAAAAACTGCTATATTCATTTCATTTCCACTTCCTACACTAGCGCTATTTCGGTGAATCTTCCAACAGTATCTTGCTGTATTACAGATGTATTACACTTTTTTCGCTGTGTCCCCTATAAAGACGATATTCCTTACCTTACCGCGATAACGGATAAGACACTCGCTGCACTGATATCCGGAAACATAACTTGATAAATCTAAACATATTTAAAATTGTCTCCATGCTTCATTAGTTGGACGAGAAAAGAAACCAGAAAACAAAAAAAATGTACGCAAAACAAAATTTATAAACAACAAAAAAAAAACAAATTTGTCATGCGGTGTTTTTTTTATTATATTTTTCTTCAATCGTCTTATTCTTGTGAGGTCAGTAACATGACAACAATTTGATATAATAATGAATCGATCTCTAAAGAGAGCGTATACATATGTATATATAGCTCTTGGTGTATTGTGAAAGCGGTTTTTTTGTTACATATTTTTGTTATATATGTCGTCCTTTAGTAACATTACCAAGATGGATGCGTTACGCTTCTGATGACTTTGTATACCTGTAAAGTATTATTATTATATGAAAATTACAGTTGTTCTGTATGTACTGAATTACTGAATCCGACTATTCATTTGACCGCTTTAGTGTTTACAGACTTACATTGAATGTATTATCTTAAAACGTCTTATTTTTTTGAGAACGATGTAGACGATTTTAAAAACAGTGTTATTTTTGGTGTACGCGTCTTGTAGACACAATAAAAACTTTTACAATTCAATATCTTAGAAAATTAGATTTTTAACGTTAGAGAATTATTAATCATATAGTAAATAAGTGGTCGATATTCAACTTTCCACGATTTATTATCATTAATCATCTTATTTTTTTCGAGAATGATGTAGACGAATTTAAAGACAGTATTTTCTTTGGTGTATGCGTCTTGTAGACACAAAAAGCCGTAAAAGTAGCTCTCATTACATCTTAAAGAACTATTAGACAAAATTTACTAGTGGTAGGACCTCTTGTGGTTACTGGTGGTAGGACCTCTTTTGAGTCCGCACGAGTAGGTACCACCGCCCTACCTATTTCTGCCGTGAAGCAGTAATGCGTTTCGGTTTGAAGGGTGGGGCAGCCGTTGTAACTATACTGAGACCTTACAACTTATATCTCAAGGTGTGTGGCACGTTTACGTTGTAGATGTCTATGGGCTCCAGTAACCACTTAACACCAGGTGGACTGTGAGCTCGTCCACACATATATTTAAGGATCCCTTTGAAATGCTTGACAAAATAAAAAATACGGAATCTTTATTATATTTAAAACTGTTAGCGCTGAACAAAATGAATCCTGACAACACAGCACCGTGTCAAAGAACACAATAATTGTTAACGAGAAACAAATAGTCGACGATCCATTTGTTTTAGTTCCACTAAAATTGTCGGGACGGCTAATGAAGGCGTCACGGAGTGGAATCGAGGATGACACGAACTTATTATCTTACTTTGATAAAGTCGCGTTTCGTGGCGGATTCTTGAAGCATGATGAAGCGTTAATGTCTGTCATAGTCGAACTTCTATGCATCATATTGTTGTCGAGATAGAGCATTTAGAAGGTGTATATATCGGTGTAATACCTAAAAAATGTGCTTCAAAAATGCAAATAATAAGACTTAACTCACAAGAAATGTGGATAGTAGTATATGACGGTTCCCGAACGTAGGCTTGTTTTTAGGTATCCTTAGCCTCGAGGAGTTATACCAGCTTCACCGAGGGATTAGGTGAGCTCATGTGGCTCAGCCTGGCGAATTTGTTAACACTAGCCCTAGCAAGGGTAGTGCTTCACAGAATCTACCACCGGATCGGAATTGCGACCCACTGAGAAAATCCGGCGAGAAACTTAGTGGCCCAGGCGTACTAACTCGATGGAATATCAAATGAGAACTCGTGGTAATTCCCCGGCAACGCCTGTGCTGTCTTATCTACTGTATCTCCTTCAAAACCGCATTAAGAATTAATAACGTTACATTATTATTTGATTACATATGGGAAGTGATATAAATTTCTTAATCTATAAAACAAAGGTATTTCAATCGCGTTCATATAAAACTATCATAATATATAAAAGAAACACAAAGACATATTGAAGTTGCAACTCGAAAGAATCTGAAGAACGAATATTAATGAACTATTTCTTGTTCAGGGCTCGAATATTCATTCCTTTGTATCGGTACTTCATAAAGAGATACTTTATTTTATTTTATTAGATCATAATATTATTTCGGGATACAATCCAATTGATATATTTTTCAATTATGTTTGTTGTTTTTCTTTTCTTCGCCGTAAAATCAATTTATTTTGGCATCAACGAATAAAAATGGAATTCCACGCGAAATCGTCGCCCGTCTTACATTATCATTATCACGCCATTCAGAATTGCTGTATCAATATTTATTTAGTTATAATCACGAAGAAATCTAGTACGTTCATACACGTGCACAGAATAAGACGAAAATTGCTTATCAAATAAGAAAAGACTAGGTTTGTTCAATGTTTTATTTGTAATTTCAAATCTATATCAATGTTTTTAAGTCTCATTTCTAACTTGCAAATTATAATTTTCAAGTCCAAGGGCTTTTCCAATTAGCTTACGTCAAAATTTCAAAATGTTCACTGCTATACTTGAGGCGCGTATTAAATAGAACGGTAAATGAAATACATGTGAAAAAAACAAAAAAAAAAGTGCAAATTTTTGAGGATTTGCGAAACAATATTAAATATTATAACATTATTTGTTTATTGAATATATCATAATTCTGTATTGTTTAAATTAGCTCGATAAACTTTAATGTTCCCCTATTTTTTTTATATAAATTGTAACCTCAATAATTTCCCATTATTTTTGTACATACCAATGAAGGTACTTTTTTTATTATCGCGATTATTAATGACACTAATTACTTTACCTACTTAAATGAAAACGTATTAAAATTCGTTATCTACTTAATGATACGTGTAGGTACTTACAAATCGCTATTAATTAATAAATCTAAGAAATATTAGTACTTACTTGTCAGCGTTAAGATTTAAGTGTAGAATCGATTACCTACGAGTATATATTGACATTGAAAACCAATGTCACATGAATAGGGGTGTGTCTGTAAACTAATCTGAACTGTCGTATACAAATAGTCTCTTAAGTAATGAAACTTCGATAAGAGGGCGAGGTAGAACTATTAGGGTTGCAAGTCGAGGACTTCTGGAATATTGTATACCGCTATAAATTTACCTCGATAGTATTATTGACCGTACGCAGCTAATAAAACTCTGACGTATTTCTGCACATTCTAATACACTTTATGGTAACTAATAAGGAATACTCTAAGTAATATTCTTACTATGAAAGAGGCCTAATTTGGTTTTTGTGCTCTGCTAATACTATCCTGTATATTAGCTACTATAAGTTAGAATGTGCTGTAAGTTAGAAAGTGGGGATGAGTTGCTCGCTCCGGGCATTTCAATATTGTAGTAATTGTTACGTTATAATATTCATTGCAAACAATTCATATTTAAAAAAAAATCTAATATTAAAAAATAAATAAATAATAATTTCATATTTAAAAAAAAAAAAAGTCATGCCCGCTGAGTTTCTTGCCAATTCTTCTCAGGACGGAGGCTAGTTCTTGTGAATTGGCGGTAGTTCTTTTGACGTTCAACAAGTATGTACTTTCATTTATGTTGAATAAAAAATTTTTGATTTGATTTGATTTGATTTGAATGTTCTCTGCTTAGATTACGGAACCTACTAGTTCTGCAATGAGAGCTCTTTACTCGTTTTATTTAAAAAAAAAACGAACGGATTTGCATCGCAATAGCATCACATTCATCTCATAAAATCGCCCTACAAATTGTATGCTTATAGCGTATGCCTGGCTAATGGATTAAAAAAGAAAACTTAGTTTACACGTGCTTTGTGTACATTGAGCAAAGGCCCGAGAACTGGGTTAGCATTAACTGGGTGAAGGTCGATGCATTCGCTCATCAAAACTCTCGCGGCTGTGAAGCGTTGAAAAGCCTTAAAGCCTTTGCATTTACTGCTCTATTCATTTCGACAGTGAAAGTTCTTTGGGTTTGCCAGCGCTAAAAAAAATGTTGCCAATTCAAAAATTAAATAAATAAAATTTTTGTGGAATCAATCAATTCATTTTTATTATTGTCATCGCATTAAAAATACGAAATATATCGTTCTAAATGTGAAAGTTTTTATATTGTTTTTTTTTTTAAACACTAACCTGAATTCATTTTTAATTCCACTGATATATAAATATGAATGAGACATGAGTTTCAAATGTCTAGATTGTGTGCATCGTATGAGATGCAAAATATAAATTCTCGATAGTTATCTTTCAATGTTGTTGTGTCAAGATTCACGAGTGTCATCATCTGACTTTGCTCACAAGAATGCTTATCGTATGCCGATTCGCTACCATAAGCCTTATGTGCTGGACTGACCAAGTGAAAGACCTTACCAAAGCCCCACTAAACGAGTGTGTCCGCCAAGCTTCAGTTGGCGAATTATGGAAAGCATCTGTCAGGGATTTAATAAGCAAGGATTCCACACGACCACAACTGCTCTGCCAAGAGCAACCGACTATGATGATTGCATTTCAACCCTCTTATATTTTTTTAACTGTACAGCGAAAATAATATGGGCTCGGTGTATAAGTGAAAATTAATTTTTCAATTGATTAATGCATGCCTACGCGAAAAATATCAACAAATTGATAAATCAAGTTAACGATTAACAAACAATACTATTGAAAACTATACTGTCCACTTCTAAATAAAACTTTCTTCGATTAAATATTTTTGTAGTGAAATTTTATAATACAATATTTTAAAATTAGAAATATAAAAAAAGTTAGAATTTCTACATCTAAAATAATAATTGTTTTTCATTCAACATAATATCCTTTTTAAACGATTGACATATAACAAATAATTACCTACGCCTAGAATATTTAAAAAAAAAATACCGACAGACCGACATAATTTGTCAGATTAAATCCGATTTCATATTAGACTTTAAAACAGATAAGGAAATTTCATAATACGTCTAAATTTAAAATTCGATTTCTTCAATATGCTACTACTCTACATTCTCATTTACGGCTTCTGCCAATACGATTTGTATCCTGAAACGTCCGACACGCCTTTCCCGCGAACAATAGAGAGTCGTTTCCGTCTTATAATTACTATTCTATTGTGCTTTGCGAACGGGAAATTATTGCTTTTTTTTAAATAATTATTTAAACGCCACTAGCTCTTCGAGGCATTGGAAGAGAAAATTTAATTTTTTTATTTAATATTCAAGTACTAGATGCGGGCAAAGGGAAACACTTATCTAATAACGATAACAAATATATCTTGTTTTTTTTTTCGTGTCTTGCCAGAATCACGGCGAAAACGGAAAAGTCCTCTGAATAAGGTCGGACTACACAAACGTGTGAGGCCCCTAAATATTCAACCATAGTATTCGCATTGTAATATCTTTTAAAGTTTTACAATCGATGACATAACAAAGACTTAAAATGCAATGAATCATACTTAGTAACAAGCATAGAATAAAATTATTTAAAACAAAAGATAGCTTTGTCGGCGAATTTTATAATAAGCCGGTAGCAAGTGTCGAAATTTACAAATAAATACCAAAAAAACGTATGTATTATTAATTTATTGTTATTCTACAGAATTTTCAATTAATTGACAAAATAAATCATTTATTTTTACAGAAGAGGTCGCATTTCATTGGTTAATATTATATTTTTTGTTTCAAACCAAATACACTAAAGCATGCATATAATGTAACATTTTTTAAATCCACTCGTTTCACTCCAGTAACTGGCAGGAAATAACATTTTTTTTTAGAAGCCAATTATACACGTGCTAAATCTACTTAAGTATAATACGAAATTTTTTTTTTCTAAAACCCAACGTCGATGCCAATGACCTAACAATAAAGAGCTAAACTTGCGCATATTTAAATGAATTATCGAGAAAATAATTCTCATGAAAACTATACGTGAAGCTGTATACACAATGCTCTTTAAAATGACATGAAAAATATTATCACGTTCATCTTTGTCTCTATGTGATTATAATACAAATTTAAAGACCACGTAAAATACAGAATGCATAGGCAGTAATTGTAGCGTGGCCTTCGTGCGTGTTTTGTATTGAATAATGCAGTTTTTTTTTATTACTTAATCCTCTATCGACAAAAGGTTATGTGTAACGATGACACACTAAAATTTTGACAATCGATTTTAAAAGACTCTGTGAAAGAATTAGAAAATTCTTTTTTTTTTTTAAGCGAATAATTCTGAGGTCGGTCGTGAGCCGTAGATTATAATATGAATTTGAAAACAAAAAAAGAGAATAAAACCTCTTTATAACAATAAAAAGAATCTCTAATATGATTCAAGTTTCCAATGGAGCGCAGTCACCGATCTGTATCGCTCCATCAATAATTCAGGAGCTGAATAAGATTTAATCTCCACACCGCGGAGCTTTGTCTGGGAAAACCTCTCGTCGGACAAGTTTTCCTTGTATATTTATAGAAAATTTCGACTTAAGATCATAATGATAAAAGGCATCGCAAGGAATTCAAATATTACGCAATTTTAATTCAATTTTTATGTTCAGTAAGAAGATATAATAAATATTCAAGATTACGAACTATACCTAATTAGGACCGATTTTATTTATGTCAATGACAGTTTTTATCACGTTTTTATTACTGAGGAAACTAGCACTGGCTGCTCACAACAGAACAATGCTCACTAAATTAAATAATTTATTTATGAGATTACAGAAGATTTTGTAGGCAGCGGCTTGGCTCTGTCCCTGGCATCAGATGGGCGTATGCTCGTCTGCATACAAGGGCAATAAAAAAAAAAGAAGAAAAAAAAAACGCTCCTGAAAGAGGTTCTTTAACTTTATTCTTAATTTGAATGCATAATAAACAATTAAGTCATCAACATATAACCTAACACTAAAAAAGCAAGGACGAATTTCACAAACGCGTTTTGAAAGTTAACCTCAACTTAATGTGGTGTAAACATGTACCTATGGCGGAACTACATTTTTAATTTTACTCTCGAACATTCTGACAAAGGTATAATTAATTGTAACGACTAGTAAACGTAGACACATGCGCATTCGGAATTGTGAAAGGAAACTGGTGCCGAAGTTTTTTCAATGCGGTTTCTGAACTATTTCTTTTTTTTTATTGTTATAAAACTCGTGCAGCGTATCCTAAGTACGGTAGTGCATTTACTACGAAGGTTATCTATATATTAATACGCGAAGCAAAAACGTTGTATCCCTTTTTATGAAAATTGCGCGGACGGAGGAGTATGAAATTTTACACACTTATACAGAATATAGAGAAGAAGTGCACAATGCTAATATTTTTTTTAAATAATACATAAAAGATACATTAAATCAATAAAGAAAACATTACACACACTACATACCATGTATTTGACGCACACACGCATGCATACTATTTATTGTCAAACTTTTGTTCTTGACGTCTGTTGTCAAATTGAGAATAGATTAAATATTGTTTGTCTTTATTAATATTTTTTTATAGTGTAGCCTTGGCGAAATTTGTTATTATAGAAGTATAAATTACAATCATAATAATGTACAAACTTACAATTCCAATTAATTATAGTCGAATTTCGACTATTGCGGGACCTCTACTATAGATAGATTCGCAAACAGAATTGTTTTATATTACCAAACAGAAGCAAACGATAGTAAAACGTTGAGTTGATTATAAAAATGATGAAATACTCTTTCAAATAACATTCTAAAGAGTATTTTTATTGCGATTGCGCAAGTTCCGTTAAAATAAACTTGTGTCACGTACTTTCTAACAATCACGCGTGTTCATATGAAGGTTATTAGAAATTTAATTATTTTCTGTTAATCTTGATAATATTTTCAAATTGTGATCGCGTTTAAACAGTATTTTCTAATAAAAAGATCGTACACAAGTTAGCTCCGATAGTCTTGAGGGTGGCAATAATAAAAAAAAATCTTTTAATCTATGATCAATAAGAAGTATAGAAATAAAAAAAAAAACTTGCTTTCTAAATTTAAATTAATGGGTACGACAAAAAGTCTCCTAATGATTAAGTGTGTTTATTATTAAAATATTTCAGAACGAGTTCGTAACAGAATCAATTGGACCGGTCCAATTTTCGAAGATCATTAATGTCATATTATTCTATTTGATACAATTCTAAGAATATCTAATTATGATAAATGTTTCGTAAATGCAAGATGATTTTCATGAAAACACGTAACATTATACCAGCACGTGTTCCATTGCGGCCTCCATTACTTTTAAATCAGTTAATTACGGTGTAATGGCTCATTAAATAGCAACAAGCCGCTCGGCGCCATATTGGTCGTGTAAACGTCTATTGTGTTACAGAACCAATGGAACCGCGAATGCGACATTTTATTGTCACATTAACATTTTTGATTTTTTTATTGGTCACTAAAAAGTACGGTGATTTTATATCTGTTTTGAATGTTAACATCGTTGTCAACGCTCTAAATATTATGAACCACTTTTTCCAATGTTTATTTTTTTTAAATATTACAACTTTTCTTCTGCCTCCTGTCTTTTGTCCATAGTAGAAGCTCCCTTATGCTCTATGGTTTCTGAGACAAGAAATCTGAAAGAGATTTGCTATTTTCCATTTCAATTGTGATTTGAAATGAATTAGGGAAATTCAGTCGAGTCGAACTCGCCTCATACGGGATTCCCCGGCTGCTGTGACCGCGCGGTAACCCCTTTCCATTAGTTTAGCGGTGGCAATTGAAAAATCAACCCATTGGCCTTACAAGATAAAGCTGACAATCGCTTATCGCATTCGATTCCCCAGCTGAGGTATTAATTTTGTATGACTTTAATAAGCTAATCGAACTCCGAATTGATTTACATCTCAAAGTCTGTGAATCAACTTTAATAATTACGTAATTTTTAATGAGAAAATTTTCTTTAATCGAAAAGTCTTCAATTAAAAAAAGAAGAGTACTTCTGGCTATGACGAAATTAAATAAGAATATCATTAATGTATGCGAATTCAATGAAATATGCGTTATTAAAAGGACACCATAAAAACTCAAAAGATTACCGTAATTACGGTAAGTACCAGTTTACAAACAAAAAAGAATCGTCAAAATCGATTCACATACAAAAAAGTTCAGAAATTAGTGTACACGTAAGAAACGCATGCCTCCTCCTATTTTGAAGTCGGTTAATATTTCATTATCTTCATTCTGCGATTAACTTGTTCCTTAATGAAATTAACAGATATAGAATAACTTATCTAATTAAAACTGCTGTTCTAGTTTATTTTCGCGTGTGTTATCGTTATATTATTGTTTCGTACATTTTGAGATTACGTTACTACTAAAGTAATTATTCGTTTGAATATTGTGCTGACTACCCTCCACCATGGTCAAATGTACTCCAAACGCTTCTAACCGCCAGATCTGGAAGTGCCCACTACTCAGTGGCTCAAGGGCTCGACGAGTGAATTTACTCATAGACACAGCCCATTGAGTTTCTCGCTGGATCTTCTCAGTGGGTCGCGTTCCCGATCCGGTGGCAGATTCTGCGAAGCACTGCTCTTGCTAGGGTCAGTGCTAGCAACACCCCCGATTTGAGCCCCGTGAGCTCACCTACACGTCAAGGCGAAGCTGAAATAGCCTATCAAGGCTATCAGTATAGGTAGGAAAAACAAATTGCGCATCACCGGGAAAACAACCCTTTGGCGACCCAACGAATGCTTCTACATGTACATTGTCAACGCAACCACGATCACTGTGACAAAGAATGTCTGACTAAGACCGTATATTTTTCCATTAAAATAATGTCTCTAATAATAACAATTACAATGAGCAAACGGTGCACGCATATAATTACAAAACGGATGTTGAAAACCGGTAAAAGCCAGTACCTAGCTACTTAATAATTGTGTGTTTATAACATAAATGTATTTATTGATAATGAAATCTACTTAATATTTTTATTATACCACACTCTTCAAGGCTTTGGTGCTAAGCGTGAAGATGTTTCATTTTTGTTCTCTCCGAGGCAAAGGGTTGCGACAATCAACTCAAAATTTTTTTGTAAAGCGACAGTTTTGTCTTTTAATTCCAAATAAAAAAGCCAATGGATTTAGCGTTACAATAATTATTGACTTGATATCCATTGTATACCCTATTGTTTCTGTTTTTAATCAATTATAATGGGTGGCGACTTGATAAATTTAATTGCTTCCTAGTTCCCGAGTCGACCTTAGCATTATACATACTATTATGAATATGCATTTAACATTATACTTTAATCTTTTATGATTTTCTACCAGTAAAAATAATATTAAATGACATTTCAAAAATCGTTTAGTTACTATTACAAATTGATTTTATAATGGAAATTTTAATCTTTGGGATCGAAATTCTTTTTCTCCGTTTTTCCAGATTCGGTATCGCAAAGCCCATTGGCCCATAAATAGGTCAAGCCAGTGTTGACATTGGGCAAGTTTCGCCTGTTCCTCGACTGGCAGGTAATAAAGTTAAGTGACCGGCAAATTCCACTCGATACGTGCTTTTAACACGGTTAGTTCTAATTAATTAACTAGCAACTATTAGCACAAGACATTGTGCTATTTACTACGTTTTGAAGTTGGATAGTGTGGATTTTACGATAGTGATTTTAAATTAATTTTGAAAAGGCAAAGGGTTTCTTGATCATTCAGGACAAAACACAAAAAATCAAAGGAGTATTTATTATGTATGTTATAATTTTTTTAGGACAATATTAAATTCGTATACTACGGAATTCCACAGATATCGCTTCATTTAAATACTATCAATTGGTAAAAATCTAACCAGTATACTACAAATAGTACGCATTACATCTATGTAACTGTAGATACGTTGTGACAGTGATAACTGAGACTTTGAACTTATGTATCTTAGGTAGCGACATTTACTTTGTAGATGTCTATGGACTCCGGCAACCACTTTACACCAGGTGATATCGTTCACTTAGCAATGAAAAACAAAAAACAATGCAAAGTAACATGACATCACAGGATATCATGCTCCCTTGCACTCGACTCAATTCGCCAGCTTCCGTATTCAATTTATTTAATCTCTGCTCGCACGGCAACTGTTGGCTAAGCGCTTGACTCTGTCAGTACTGTGTCAGTGTACTCTGACTTCGAACGTGCAGTGTGCTTAGTGCGAGTTTTTTAACGTTCTCGATAGCGTCAAAGTTAGCTCATATTTGTATGGAATGGGATCGTTTGCCTACGTTTGCCGCTAGGGGCGCTGTTCCAACTGCATACAAAATTGGGCTAACTTTTACGCTATCGAAAACGTTAAATAACTCGCACTAAGCACAGAGGTCACTGCTGTCAATATAACCAGCGACAAGTGATAGGTTAACATAGACAAGGTGATTTACTGTTATGGAGTGTAGAGCTAAGGAGCACAGTGTGTATAAAAAAGTTTACGTCGAAAAATTGCCAATTAGCTTGGCGTAGCCGAGAGAGAGAGACAGAAAACCGTCTTTATTAAACTGCAATTTGTAAAATCTATCTTCACAGTTTTTTTTACAAGTATTCGACATAACTCTTCCCTTATTCGGAATACATTAAACTAATGCGATCTAAATTATCACTCGCTACCAAACTGGTTGCTAACACCGAATGTCTCTTCCAAAATATGCATTGTTCCTAAATCTGCCTATTTCTGCCGTGGGGCCGCCGTTGTAACTATACTGAGACCTTAGAACTTACATCTCAAGGTGGGTGGCGCATTTACTTTGTAAATGTCTATGGGCTCCAGTAACCACTTAACACCAGGTGAGCTCGTCAACCCATCTAAGCAATAAAAAAAAATCTTATTCACCCGTAAACCAATAAATCAATCACAGTAATTAAATTTACGGTGTCGATCGTTCGCTAAAACAAGGCGTACAATTACAAGTATCACATTAATTACTTTTACGATGCGTTAATTTCGTATGTAAACTAGAGATTTATGTACTCAAATTAATTATGTATGAGATTTACGTTTGGCATTTTAATTTTCAACAAAATTGCTCTACAGCTGAGGAATCCAAACAATTTTTTATGTATATTTATACTTATAAATGTTTAATATAACATAAATAAATTATGCTTTGAATAAAGTATGCATGCTTTTAGTATACAATATGAAATGTTAATGAATGTAATATAGATGCAAAATCTGAAGTAAATGGAAAAAAAAACAGCCTATTTATATAAATAGGTATTGTTTATATGACATGTTCTCCGAATTTTAGTATTTTTGTTCTCATAAACATTAAAATGATTTTAAAGCACTTAATTAACTTTGTTTTATAAAATTTTTTTAAGACGATTATAAAGATGGCGTCCGGTGTATAAAGGGAAAACCCAAGCCATTGCTCGAAATATATTTTTTCGTTTTCACACTTAATAATAATGACCAAGCACTTATCTATCTATTCAGTTCTAAAAATACGATATTTATAATAAAGATATCCCATTCATTAATAAACAGTATCGCACCACAAAAGAAGTATAGCAAAAACCAGAATAAAAAGGCCACAGAAGTTTTTTTATCCATATTATGATTTGTACACAAGAATGAAACGAAAATAATTATATTTATTGTATTAACAACTCCGTTTCTATATATCCCAATCAAATTTTGTTTAAAAAAAAGCATGCATAGCTCACATATAAATGAAACCTTCTGGAGTATTCCATTTCATACCCAGGTTAATCGAACAAATATATAATAATGTTTATCTCTTTTAAGTGTCGCTTTTCATCGAATGTCAAAATACGACACCACTAAAGATGTTTTCCCTCCAAAAAAAAAAACATTCAAATGAAATATAACAGAACACGTTTCCTATTCTTAAAACCGATTCGCAGAAGACGCGAGTCTGTCACCGCTATTTTGATACATAGATTTTTACTGCTAATAAAATAAAAAATAAAAACTAAGGAGCAATATTTATTTGAGTTATAACGTTTTAAAAGTCTTGACACAGTTCTTTTGGAGTTTTCCGGATGAGTTCGTTTAATAAATACGGTACAGCGTTGCGAAATTGGCACAGATGTAAAATATTCCTGAAACTGTGCTTTTTGCACGATGTTAATTAGTGCTTCGGTGTTGACAGTATAATGACGTTGTTTATATCATTGTTCGTAGATGGGCTTAGCCGATCTACTAATAAACGGCTATCAAGCCCTATAAATGTCTTAACATGAATGCGGCTTCTCTTGAGATGTGAGGGCGCCACAATGAGGCAAATTGTGGCTCGGAGCATGCTATACTATTGTTATTAAGTAGAATAGAAGAAGCTATGGATTCTTAAGATAATCTTTAAAGACTAAACAAAAAGAAAATTTAGATTGGAAAGTCTTTATCTTTTTTTTAAATTAATGACGCAACAAATTCTTTGGATGTTTCGAGAACATCGTCGAGGAGCGACACGCGAAAACTTCAAAAATGGCGTTCATTTAAATTTTCATCGAAGCCCCCAAAAATACATAAATCCAAACAAACGCTCTAACGTTATTTAAATAAAACGAAAGTGTAATATTTTCTCGTTGAAATGTTTATTTTCATTAGCGTTTTGAGCGATGATGGCTTCCGAATTAAAACGAACATAATTTCGGTCTCGTATGAAAGAAAGAAAAAAAAATCACAAACGACCTCTCTGTGTTCGCGTGATCGTGGAATATAAATAATATATTAATCACGATGCGTTTAATTTATTTTATTATTATTTATTTTATTTATTTATTTATTACAAAAACATACAATTTTAATCATAATAACAAATATTGAAACGATGTTATCTGCTGTAGTCATAGACTGTGTTGCAGATAACAACGCCAACCCCTACACACAACGAACAATAACATATAAATTTAAATATTTCATAAACACATTATAATAATTAATTTTAAATACAATTATCAAATCAATACAATATTATTTCAAAATCTAGAAGTACAATTAGTGTATGTGTGTGTGTGTGTGCGTGTGTGTGTGTGTGTGTGCGTGTGTGTGTGTGTGTGTGGGTGTATGTCTGAGTGTATGTGTAGATGCGTGTTAATACCTAATATATAAATTGCTCATTACCAAAATGTGTAATCTACTCCAGTAATTCTTCCATATCTTCGTATGTAAGGGAGAAAAGCCATCTATCAATGATAATTTTAACTTCTTTAGAAATAAGTGGGTAAATATTTAGTAATTTATTTATCTTGTTGTACAGAATAGAGCTTAAATACCTATAGTGAGACCTGACTACATTATAATTTGCTACATAGATTTTGCACACTCTGCCCTGACGACGAGTTTGCGAACAGATATTAGGGTCAAAAACGAGTTCCAAATGTTTACGTAACAATGTGCTCCTAATAAAAGATTGTCTAACTCGAGGCACTTTGCAGATATCATACAATTCCTCCGTTGGAAACCTTATTGGTTTTTTAGATATTACTTTAAGCACGGCTCTCTGTGCTCTTTCCAATCTAAGTAATAATCCTTTCCTACAGCCTCCCCAAACGACAATGCAATAGGTTATGACAGAGTGTGCCAAAGCATAATAAACCATTTTCAGTATGTGGAGATCGCTTGATGTTCTTAGCTTCCGAAAGACAAAGATAAGCTTTCGTACTTTTCCAACCAAATCATTTATATGCTCTTGCCAAGATAGGGTGCCGTCAATTTTTAGACCAAGATATTTTACAGCATTAGTTCGTGAAATTTTTGGACAAAGATCATGTGTGTTCGTTTCTGAATGGCATTGATGAACAGTCAAGGAAAAGGAAAGCGGTGGCTGCGATACATTCCTCGGAGAGAAGGTAACAAATCTAGTTTTTTCCATATTAAGGGTCAACAAGTTAGTTTTAAGCCAATCAGATACTGTCGCCAGCGCTTCCTCTGCACATAAACGCGTCTCTATCCAGTTATCACCATGAACAACTACAGCTGTGTCATCAGCGTATGTAACGATATTTGTATTTTTAATTTTTAACAAGCAAAGCTCGTTTATGTACAGAAGAAATAGGGTAGGCCCAAGGACACTGCCTTGCGGGACACCGTAAGTGACAGACGCTTCTTCACTGGTGGTATTATCAATGGTGACTATTTGTGAGCGGTTAGACAGATAGCTTTGAAATATTTTGAGTGAGTGTCCCCTGATACCAATGACTTCCAGTTTACTCAGCAATATAGGTACAGATACAGTGTCATTATTTATTTAAGCACAAAACGGTTTTTTTTTTTTAATTTTTTTTTTTCTACCTAAGCTGAGAGCCTTGAGAGGCTATTTCAGCGTAACCCTAACGTTTGTAGGTGAGCTCACGAGGCTCAAACCTGATGACGTTGCTAACACGAACCCTAGCAAGAGCCGTGCTTCGCAGAATCTACCACCGGATCGGAAACGCAACCCACTGAGAAGATCCGGCGACAAACTCAGTGGGCTACAAAACGGATTAGTAAAAAGGAGGCAAGAAGCAAAACTCGACGCAGCCAGTTTTCTTTTATACCAAGTTAAAATCGTTTATCTTGTACAACCTTTATTTAAGACTGTTTACGTGTTTAATGATCAATTATTTTAAATCTTAAAACTGTTTTCAACTTAGAAGTGTGAGCGTAAGAAACTCAATGAAGCATATATGTATGTCGGAGAAGCCACAATTATTAACACCGTCGTCAGATCTCGTAGGGGCGATTAGGATAATCTAGCTAAGAGAAATATTAGGGTCGCGGGTTCCAGTCCCACATCGGGCAAACATTCGTGTGATCAACAATTTTCTTTGATTTTGTCTGGGTATTTATTATCTATACGTTTAAACTTATATAAATATGTACGTCAACCTCCGCTACCCATAACACGGGGAATCCTCTTTTGGGGGCCGGATTAGCGTGCGTAATTTATTCCCAACCATTTATCTATTTTTCTTTTATGATTCTTTTTACTGGTGCTAGGACGTCTTGTGAGTCCGCACGGGTAGGTACCACCACCTTGCCTATTTCTACCGTGAAGCAGTAATGCGTTTCGGCTTGAAGGGTGGGGCAGCCGTTGTAACTATACTGAGACCTTAGAACTTATATCTCAAGGTGGGTGACACATTTACGTTCTGTAACCACTTAACAACCAGGTGGGCTGTGAGCTCGTCCACCCTACTAGACAATAACAAAAAAATCTATTTAAAATTCAGCCCATCAATGAGATCCGCCACACTAATTATTTTGCAGATGAACTTATTTCTCTTTCTATTCACAAACGCCTCAAGAATTCAGCTTGTTAGATTGATAATGAAAAATCTTGCACCGGATGCATACATACATACAAATAACTCATTAGTTTTTCAAATGATTTAATAGTCGTTTGCCGAAGGTCAATCTTCCAATGTCAATACAAGGCCGCTATGATAATGCAGGAACAATCTGGACTTGTGATGCGGGGAAAGGCCGTAATGAGCTATCATCCAGATCTGGAAACCTCGCCCACATGTCCTGGTGAAACTGGAAAGGCCTTCGGGCCAACAGTGATCCTACAATCATAAAAAAAAATCTGGAAACACAGACGAAATGAGAAAATTCATAATAAAAAAATTACATGTGTGCAATTCACACGTGGTAGAAGTGAAACCTTCCAAAATTAAAATACAATTATCCTAAACGTCTTAAGTATATGTAAAATTTTGTCATTAGTAAATAATTGTATGGTAGCGCCCTCTGTGAATTGATATTTTAATTTCACGTATAATTCTAAATTAAAATTCACTACAAGAGCTTTCATACACACGTTAGTATTAAAAAATCTCACAGATGGCCCGGTATTAAATAGTATGTATATTTCTGTCTCATTCTTTGCTGGCTTCATCCTACACATTTTTGTATTTGTGTCTCTTACCTGTCGTTTTTTCCGTTGCATCCGGTTTGAAATCACAACGATTCTAGAGAAGTTTTCACTTCAAAAATCTCACAGATGGCGCTGTATTAAATAGTATGTATATTTCTGTCTTATTCTTTGCTGGCTTCATCCTACACATTTTTGTATTTGTGTCTCTTACCTGTCGTTTTTTCCGTTGCATCCGGTTTGAAATCACAACGATTCTAGAGAAGTTTTCACTTCAAAAATCTCACAGATGGCCCGGTATTAAATAGTATGTATATTTCTGTCTCATTCTTTGCTGGCTTCATCCTACACATTTTTGTATTTGTGTCTCTTACCTGTCGTTTTTTCCGTTGCATCCGGTTTGAAATCACAACGATTCTAAAGAAGTTTTCACTTCAACAATAGTTGTGTGTATTATTTATTAAATTCCGTTTTGTCTACTGCGCCTTTATCTATCTTCGGTGTGGAGGTAAAGTCTACGTCCTTGCCTTGAATACGATAAAATTATTGTGAAATAAATATAATTGAACGGCTCTGAAAATATTATGTGTGTTGATTTAAATTGATATGTTCTGATTGAGGCTGAAGCGTTGGAATGTTCAAACAAAATTCTTGGTTTACGTTTTACGATTGTAAGATTAATTAGTTTTATTTCGTTTATGTCAATGATCAAACAGTTCGTACACTTTACGGAAACAGTAATGCGTTTCGGTTTGAAGGGCGGGGCAGCCGTTGTAACTATACTGAGACCTTAGAACTTATATCTCAAGGTGGGTGGCGCGTTTACGTTGTAGATGTCTATGGGTTCCAGTAATCACTTAACACCAGGTGGGCTGTGAGCTCGTCCACCCATCTAGCAATAAAAAAAAATTGTTTTATTTCGTTTATCTCAATATTTTACGGAAACATGACTACTAAGTTATTGACCTCACTAATTCGTGATTTGCGGATGCGTAAAATTCGTTTCCTAAATATAACAAATCGATACCGTGCAATACAATTTATCTAATACAATAATAAGCGGAACTGTTTTAATTAATGGAAATAACGATATCCGTGTTCAAAAGACTCCCCCCCGCAGGTGTTCTTCAAAATCAACCACTTACTGGTGGTAGGACCTCTTAAGAGTCTGCGCGGGTAGGTACCACCACCCCGCCTATTTCTGCCGTGAAGCAGTAATGCGTTTCGGTTTGAAGGGTGGGGCAGCCGTTGTAACTATACCTGAGACCTTAGAACTTATATCTCAAGGTGGGTGGCGCATTTACGTTGTAGATGTCTATGGGCTCCAGTAACCACTTAATACCAGATGGGCTGTGAGTTCGTCCACCAATCCATGCAATAAAAAAACACAAAGGAAAAATATCGAAAAATTCAAATTTATACTAAAATTGAAATTACTCGAACAATTCAAAACTATAAGCAGCACTTAACAGTGGCTCGACCCACTAATTTTATTGTAATTACATTACTAGGTTAATTGTTTTAAAAATTGTTTCAAATAAAGTGATCTTAACGGTAACATGCCCAAAATTACAAACTGTAAACTAAAGTCAATGATAATGAATGTATAATTTTATTTGACATTCAACTAATGACGCCGGATGGGAGGAATAGGCGATCTGCTACAAGCTATCTTATTGATTTGCGCAAAAAAAACCGATCATACAACGAATTTTCATAAATATAATCTTGTTAATGAAAAATGAAACTCATACGTATGTAAATAATATATGAAATGACTGTTGTTGATGTGAATACAACAGGAAATACTGAAAACCGGTAGTAAATATTAATTTATTATTAACCTTAAATGTTATGTTTGAGACACTTTTCGTTCACTATCTTTTTGCTGATGGTAGAACGTATTCTTTCCGGATGATACCACCAAATTTTGCAGCACAAATATTTCGACTTCAAAACTATCACATATGAGTCGTCTATTATCAAAGGTGGCAATCTGTGCATATGGACAAAAAAATGTTATTGATATGTCAATACAGATTGATTTGAATATAATCGTCTCCTTCAAAGAATACGGTTCAAAACCTGCATTAAATAAAGGTTAATACTTAACCTGTTATTTATCTAAGATGTCGTTCAGAAGAGTTTTGTGACTGCCAATGGAATACAAAGTCAATAATTCGTTTTTCTGATTTACCAATAATTGTCCAAAAGTCACATTGCCGGCTTTGATAATAGTCGACTCATATTCCTCTTTGAAGGGCGGTACAGTTACGCAATAAGATTGAGACATCGACCTCATGCCTCTATAAAGTCCAGTGGACACGACTAGATTCATAGTTAACATGTCACATCAATACAAAACAAACACTTAGTATACTTGAGTAAATACGTCGGATTTCCAAATAGCCAAAACGCGTATAGCATTGCATGTACCAAATTAATAGAATTATTCAAGCATTACATTAAGTAATTCAAGTTTGCTGTTCGTTATGTTTGGTTTTGTAAGCTGCGGCAGCCCGGTTTTAATATCGTGTCGAGGATTTTGTAAGAAATTGTTAATGTTTATTTACAATACAATCCGTTTATATATTGTGATGGTATATAATTTTTCTTGGCCTTATATGTATTAATGAATATAATATAGTGAGTTATATCCGGACGTCATTTCAAATAAATAAAAATGAATTGCTGTTCGTTAGTCTCGCTAAAACTCGAGAACGGCTGGACCGATTTGGCTTATTTTGGTCTTGATTTATTTGTGGAAGTCCAGTGAAGGTTGAAAAGGTACATAAATGAATGAAAATGTTCGGAATTAAATAAAAATAACATTTTTGTTTTTCCTTTGATGTGACCTCCGTCGGGCGGATTCCTTTTGTTTGTTTTAAGTTTATATTATACAAAAGCTTAGGTATTTTATTTATCGATTGAGGCACTACGAAGTCTGCCTAAATTTGTAGATCAACTATTCTTACAGTTTCCCGTGATGTTTTGTTTGTATTTTTTATGCAGTTCCGAGTATCTCACATAGTCTAAGCAAAGTAGGTCTCGTCCTAGTAAACGGGTAATCCTAATATCCTAAAGCACACTAGTACAGATTACATTAATGAGGAGAGACCGAGCGTCTTACGAAAGTAACTTGCGCATAATCTGTGAGCACATCGCCTTGTGAAATTATATTACTGGCACAATGCAAACCGTAAGGTCACGGCTTCGCTGGCGGTAGATAGTATTATAGATAATACCGAGAACTGTTACTAATCGTTTAAAATTAGAAATGTAGCGGGAAAATAATTTAATTTCATTGTTTTTTTGTTTTTTTTTTTTTTGTAATTAAATATAAAATTACGGAAAATACATTAACTAAGAATAATGTGGTGGCTGTATACCACATAATTATAATACACTTTTATAATTAAAAAAAAAAAACGATATGTCTTACGTTTAATTGAAGCCTTCATATTCGATTGTGGCAAGGTTTCATACAGTAGTGTCAACATTATGAATAACCTCACGAAATAGCCCTGTATTTGACGGCACACGCCCAACTCGACTCGGCCGAGTAAACATGAGCCGGCCCCAGCAAACACGAGTCACGTACTCAACTAGATTTATCTATTGTTACAGGTTCGTCATCAATCTTCTGGCGACGAATCTATTGACTACTTCATTGTTGGCGCCCGCGCTCTTCGGCGAGCATACGACGAAGAAAAACGCCAGTCTGTGGGTGGAGGCAGGCGACTCGGCGGCCTCAGCCTGCAGCCTGTCAGCCCTGTTGTCCGTAATGCTGATTTCACTCGACCAGCACCACGCCGTCACGGATCCTCTTCGCTGCCACACCCGTCTCTTACAGCGTCGTCCAAGCTCGCTCTGCGCCGCCACCTGGGTCGCCGCGGCATCCGCAGCCGCAATTCGAGCTACCATCGCCGTGTTCCACTACTACTATCCGACCGAATCAGCGCTGCAAGGTATCCAGCTCGCCTATTACGTCGTGTACTTGATATTGGGAGTGATCGCACCGATAACTATAGTTTGCGTCATGTACGCGAGAATCTACCGTGCGGCGCGCTCGTCTGGATTACGAGCTCGTGCGAACGGTGCCAGTGCTCTGCAGTTACACGAGCCCCCGCCCCCCCTTCCGAACCTCATCGAAGAGGGGGAAGGAGAGGGACTCACACTTAGAATAGACGGATCAGAAGACGTAGCGTCCGGAGAGCACGATCGCAACAAATTTGGACCGTTTCTGTTACCACCGTCAGAGAGGCCAGTCCGTTGCCCATCTGTTGCCAGTCTACGGAATTCCCGCACTAAAGATGGAAAGTCGAACGAAGATCTGAGGAAGGGATTACCGTCTGTTAGTTCGGCACCATCACTCGCTGCCCCTCTCTTGGCGGTGCAGCAACGGACCCCTCAGACCTCACACAATGGATCTAGAATAACATCGATACGATGCCGCATTTCAAACGCCTCCCTGTTCCGTTATAGAGAAGAATCTCGTGCGGCTCGCGTCGGTTTGCTGACGGGGGCGTTGGCCATGCTGCACGTCCCGCATGCCGCAGCCGCCGTGGCCTCCGCCGCTGTCCCCGGGCTGGCTGATTGTGCGCGCACCGCATCGCTCGCGTTACTCCTGCTTGCCTCTGCGGCTTCACCGTTCCTGTTTGCACTACGTTCGCGCCGGGTGCAGCGTGAGGCTCGGCGTCTGTTCGTGCCTGAGAAGAGCGCTTGGGAGAGAGCATCGGCGTCCGCGTCGTCTGCGGCGGCGGACGGGCAACGCGCTAAGGCCGCTTTGGAGTTGCTGCGGACATTGTCGCCGAGCAGCGGAGAGCCAGCGCCGGACAGCTCGGCGGAGTCGGGTCCTTGCCGCGGCTCGTTCAGCTCTGGGGGCAGCACGCAGCTCTCGTCAGCTTCGGACGAGTGACCGCCGCCCCGCCCGCGGGTGCGCTTCGCCCCGCGACCCACCGCTCTACTCATCTGTGATACTAGGATAAGCAGCACCGCGCTCGGCGCGACCGTCAGACTGATTTAGTTATTAAGTTAATTTATTGTGTCCGTACGTACCTTACCGCTAAGCGGATTAATGTTTAGAAACTTACCTGAATGAATAGTAAAAAAAAGAACAATATGTAAATGAAAATAAATTCGTATCGAAGTTATAATGCCACTGTTTTAATACCTCTGCAACCTTCCGTATAACGCAAATGATCATAGCACTATTCAATACATTGATAATATTTTCTGGTGGTAGGACCTCTTGTGAGTCCGCGCGGGTAGGTACCACCGCCCTGCCTATTTCTGCCATGAAGCAGTAATGCGTTTCGCATTCGCAGCCGTTGTAACTATACTGAGATCTTAGAACTTATATCTCAAGGTGGGTGGCGTATTTACGTTGTGGATGTCTATGGGCTCCAGTAACCACTTACCACCAGGTGGGCTGTGAGCTCCTCCACCGATTTAAGCAATAAAAGAAAGAAAAAAATTACTTTATAAAAAAAAGAACAAACAATTCAGACATAAATATCACTCTAATGTTGCACAGATTCATAAATGAAAGTAAATTATAATAGTGGTAGTCAAAGTACACACCAAAGTTTTACACTAGGATTTCGAAGGGTAAGAAAATCATTATAGAATATAATTGAGGCTTCGTCTTCATGCTCCATAATGATAGCAAATGAAAGCAAACTTGATGATAAGTAATTCAATAAACTAGTGGTCCCGCAGTAGTCGAAATTCGACTATAATTAATTGAAATTGTAAGTTTGTACACTATTATGATTCTATTGTCAAGGAAAATTATACTTCTTTAATCACAGATTTCGTCAATACTATACTTTAGACAAATATTAATAAAGAGAAAACAGTATTTAATCTATTCTCAATTTGACAGACTATAACTGACAGACTGCAAAGAAAAGTTTGAGAATAAATAGTATGCATGCGTGTGTGTGTCAAATACATAGTAGTGTGTGTAATGTTTTCTTTATTGATTTAATGTATATTTTATGCATTATTTAAAAAAAATATTAGCATTGTGCACTTCTTCTTTATATTCTGTATAAGTGTGTAAAATTTCATACTCCTCCATCCGCGCAATTTTCGTAAAAAGGGATACAAAGTTTTTCCTTCACGTATTAATATATAGATAGGCAGAACATTCAACAAAAAATACACGCTCAGATTAATACGTGTGTATGCAAAACACATAATGGCTAAATATATAATTGTGTAATTATGTTAACATCTGGATCCAGCGTGAGAATGATGCAATGCAAATTGAACCACAAACGTAGGGCATAATAGAAAACTGTTTTATTGAACATCACAAAATCTATACATACATACATACATATAAATAAAAATTGAGTGTCTGTTTGTAATATTGAAATAACCGCTTTTTACTACATGCATATGAATATACATATATACGGTACATATGGTGTATAAAAAATAGTATTTTTTACAATTTTTGTCTGTCTGTCTGTCTGTTTGTTCCGGCTAATCTCTGGAACGGCTGGACCGATTTTGACGGGACTTTCACTGATAGGTAGCTGATGATATAAGGAGTAACATAGGCTTTACTTTTTTAGACTAGCTTCGCCCCGCGGCGTCACCCGCCGTACGACGGGACATAGCATCGCGGGACTCAGCTATCAATAATAAAATTTAATGTTTCCGAAGCGAAGCGAGGGCGGGTCGCTAGTATAAAATATAGGGTGTGGTAACTCTATATCTACAGTTTTAATACAATACGGACGAAGAATACAAAAAAAAGAAAAAGTCACTTAAGAAAATATTGTAAGACTAGAGAATTTATTAAAACTAGAGGTCCCGCAGTAGTCGAAATTGGACTATAATTAATTGGAATTGTAAGGTTGATTGTATTTTATACTTCTATAATCACAAATTTCGCCAAGACTACACTATAAAAAATATTAACAAAGACAAACCATATTCTATTCTCAATTTGACAACAAACGTCAAGAACAAAAGTTTGACAATAAATAGTATGCACGCGTGTATGCGTCAAATACATGGTATGTAGTGTGTGTAATGTTTTCTTTATTGATTTAATGTATCTTTCATGCATTGTTTTAAAAAAATATTGGCATTGTGCACTTCTTCTCTATACTCTCTATAAGTGTGGAAAATTTCATACTCCTCCGTCCGCGCAATTTCGTAAAAAGGTCTACAAAGTTTTTGCTTCACGTATTAATATATAGATGATCAACCATTTAAACATCACTACACATTATAAAAAGTCACAATAATATTTATTTAGCCACGTCTGTAGCAAATTGTGTAACAGAAAGACAATTGCAGCGACAATTACACACGTTCTACAATAGAAGGGATTTAGAATGTGCAAATATCTACACTAAAAGTTTAGTCTATGCATATAGGAGATTTAAGATATTGACAACCGAAATTAAGCCCAAAATCAATGCTCTTTGCGTCCAAATTAGGATAAAATACAATCGAAACCGCAAGCTTATTAAGTCTACGAACTTCTTCCTGGTGTTATGTAAACGATCGAGGAGCCATTGTCCATTGTCTAATTCTCAGTAGTGATAACGAAATGAATATAACCAATGACTGTAAGAGAGGACGCGGAATGCATACATACTGTTGCTGTTTTGAATCAACAAAAAACATAGGAATACCATATTGTCCAGTACAGAGCTGGACATAGGTTGTACCTTTATTTGCGTAATTGCTGGTGGTAGGACCTATTGTGAGTCCGCACGGGTAGGTACCACCACCCTGCCTATTTCTGTCGTGAAGCACTAATGCGTTTCGGTTTGAAGGCGGGGCAGCCGTTGTGACTATATTGAGACCTTAGAACTTATATCTCAAGGTGGGTGGCGCATTTACGTTGTAGATGTCTATGGGCTCCAATAACCACTGAACACCAGATGGGCTGTGAGCTCGTCCACTCGTCTAAGCAATAAAAAAAAACCAACACAGTCAGATGGAAAAACGACATTTAAAATTCTTTTAACGATAGTTTTATGGCATAGACGCGTGAACGCCTACTCACTGGCAATTGGTATTAAATGATTTCGGAGCATATCGCGTTTATGGAAATCGATGGAGACGCCAAAACTACCACTTACCTCAAGACATGGATTTGAAGTCTCAACTGTATTGCGTAACGGTCGCTCCGCTCTTAAAACTGGAAGACATGAATGTTGCGGGCTTGCTATATGTCGTATCACCACTAAAATCCATTCCGCGAACTCAGTACTTTGTGAGTAATGCTTAGAGAACTCTTAGTCGCCTTTTGCAAAACAAATGGGGAGGGACTAAGAATAGTCCTTTTTTTTTGAGTATTTATTTGTTTTTAATTTTGATGGGCTGTAAGGTCACAGCAAAGTCAAGTTAAACTTATGGTGAAATAGTGTAAGGAGGCTTTTACTGTGATTTTTTCTTTGCAGAAAATCAAGGCCTGTTTGGTTTGGTCACGAGGCCCTATCTCAAATCTCTCGCCACTGGCCTTCAGAGGGCGAACATTTATTTGTAGCTATTCCACTCTTCAAATTAACTGGCGATTCGCGATTATTAGTTTCAAATTCTCAATTAAATTCCTACATCATCTTTAACGATATGAAATGATGAATTGAGTCAAAGCGTGTTATTCTCTTCTGATAAAGAATGCATTGACATACATAATGGCACGGACAACGATTACGTATGAACTTTTTGCGATATACCAACGCAAGATAATAAAATCTCAATAGAAGTAAATGCGAAAATTATTTTTTACGATTCACAATAAAAGCGAATTACGGTTATGAAATTGAAAACCGTTCGTTGGTCAATGCTCTCAAGAGTTTCCACATCAAAATTCTGTAAACAGAGGCATGAATTTTTAATACTTTCATTAATTGTAATATATCCTCTCCTAAGTCGGTCTCTTCATTGCTGATCGTGTCTAGCTTGAAGCGCCGATCGCCTGATGCACCATGCCTCTCCACATCTTTCTGTACTCGGCGGTTTTTGCAGCTTCGGTTATTTGCAGGCCGGTGAGCGTATTTACCAGAAATATGTCATACCATGTCAATATTGTTATAAAAGTCCAAACGTCGTCGTGGCCTAAAGGATAAGACGTCCGGTGCATTCGTGTTGAGCGATGCAACGGTGTTCGAATTCTGCAGGCGGGTACCAATTTTTCTAATGAAATACGTACTCAACAAATTTTAACGATTGACTGGTATGATGCAGGCATAACATCATGTAATAAAAATCAAATCCACAAAATTATAATTAACTTAATTGATGGAAAAAAATCGATTGTCTGTAAAGTCCGTTTACTGACGATAGTTGAACGTGACAACGTCATAAGAAAATACCGATGGAATTGTTTCATTTTTCAAAAGAAAATTTTAATTTTATTTCTTTGATAGATATTTTGTATGGATATAGAGAAGGAGGTAAATGGAACTCACTATTGAATTGATCAAGTTACATTTATTTCTACGCATAAATACAATTATGTCAAATTTTTTTTACAATATGCTTCGTTGCCTCTCGTTGCGCGCTCTCGCTTGCACTTCAAGCCTTAAATGGAACGCCTCAGAGAGAGGTAACGCCGCATGAGTCATGTTTTTTCGTGCGTGTAGCCGGTTCCATCGAATTATAAGACGTTGTCACGTCAAAAAAAAACGGAATCCTAGTGTGTTTGTAAGCCTTGGAGTGGCCTTGGAGATAACTGATCCAGGCTACAGGAATTCTAGCAAAGAAAACTCTGTGCACATCCCTCTCTATTTTGCCTTAGGCGACAACACGTGTTCGGGCCAAAGGTTGTCAAGAATAAATGCGCAAGATTGCTAAGTTGAATCTGGACAAAATTCGTTAATACTTTTTAATATAAACAATAGACTCATGTGGATCACAACGACACGTGGTCTTCACAACGACACGTGGTCTTATTAACGTCCGATGACTCATTCGCGAATGTATTTTATTCCCAAAAATATCACAAAAGTGAATTTTGAGTTTGTTTTTGATCATTGTTTCGTAGATTTTGATCGCTAGGTTATATTAAGTTCAAGGATAACAACTGTTAGGAACTTGTTTAATAATCAGTTTTACCTCTTAAATGTCTTTAGAGCGATCACAGTTTTCAAATCTCTTCTATTATACCTACATAACATAGCTACCGCTACATATATTAAAACTCACGGCTTGAACTTCATTACATACTTTGTGTAATGAGGCTAATTTTTTAAACGATTACACCGGCTACTATAATATCCTTCGAAGTCAAAAACGCACAGACGCTATAAATGGGTACGCTAAAAAAAAAGGAATAAGAGTTATATATTTATCTATCTTGCTATTTATATATCTTACTCCTTTTTTTGTGTCAGATCTGCAATTCTGGCGGTCGAAATCCAACAGATCAGTCAATTTGGGGTATGATATTCCATCAGTTCCGACTCACAGCGACTATCGCTTCAGCAACTTTGATACTGAGGTAAGCGCAGATCTAGTCTGAACAGGACATTGGATTTCTTCCTCTATAATTTGATCAGATATTTGCCCTATAATTTTCAGATAACGATCTTTCTCTTTCTCTTTTAGATAGCTCATAATCGGGCACGTTGAAGCAAACACGGAAGACTCGTGCTTAGTTAAGCAAATCCTCTGAAGCATTTAATTGAAGATGCTCTCCGTTGTCCCGATTTTTGACGTCCGTGACCTTAACCTTGATTTTGTATCGATAATAAGACGTCACTTGGAATTATTCGTATCCCGCACTTTGTATTGCCCTTCACGAGTTCAAGCCGATAGCAATAGCAGTGATAATACTGCGTATAACACGTAAATGTTACACGGATCGTCCAATGGAGATAATGTAAGCGGTGGGCGCGTCATTCATTCAGACTGATAACTACTACAGTAAATATTGTAGTATTGATAACAAGAACGACAAATACGTGTGTGTTAACCGAGTAAATAATTAACGGTTTTGTTTAAATAAACATTTTGATTCATATTGATATAATATTTTGTTGGGAGCGATTGGAGAAATTTCGTTCTGACAAAAAACAAGTAATATTTCGGTAGTATTAAAAAATAAAAAAATATATTAAAATTTTCAGTCAAGTTCTTTAAATTGCTTAGTACAGATGTTTCGTGACACGACTGATTAATCTAAAATAATAAATAGACATGCTATGACAAAAACCGACTTCAAATAGAAAAAGAAAAAGATATTCCAAACCAAATTAATGTATACTAAAAACAATAATCATGGAAATTGACTGTGAATTCCGCTGCCCACTTTGAGACCAATAAATTCCCGGGGGAGGCGTGTCGGCGTTAAGGGGGGTAAGAGACGGGTATAGAAGTAAACCAGCCTGATGGGTGATGGAAATACCATTATTGAATTATATACATAGATTAATACGTGAAGGAAAAACTTTGTATCCCTTTTTACAAAAATTGCGCGGACGGAGGAGTATGAAATTTCCCACACTTATAGAGAATATAGAGAAGGAGTGCCGAATGTTAGTATTTTTTTAAATTAAGGCCAAAAAACACATTAAATCAATAAAAAAAACATTACACACACTAGCATGTATTTGTCGCACATACGTATGCATACTATTTATTTATTGTCAAACTTTTGTTCTTGACGTTTGTGGTCAAATTGAGGATAGATTAAATATTGTTTGTCTTTATTAATATTTTTCTGTAGTGTAGTATTGGCGAATTAGTGATTATAGTAGTATAATAATAAGTCTTTTACATATAATCATAATAGTGTACAAACTTATAATTTCAATTAATTATAGTCGAATTTCGACTACCGGGGGACCGCTAGTATACATAGATATGTGGAAATGATAAATGGATCATCATCATCATTCATTCCTATTACCCTCTGCTGGGGGCACGAATCAAATCCTTCCATCTACATCGGTCTTGGGCAGTCTGTTCTAGTTCCTCCCACGTCATGTTCAAGACCCCTAGCTCCTGCTCCACCGAGCGACCAAGTTGTTCTGGGGCGGCCTCTTCCTTTTGCCAGACACTTTCCAGGTCAGTGGCGTCTTTGATAGATGGGTATCGGGCTTTCTTAATATGTGACCAATCCAATGCCACTTCCGCGTAAGGATCTCCTTCTCCATTGGTGTCTGCTTGGTGATAAATATATACTTACATTTAATAGATAGAGAGGTGCTATAAAACTCTCGACAAACATCTGTGACAGGTTCCGTTTCATTTTCAATCTTCTGTCTTCTTTTCTCTTCAATCTTATTTCTTGGAAGCTTTTCTCTTCCGTTCTTCATTTAAGATATGAGTTCTAAGTCTCAGTTTTATAAGACAACGGCTGCCCCGTCCTTCCGACCGAAACGCATTACTGCTTCACAGTAGAACTAGGCTGGATGGTGGAACTTACCCGTGCGGACTCACAAGAGCTTTTACTACCAGTAAAGGGGGACTTGCTGTTGTAACTATACCTTACAACTCATATCTCAAGGCAGGTGGCGGCATTTACGTTGTAGATGTCTATGGGCTCCGGTAGCCACTTAACACCAGGTGGCCATGAGCTTGTCCACTCAACTAAGCAATAAAAAAAAGTTAGTATCCTTCCAAGTATACAGGCCGGTCCACCATCAATCAGTACTAGTATTAAATAGTCCTACTCCAAATATTATTTTTCATTTGAACCCTACTAAAAGCCAAATTTCACGAGGAACATACTCATTCAAAACATTTTCTTAATAGTTTGGTAAAATAGTCCCATTAAAAAGTAAAAACTGCCTAATTTTCCAAAACACTTGATTTTCAAACAGGATTATTCTAAAAGAACTTTCCGAAGAAATTATTTTACATTTAAAATGAACAATTAATGGTTATTTAAACATGAGATTGCAGCGTTTTACGTGAAAATGTATTACGACTTTAATACATAAACAAATTCCTAAATAACTTTCTCGTCTAAATTTCATTACGCACAGTAATATTGATTTTGTAGAACAATCTATTTATAAATTTGTTTATCACGTTTCTTTTTTTTGTATTTGATTAATCAAAATTAAAGCCAATCAAAGATATTAAAAACATGATAAACAAGACTTATAAATAGATTGTTCTACAAAATCAATAGTAAAACTCTCACTGTAATAATTTATTTATGTTAATGTAGCAAAATTTAAATGACGTGAACTGATTTACCATAGATTAAATATGTATTTTCGCTTCTGTATGGCTGTATGGCTGTGTGACGTGAATTGTGTTTCTGAGATTTCATCGTATGTAGTAAACGTCAGGTTTTTTTTTTTTTAAATGGAATGTTTTTTTTTTCACCAGGCCCTCTTATTTTTTTTTTTTTTTGTATTGCTTAGATGGGTGTACGAGCTCACAGCCCACTTGGTGTTAAGTGATTACTGGAGCCCATAGACATCTACAGCGTAAATGCGCCACCCACCTTGAGATAAGTTCTAAGGTCTCAGTATAGTTACAACGGCTGCCCCACCTTTCAAACCGAAACGCATTACTGCTTCACGGCTGAAATAGGCAGGGTGGTGGTACCTACCCGCGCGGACTCACAAGAGGTCCTACCACCAGTACAAAACCAGTACCGTAGGTGAGCACGGGCTCTGTCAGGAGGTATGTAATATTTACATGTACCTGCCAATATTTAATTTATGCATTGTGAAGAATTTTATTCGTGATAATAGGCAAGCTGCTATACAGGGTGCAAGTTCTAACCTATTATATATGAAATCATCGAGGCAAGCTAAGATTTTATTATATTTTGATGTGTGTACGCAATGTAGACGTCTGCCGTGATCAATATAAGTTTTTAAGACCAGTTAGCTCCTATTATTTATGGCAGTCTGGTACTTTTGATTTTTGCGTATTTTATATGCGCGTTGATGCGCGCGCATATGAGCACACAGAAGACTTCTAGTACTAGTATTCGTATCCCGAAACCACCTCAAAGTGAATGCCAGTGTGCACCTTGAGACATGAGGCTAAAGTCTTAATTAGTTTGGAGTAACAGAAAATAAAATTACTCTACTAACAGCATGTGATTCATTGTTTTGTTTCACAACAAAAATAGGCTAGCCACTCAAAACTGCAAGCTAAAGAGATGCTCGTAATGCAGAAGCGAATTAGATGCGATTGCTTATTCCGTAAAAACTACAAGCATTTTCACTATGAACTGTTGTACTATAACAAATATTTAAGACAACTAAAATTATATTACATCTAATTTGCTCCAATATGTATTTGGTATCTATCAGTCACCAGTATTTGAATTCAACAACTATTTTTACTCTTACTGCTTTTAATGAACGAAGTGATTCCAATCGGGCAAAATACCAATAAAGAATGTATTGCGATATCTTTTTCGAAGACCCATTCTAACTAATTCTACCTGACAAATACAGTCCATCGTCGATATTCGGTTTTCAAATTTACTTGGGTTTCGTGGAGTCACTGACCTTTTCGCCGCGAAAATTATTGTTTTCTTTATTAACACATTTGCTGTCCAGTTTTCAATTATTTATCTGAAAAGAAATTTAAAAACACCACACCATTTCTATTCGTCATTATTTAATTCAATTAAAAGATCGTTTTCACTCTCAATATTTTATCGTGCATGGATATAAAAGTGTAATAATATGAGAATGTTTTACTATTAATAGTCTTAGTGAAAGTGATGTTTATTTATTGCGTTCTTATAAAGTTTTCTATTTTTATAACTGTTGTTATAAGTGTTGATGATTATATTGGTTGGGGGAGGCTTATGTCCAGCAGTGGACGTCTGTGGGCTGATATAAGAAGATTGTAATGGTGAGTTTAATAGACGGCAATGCTATTCGGAAACGAAAATATGTGGTGTCGGGAACCCTCAGTGGTGGCTACGGCTTTTCTTACCGTATTACCGAAGCTGCGACAAGTTACGGGAAAGTGTTGAATGTAGGTAGAGCAGAACCATTCTTTGTGACGAACCTTGGGGGGGGGGGGATGATGGTGACCATCCACCAAATGGTCTGTATGCTTGGTTGCCTTCGAAGACAATAAGAAAATTGCATTTCCCTTCCATTTTAACGGCCGTCTGGTGTAGTGGTAAGTGACATGGTCAATACACAAGGAGGTCGCGGGTTCGAATCCCGCCAAGGGAAGATGTTTGTATGATAAATGTCTTTTCAAGGGTTATGGATGTATATTTAATATATGTATGTGTATAGTAAAAATCTTACATTTATTTCCGTTATCTGGTACCTGTAACACAAGTTCTTTACGAACTTATCACGGGACCAGTTAAAGTGGCGTGATTGTTAGTAAATATTCATTATTTACATATTTATTATTTAAATTCAGTTGGCTTAAAATTTATGTTTCACGATTACCGAGTAGGTCTTAGTCTTAATGATTCCTATTAAACCACGGTAGTACACAGTATAAGAAATTAACTTTAATACATAATATAATAGTATAAAAACGCAATAACGAAAAAAAAAATTTAAAAAAAATGACTTTAATTCAGTTTATTTAATTGTTAATAGCAGTGCTTTTATTGCTTTCAAATACTAATTAAAACTTTAAAGTTCTTGATTCGGTGTAAACACACATTTACTAAAACTGTACTGTTACATAATTATTCTATGTACTGATTGACTTGTAACTATTTTAAATAGTTACTAATAATACATAATAATACAAAACCAAAACACATAAACAAATACCAAAAACCAAAAGCATAATTTAACGTATAATTTTAGCACGTTTTAAACATAAGCAACCGCGTAATTTTAAACATTTTAGCGCGCTTTTTATGAACCTGACTTTAAACTATCCTTGGAATCTTTCAATGTAATTTCGACCAACATCAAGACTGCCAATTATTAATCTGAAAAATACATACCAACAAGGGCCGATTTTTTTTTATTGCTTAGATGAGTGGACGAGCTCACAGCCCACCTGGTGTTAAGTGGTTACTGGAGCCCATAGACATCTACAACGTAGACGCGCCACCCACCTTGAGATACAAGTTCTAAAGTCTCAGTATATGTAGTTACAACGGCTGCCCCACCCTTCAAACCGAAACGCATTACTGCTTCACGGCAGAAATAGGCAGGGCAGTGGTACCTACCCGCGCGGACTCACAAGTGGTCCTACCACCAGTAAATTGATGAATGAACCATGATAATACAATAGTTTTTAATAATTTCGCCATAAGATCTTGTTACCAGGATAAAAAAAACAGAGGACACTTATAGTCACCCAGTTGGGACGGGGTTCCCTTTGCTGTATTTTTTTTGTATTAAGTAACGATGAAACAAAAAAATAGTCAGTATTAAATAATTAAACTTTAGAACTTATATCTCAAGGTGGGTGGCGCATTTACGCAGTAGATGTCTATTGGATCCAGTTACTACTTAACACCAGTTGGGCAGTGAGCTCATCCACCATTCTAAGCAATAAAAAAAAGAACGAATGAACAGATACGAACAAAGTTGGTATTGCAGATATTAAAAAAAAGTAGGCAGCGGCTTGGCTCTGTCCCTGGCATTGCTGAAGTCCATGGGCGACGGGTACCACTCGCCATCAACTGGACCGTATGCTCGTGTCTGTCTGTAAGGGCAATAAAAAAAATAAATTACGATAAGGAACTCCGTACCAAAAACTTATTAATTTTATATAGTTCTACTACATTTTTATAGTCTCATGTTATTAATAGGCTTTTATTAGCTTCAGACGTATGTATGTTAGTATGTAACGGAATCTTTGAACATGATTTTGACCCCCTTCAAAACGTCGGATTAACGCGAAATTTGGTATACTTATTAAGGGCCGATGACAATTAAATATTTAAAAAAAAATTGAAAACATTTAAATTCAACTAAAAATAATAAATAAATTATAGTTTAAAAAAACTAACAAAATACGCTTTTATAGAAAATATGATTTTATTGTAAAAAAGCGTGAGGTGCTTTTCAGGATATTATCAAAATAACCCTTCTACTCATATCTGTTCATAAAATATTTAAAACTACAGATACCGTGCACCTCACGCTTTTTTTACAACAAAATCATTTTTTCTTACACTATTTTTAATTGAAATTTATTAAAATTTATTTTCTATTATAATTTTTAGTGGAACTTTCTATAAAAGCGTATTTTTTTAGTTTTTTTTTTAAACTATTATTTATTTTTAAATTCTATTAACTTAATGAATATTGTAAAAATATTCGAGCGACAGATGAATGTTAACAAAATGAGAGCGCTCACACGTTAACAGATGACAATTAAAAAAAAAAACTACAAAATAATTGAAATTTCAATGTTTTTGTCTGTCCGTCTATAAGTCTCGGTACTTGCATATTGTAAAGTTATTATTACACTGCACGTACCAAAATCGAGGCCACGGGGTTGCGTTCGAATTGATATGCACTCATAATTGTTTGCAGAGTTCAAGGTAGCTGCGCCATCACCTCGGGACGTCTGAAGATTACACCGATAAACTCTTGCTCGTGTTTTAATTTCATTGAGAGACAGACTATTTCAGAGCTTGTTGCCGGGCGGCTAATGAAGAGTTAATTTCCATTTACCAAACACAATTTTGCTAATGCTTAATGAGCTCGTACTTTTGAAGCTATCAGTACTCGTTTTCATTTGTACACCTTTGAGCGCGAACCGTCGATAGATAGACTCTATACTAAGGCGTGTAAATTGCAGAGCGTCGAAATATCGACTATTTTCGCAGTTACATTATAGGTATTAGGTATCGACCTGTACGGATCATTCAGAAACATAATTAAAATAAACGCAGTCCTTCGAATTGCAAAGTATAAATACTATGAAAGAAAATAATCAGTGCGATATAAGCTATGCATTTATGAGATATTATTTGGATTTTAATGTCTTTGCCAATTTATATTCAGATAGCTAGAACAGTAGGTTTGTTTTTAACTGATACCCTGCTATTCACTTTGGACTAAATCATATCCATTTAGGATATCATTTAACCCTTTGAACACGAGCCGTCGATAGATCGACTCTCTATTAATGCGTATAAAGTGCGGTGCGTCGGGATACCGACTATTTTCGCACTTTAAATAAATAGGTATTAGGTATCGACCTGTACGGTCTGAGTCTTAGCGCGCAAATTTATAACGTTTTTAATAAGTTAGTAACATTCATAATTATTTTGCTCTGAATATAACATTGATTTTAGTACTGTTTTTCTAAATTAAAGTTTTTTATAAGGTAATTTTTATTTTTTTATTTTAGCAAATTCTCCAAAATACCTATTTAAAAATAAGCCCAGCACTAAAAGGGTTGAGAACGCTTTACTCTGGAAGATTTACTTTTTTCACAATTTTCCTCTGCACTTTGTATTCTTTTTACCCAGCTTTGTCAATAAAAACTGTTTTGGAAACGCCTCTGCCAGGATTGGGTAAAATTAGTTCTATTTCTACTTAAAAATTTCAACAAATTTTACCATCTCTACGAATCACATACTTCGAACATTTTTTTGTTAATTTTAAATATATTTAAAAATTAATTACGTATATTTAAAAATAAATTACACCACCTCTCTCACAGACAATACAAAATACATACCCAAAACGTTCCCTAAAATCTAATTAACATCAATCACATTTTAAAGCAAAAAAAAAATGTTTCAAAATAATAATAATTGCTAAGTACATGCATTACGTCAATAATGTTTGTCGCAACAGACTTTTGAAAGTTTCGCAAATGAATTACTGAATTTGCGTCATTGGGCCACGTAATTCGTATATTTAGAATTATGGTTACAAGTTAAATAAAAACAAAAAAAAAAAACTTCTGCCTCCCACCGACTTCCATAATGAAGGACGGATTATATGTTCTTTCACAGCCCACCTGGTTAAGCGGTTACGGCCCATAGACATCCACAACGTAAATGCGCCACCCACCTTGAGATATAAGTTTTAAGGTCTCAATTATAGTTACGACGGCTGCCCCACCCTTCAAACCGAAACGCATTACTGCTTCACGGCAGAAATAGGCAGGGTGGTGTTACCCACCCGCGCGGACTCACAAGAGGTCCTAACACCAGTTATCTTCTAAGTTGGTCGCGATTCTGACTCTATAGTAGATTCAGCAAAGCACTGCTCTTGCTGGGGTTGGTGTCAACAAATCCTCTCAAGGTGAGCCCGTTAGCTCACCTACTGAAATAGCCTTCTAGGCTACCAGAGAACAGGTAGAGCAAAAAGTCTTGTGTAAACCGGTGTTAAGTGATTTCAGACCATAGCCCATAGATATAAGAACGCACACGCCACCATTCATTTTTAAGACATGAGAAGGAATGCATTATACCTTCCCTTCGTCGTAGAAATAGCTATGATGCTTGTACCTACTCATAAGCACTAAGAACACGTCCTGCCGTCAATAATTGCGCAAACTCATAAAAGCTAGTTTAATTTTTATTACACGAAATTATTCCTTTTACGTGGAAGTCGTTCGTTGAGACGCGTTAAGTACGTATTTCCTTAGGCGAATTTGTACCTGAATGCGGTATTATAATACAGATATAGTGACTTCGTTTAATACAATCACAGCGAGCGTCTTATCCCATAAGCCAAGACGACTTCAATACTAATAACAAGAAATAATTAGGCAATGTGTTGAAAGTGTTTTTTTTTTTCGCGCGTTAATGTTTATATTATTATTATGTTAAGCAAACTTCATTGAATTGTAAATTTGTGTGATTACAAGTTAGTTAACGTGTCCTCTCTTCAAATTTTCACTAAAAATAAATATATTTACAAAAAATTTTAAACCAGAAAATCAGATTCGCAATCAAAATAAAAAATGAACTTGTCAATAGCTAGCTATACAATTCGAATAGACGTAAAATTGATCGGTAATAATAATAATACTACTTCAATTAAAATTTGCAGTTTGGAAAATTCTCGAACGTCCATTGAGAAAACGCGGGTCATTGATTTCAGTGAGTCAACGGGCGCGGTATCTTGTCCGAAACGTTTTCATTAACTAAAAGACAGGTGACATGTTCTACTTAGATGCCTATTTTAGTTCATATTCTCAGAAGAAAATTTATTATGGTTAGTTTTTTTATTGCATACGTGGGCTGAGGAAACATATTCCGACAATACAATGGCGAGGCGTATTATACGACCATGTAGACCGGTCGTTTCAGATGGTCATATCTTTTGATGTGGTAGCTATGAAATTCCAAAAATGGACTACGTAAACCTCAATATGAGTGTTGGTTCCTCCAACCAATGACTACTAGGTTAGTTAATAAGTTAAAGTGTTTATAAAAAAAAAGAACACAAGATATTTGTTTGACAGATGCCTGAATCTCGCTTACGACATTTTCAAGATATGCTTGCATATGTACAAGTTCCGGGCCGTCGGTCTACCGAGCAATTGCACTTGCTCGGTAGAATATCTTCTCTACGTCGTAATACCCAAACCATTATGCAGGTACAACTTTTAGATCGTGAAATGAGATAGTTCCTCAAATCCTGCCCAAATTACCGATGCATTTTATTTAAGGCATTCAAATATTCTAACGCAATTCAGATACTTACCTCCTGTCTTAAGTTCGGTCACGATTTCTATCAGCAAGCTCCATCGATAAACACGAGAACTCATCCCTTCCTAAAATGTTCAATAAGTTTAAACTCGATTTGCTTATCGCATTTCGAATACTGTACAGTTTTATTGACCGTGTCAAAACTGAAGATATATTAAATTGATCACGCGATGAATTCTTTGAAGCTTAAAGTTAAGAAAAATCTTTAATCCTATGGCAATAAAAATATGGTTGTTCTTTCGTATTGTGCACGTTGAAAATCCATAGGTACAATGCCCAAGATACACTAAATATTTTGGACATAGACACTGACTTAGATAGGGAGATCAGTCCGTATCGCGAGTAACAGTAGACGCGATGTTCACGCGTTCACGTCATTCAGTAGACGCGAACTTCAACAATGAGGAACACAACTGTAATCGAAACTTATTGTTTTTATACACAGACTTAACATATTAGACAAAGAACAGCACTAGACACGTCCTTAATGATCCATCAGATCCAATAACCCATGCATTAGGTACCATTAGCTCTAACACTAGGAGTAGGGACCCCGGTAAGCGTACTCGTCGAACTCGGCAAAGAGTACGACGTGCAACCTAACCTAAACATCAGCCCGCCGAGTTTCTCGCCGGATATTCTCAGCGGATTGCGATTCCGATCCGGCAGTAGATTCATTCGCGAAGCAGCTGCTCTTGAGTTGTTAGGTCTAATTTGGAGGTGCTCGGGTAGCTGTTAGCGAACCTTACCTCTCCTGGCTAAGCCCTTGCTCAACCACCTGCCCTGATAAAATTGGAAAGGCCTCCGTGCCACCAGTAACCTCTCAATCATAAAAAAAACAATTTAAGTGGTATATGAATATACAAAGCGATATTAACTCATATAAGTATATGTATGATACAGTAATAATAATTGAATAAAATATAACATTTCGTAACAAAAGCCCAAGAGTTTTTGAAGCCTCTTTGAATATCACCAAATGTCCTTTAAACAAAACATTAAGGTTTCAAGAAAAAAAAGGACTACCTTGATTCGTAACAAGGTAATTGGTTTTATTTATAATTATTTCAAGAGAAAAAATAAATACTCATGATTTATTACACCATTTCAGCAATATAATAAACAGTTCTTTGATTTAATTTATTGGCTCATAATTCACGTGAGTGTTTAAATTTACTATTATAAATACTCGCATGTGGAGATATAAATATAATTTTTCCATTGCGTTCGCTTTGAATATTTAAATCAGTGATATTTTCTTCCATTCGCTGAATATGTCTCGTTTGGAGTTTGGAAATAGTTAGAATGGAATTGGAATTAGGGCACATTGAAGTGCGTCGATTATTTGCATATTCGAAGCATCCAACACAACTTAAAAAAAAAAAATTATTGCTTAGTTGGGTGGACGAGCTCACAGTCCACCTGGTGTTAAGTGGTTACTGGAGCCCATAGACATCTACAACGTAAATGCGCCACCCATCTTGAGATATAATTTCTAAGGGTTTCAGTATAGTTACAACGGCTGCCCCACCCTTCAAACCGAAACGCATTACTGCTTCACGGCAGAAATAGGCAGGGTGGTGGCACCTACCCGCGCGGACTCACAAGAGGTCCTACCACCAGTAATTACGCATATTATAATTTTGCGGGTTTGATTTTTATTACACGATGTTATTCCTTCACCGTGGAATTCAATCGTGAACATTTGTTGAATACGTATTTCATTAGAAAAATTGGTACCCGCCTGAGATTCGAACACCGGTGCATCGCTCAACACGAATGCACCGGACGTCTTATCGCTTAGGCCACGACGACTTCTAATAAAAAACTATATAAAAAACTACTATATTAAAAATACTATATACTATATATACTATATACTATGTACACGAACCGTCGATAAATCGATTCTCTATAAACGTGTATAAAGTGCGGTGCATCGGAATACCGACTATTTGCGATGTTTTATTATAGGTATTAGTTATCGACCTGTACCGATATATCTAAGCGCGCGCAAGTATAACTTTTTTAATAAGTTAATAATGCTTATAAATAACTACTTAAAATTATTTTGCTGTGATCTTAGCATTGATTATTGTATATAATATGTTTTTTTAAGTTAAAGTTTTTTCTAAGGTACTTTTTTTTCAAGAATCCTTTAACAACAAAATATGTGAAAATAAGGGTTAACAGGTTTTTAATAGCTTTCCCTCGCATCACCTAAACCTCTTGACACAAAACTCACAAATAAATAAAAGTTATGCCGCTTCTTTGTGGTAATTTTAAATATTTAACTCACGTTTGCTTTGTGCTCATTATCAGCCTACAGTCGTCGTGTAGCTCTCTCAATTTCCACCACCGAGCCCGGTCTTCGGGTCTCCTCGTCCAATTAATTTGCAATCATTTCATTGCATCAAGAAAGTCCGGTCACCGTCCTCGCCGAACCGGTTGCTTGCGGCGAAGGGCTCGGCGAGTAAATTAACCCTCAGACACAGCCCACTGAGTTTCTCGCCGGATCATCTCAGTGGGTCGCGTTTCCGATCCGGTGGTAGATTCTGCGAAGCACTGATCTTGCTAGGGCCAGTGAAATCACCTACACATCAAGGAGAAACTGAAATAGCTGCTCAAGGCTATCAGCATGGTAGGAAAAAAGAAAAAAGAAAAAAATCTCTCATCTGTATTTTTTAGTCTAAAACTTTATTCTATGACCGTGAAATTCAGTGATGTGTCGAAGCTTGATACTACTGTGCACCGTGCGTGTACATGTGTGCGTATATACATATATCGAGCGTGCATTGGCCCTTAACCTAAGACTAGCGAAGGCCCTTAATACCGGCGAAATCGTCTGTGATAAATTATGTTCTAAGAGTTACAGGGTTGTCACTCGTACTGTTACTGTAGTACATTATTTTTTTTTGCTGATTGGAGTTGTGCGTCAAAATTTAAGAAGGATTAATAAAAAAAATGTATTTTTGTTTATTTTAGCTATTTACTGTGCGTTAAGAATGCTCAAAAACTTCGTTTCCATCAATTCTCTTCTTCAATTTCGTTTGAAACTTTTAGCTTAGGTATGCCATTCTAACGTTGAGATATAAATTGTTTTGCAGTTACGATACTATTATTTCGGAAATAGAAACACTGAATCATACGAAACTATAAAAATATATTTTAAAATTGTTAAATTGTGCTCATAAATATATGTAACTTTTATAAAATAATTGAAGGTATTTTCTTGTATATTCTTGTACTAATGTTTGGCATCCTTGATTCTTCACAAAGAGTGAAGAGAAAATGCATTATCAAATAAAAAAGTTGTTTTTTTTTTAATTCAGTTAAAGTTTGTCTTGATAGATCGTCGCATCAATTAAAATTAAATTATAAAGAAGAGGCGTTGTGAACGTAAGACTTATAAAAAATGGGTAGGTACAAGACGTGCTAAGAAATGCTTCGTACATTTAAGGGTAGCTAAGGGGACATTACATGCTATTGAACATGAGGGAACCTTAGGTTGTAATGACCTCTATCTTCTTCTCAGTCGTGTCACTCTTGACAGAGTGGTCGTGATCGTCATGTAGTGTTGTGTACTTCCATGACGATTTTCTTGGGAAAGTAGTTGCAGTGGTTTCCCCTTGCCTTCTGCACCAGACTTTTTGAGGTTATTTGAACCCCAAGGCTTCTGAAGCCTCTTCTGACCACTGGCCAGGATTATAGTTATACCGCCACTACTCGGTCGCCATTGCCACGTTCGTTATCTAGCAGGAGGATCGCGGTAACACGAAGATACCGCCGCGGATGATGAGTTATCCGCGCTTGCAGGTGATGTTGACAATTGGGGCCGGAAAGATTTTAAGTCCGCTCTCCCCCTTCCCTCCCTCTGACCTCTATAGCAGAGCATAATACATAAGAACTTTTTTTTTTATTGCCCTTGTAGGCAGACGAGCATACGGACCATCTGATGGTCAGTGGTTACCGTCGCCCATGGACTTCAGCAATGCCAGGGGCAGAGCCAAGCCGCTGCCTACCCTACGCTCAAGCGAACCCTGCCCTTTCCGAGTTTTATTGCGACATAGGAGTCCGACTTTTTGAGAGATACGCGACGTAGGTAGTGGATGTTGATTCCCGTCATACAGAGCGTTTATCCTATGAATCACTAACACACTTTATTAAATAATCTAATAAATTAAATCATAAATTATTGTACTCATATAAATAACTTTTATTATTGTAACTAAATACTCTAACGAAACTCATGACCTACCTGATTAGTGGCCACCGGAGCCTATAGATATGACAATTGTTTTTTTTTACCTACTTATTCGTTGGTAGCCCAAGGGACTATTCCAACTAAGCGCGGACGGTTACATGAGCTCACGGGCTCAACCTGAGAGAATTTGATAACACTAGCCCTAGGAAGAGCAGCGCTTCGTAGAATCTGCTACAGAATCGGAATCACGACCCACTGAAAAATCCGACGAGAAACTCATCTGGTTGTCAATTGTGAATGCCACCACACACAGTGATATGGGGTCGATTTTTCTATTGCTTTTTTTAATTGCTGAAACGATTGATCGAGCACACGCCTCATTTGATGGTAAGTGCCTAACGTAGCCTTGAGAAATCAATAGCGTAAATATCATCACCCACCTTGAGACATGGGTTCTAAGTTCTATAGAAGTCTAGAGTTCTAGTTTAATCTAGAGTTCTATAGAAGGTTGACCCACCCTCCAAACCGGAATGCTTTACAGCATAAATAGGCAAGGTACCTACCCGTGCGGGCTCACAAGATGCCCTACCGCCAATAGTTTTATGTAACGGTCCGCCCTAAAAACAGCCCAGTAAATACTCAATTATCTTGCGAATGAACCAAAATCGATTGAGACAATTATATTAGATGCCCAAATAGCCGATGTAGGTCATGTAGACGGAAACGTCATGAGAAACTAGGTCGGACACGGTCGTCGCATATCGATGAGCTATGGCCAATACTAAGTATAAACGAGTATTGAGTATTTAAGATACGTCACATGTCATAAATCATCTTGTGAAGAATTTAAGTGATGTTGGATTATTAGGGAGAAAAAATACTAGAAATATTAATACGTGAAGCAAAAACTTTGTATCCCTTTTTACGAAAATAGGTGAAAAAATGATGAAAGTATGATAAAGCTTATAAAGTATGATAAGATCCTTTGTTTATAATTGATGAGAGAATGTTAAGTAGTTAACTCTTTTTTTCATTTTGTTTTCAATTTTTTTTTTGTCGTACTGTTAAAATTTAAATTTAGCCTATTTTTCCGCTGTTTGTAAAATTGCTGTAACATGTCATAGTGCGTTTTATAAGAGATTGCTGTATATGCCTGTAACTGGCTTACATACCAGTACTTAATTTTAAACATGTTAATTTTAAGCTTGAATGTTTTGTGTATTGCTGTGACTAAATAAATAAATAATAATAAAAGCTGGAAGGCTTTTGTCACTTTCGAACGCGTTTGAAACGGACTGCTAACGAAAGAGAGACAATGCGGTGTGGTATAGCTATTAATCTATACTAATATTATAAAGCTGAAGAGTTTGTTTGTTTGTTTGTTTGAACGCGCTATCTCAGGAACTACTGGACCGATTTGAAAAATGATTTCAGTGTCAGATAGTTCATTTATTAAGGAAGACTTTCGAACAAAAGTAAGAAAAAAGAATTACCAGAATCGGTTCAAGCATTCTCGAGAAATCGGTGAACATACATAGATTTTTTTTTTATTGCTTAGATTGTTGGACGAGCTCACAGCCCACCTGGTGTTAAGTGGCTACTGGAGCCCATAGACATCTACGACGTAAATGCGCCACCCACCTTGAGGTATCAGTTCTAAGGTCTCAGTATAGTTACAACGGCTGCCCCGCCCTTCAAACCGAAACGCATTACTGCTTCACGGCAGAAATAGGCAGGGTGGTGGTACCTACCCGCGCGGACTCACAAGAGGTCCTACCGCCAGTAATTACATTGAAAATATGAACTAGATCACATTCTGGAACGTCACCGGAGACCTTCCCTATGAAACGGATCAATACTAATATTAGTTACGATCGCGCGGAAACTTCCAATTTGCCTCACTCACTGCAGACGCCGCACCGGGCAAATTTATTGGTTGCATATTCAGGCGGAAAATAACTAAGAAGTGAGAACGAAAACCGCTTCTGTTGTTCAAACGCCATTTAATAAACTAAAGATAGACAGTATAATCGAGAACTTACTGCCTTAATATTCGTATTTTTAATCGTTCGTTGCCACTAAGGCAATTACGCCGCGCTGGTATGAACTTAAAAAAAAAAATTAATCTATATCTATACTTCTATACTTCACTACATCGTATAAAACAAAGCTGCTTTCTCTGTCCCTATATCTGTCTGTCCCTATGTAGGGGAAAGTGGGGGATATACGAACACCTAAGGGAAAACTTAAATAAAACAATGGAATTTAATCACAGATTTTTTAAATTCTTTTTAATATAAAGTTTACTTATCTGTCTAACTTATTCACTAATCATCATTTATATTTTTTTAATAAACTGCAACAATATGAAATAAAAACAAAACCCTTAGTGTTCGGCTTTGCCCGACATCAGTCGGGTAAATACGAACACAAAGTGGGGTGATTACGAATCAACATTATTAATGACATAGATCACATTTAAAACCCAACGATGTTGACTGTCCGTCAGTACAACTCTCGTGAGCCCATTTTTTGCACACATAGCACACAATCTAGTCTTCAACGGGAGGATCAATATATTTATCTCGACAAGAAAATACAAAAGTAGCCTTTATTTTCTTTTTCGCCTTTTTCTTTTTTTTTCGTATTTTGACTAGAGTCACTAAAGTCTTTTTTTATATTGTTCAAATTCTTTAATAATATTTCATACTTCTTGTTTGAAGGTGTTCTCTCATTACATTTCAGTCTTTTTATTTGGGTTCCTTTTTTGCCATCTTTCCGTTTTCTTCTTGATTTCTTACGTTTCCTGATCGTCTGTAAATAAAGGTTTTCATCCAACCATGGCTATATTAACACTTCTTTCATTAGATGGTCAAAATTAGTGGTTTTTGGAACATTATATGTTTCTGCTGCGTTACGCAGGGAGAGTTTTTGGTTTTAACATCGTCTATAGCCTTTTTGAGATCTTCTCAACTATACTTCAGTTCGGTCTTTCTTTTGTAAATACAAGGCATCTGTAATAATATAAAAAAAAAAGTTGAACGGGGTACTAACAAACGGGAGTGGGGTAACGGCGAATGTTCGAGATTGCCCGACATGGAGTGTTCGTCTTTACCCCGCGGAATCGAAAATAATTAAAGGTCAAAAAACAATTTTGGTTAAATTTATTTTGCCTACTACATCATTATCATTTAGCTGAGTAATATGTGATTATTCCACTATGTAAAAGCTGAATTATTATTGTAGATAGAAATAAAGTTACATCAACTTGAATTTACCAAAAAATTACATCTAAAACATACAAAATATTGAAAAATGCATACCTTTTTATGTACGTGTGTCCGCGTCTCCCGTGTTATTGACTGGCATCAGTGGTGGCGTGATCTCCGAAATGGCGGCAAATAAAATTAGGATATATCTTTCTAACATATTAGAACCATTGAATTCGGCATTACCCAGCGTTCGCGTTTCCCCCACTTTCCCCTATGCTTAAATCTTTAAAACTACGCAACGGATTTTGATGCGGTTTTTTTAATAGATAGAGTGATTGAAGAGGAAGGTTTATATGTATAATTACATCCATTAAATAGTGGAGAAATCAATAATAAATTACAGTTTCCGAAGCGAAAAGAGGGCGGGTCGCTAGTAATATTATACAGAGGAAAGATTTGTTTTTTGTTTGTTTGTATTACATAGGCTCCGAAACTACTGAACCGATTTGAAAAATTCTTTAACTGTTTGGAAGCTACACTATTCCCGAGTGACATAGGCTATAATCTTATTTGAAAAAAAAATTGGGATCTTTACTAAAGCTCCAATAATGTAACCCAAGGTGTAAAAAAAAAACGTAAAATATTCTTAACATCGCGTGCCCTGTGAAAACTATTGATTGATGATAGAATAAAATAATGTAATACGACTTTGTAGAACACATTGTTACTTACAAAAAGTGTCGCGACAGCATATGTCTAACTATTATAGTTATGCCGCAATAAGTGTTCTTTTATTTAAATCGTTGAAATTTTTGTTAAAGACCCGAGCGGAGCCGGAGCGGACCGCTAGTTTACTATAAACACAGATGTGATTTCGTAAAAATCATCTAAAAACACAATCTTATTTCTAAGATATCAATTATCTTTTTATTTTATATCGATAATAATCCGATAAATTAAAATCAATAAAAATTAACATCCATTATCTCCCGGATGGCGGGATTTCGCTTAAGCGTTGGAATCTCAACAAAGTCTGTCCATGCTGTCCGCCCATTGCACAAATAATTCAGTCGAACGCTGATTTAATTTTTGTAGTTTGATCTGTAGTTAGTTCTGAAGTCGTCGTGGCCTAAAGGATAAGACGTCCGGTGCATTCGTGTTGAGCGATGCACCGGTGTTCGAATCTCAGGCGAGTACCAAATTTTCTAATGAAATACGTACTCAACAAATGTTCACGATTGCCTTCCACGATGAAGGAATAACATCGTGTAATAGAAATCAAACACGCAAAATTATAATTTGCGTAATTACTGGTGGTAGGACGTCTTGTGAGTCCGCGCGGATCTGCCTATTTCTGCCGTGAAGCAGTAATGCGTTTCGGTTTGAAGGGTGGGGCAGCCGTTGTAACTATACTGAGACCTTAGAACTTATATCTAAAGGTGGGTGGCGCATTTACGTTGTAGATGTCTATGGGCTCCAGTAATCACTTAACACCAGGTGGGCTGTGAGCTCGTCTAACCATCTAAGCAATAAAAAATAAATAAATAAAAACTTACGATTCGCGTATTTCATAAATAAATTACGTGACCTATTTAAAACAGTGATAGTTCATTACAGAAATAAACATAACCTTAATATTGTACAAGGCTTCAAGAACGACCTCTTGAGATGCGTTATTGTATTTTGTGCGTTGATTTGCATGAGATACACATAACACGTAGTGCATGCCGGTCTCCTGTTTATTTATTTATTATTAGATTAAATCGAGAAAATATTATTTAAATGCACATTAGCATTTGCCTGTGTGCTTAAAAGCTACTTTATATTCCAGAAAATAAATGGTTGAAAACAAAATGTTTTTTCCTTGAGTCATGAAAGAAGTGTAAATTTCCATTGCATACCCGCGGTCCCAATATTCATATCAATATCAAAGGCTATTTGATTTAAGCGGCATTTCGCTTAATACGCAACATTTATCTTTGTAAATAAGGTCCCTTTTATTTGATACTAATATCAACAATTCGATGTATTTAATCGTTTTTTTTAATGCTTAGATGGGTGGACGAGCTGGTGTTGAGTGGTTACTGGAGCCCATAGACATCTATGACGTAAATGCGCCACCCACCTTGAGATACAAGTTAAATATAAGATATAAGTTAAAAAAAAGGCGAAATTAATTTACGTCTGTTCAATTTCTCGTCATACATGTTTCCAGAAAAATATTAAAAACTACGATTGGGCTTACATACAACTATTATATCCGGTTATAGAAGAGGTCATTTTTTTACTTTTTTATCATTACTTAGCTTGATTTTCAACTGAACCTATTAATAAGTTTCCGCCGTTTTTTGTCAAAAAAATTCTATTTATTATGAGAGAACGGTAATTTAAATTTAATCGAAGTATTGTCCATCACTAGCAGCTACTTTTTCCCATCTCTCAGGCAGATTTCGGATTCCACGTCTGAAGAACTCCTCGTCTTTTCAAGCAATCCACGAATCAACCCAATTTTTGGTATCTTCATATGATGTAAACCGCTGCTCCGACAGAGAATGTGCCATTGACCGGAACAGACGATAGTCAGACGGGGCAATGTCTGGTGAATACGGCGGGTGAGGTAGTACTTCCCAATTAAGTGTTTTTTTAAAAAAATTCACCGGTACCGCTACATGCGCACGAGCATTAACATGGAGCAGAATAATTTTGTCATGTCTGGAGTAGTATTGAGGGCGTTTTTCCTTCAGAGCTCGACTCAATCTCATCAATTGCGTTCAGTAGAGAGCTCCAGTGATTGTTTCGCCTGGATTAAGCAACTCGTAATTACACCACACCCAGCTGATCCCACCAAATAGACAGCATGAGTTTTTTTTCCATGAATATTCGGTTTTGCTGTGGATGTTGACGCGTGGCCAGGTAGTCCCCGTGATTTTCTTCTTTTTGGATTATCATAATGTATCCACTTTTCATCACCAGTGACGATTCGATGTAAAAAACTTTTTTTTTGGTGCCTAGCTAGCAGCATTTCACTCATGCATAATCGGCGTTCAACATCTCTCGGCTTTAATTCGTATGGAACCCAAATTCCCTTGTTTATAAATCATTCCTAACGATTTTAAACCATGTGAGACTGCTTGCTGAGTGACTTCTAAAGTAAGTGCAAGTTATTTTTGTGTTTGAGACGAATCTTCCTCCAATAATTCCGTCAACTCTGCATCCTCATAAATTGTTGGCCTTCCACTGCGATCTTTGTCCGTTACCGTTTTTAAACTTTTTAAACCACTCACGACATGTTCTCTCACTCAAGGCAGCCTCATTATATGCTTTTAAGAGCAACCGATGCGCATCGGCAGCAGATTTTTTTAAATTAATAAAATAAATTAAAACTTCCCGCAAATGACGCTTATTTGGTTAAAATTTTAACATTTTTGGATTAAAAAAAATATGATGCTAATACGGAGTTAATAATATGATAGGGTTAAGTTGTTCTTAAATGATCAACTTAATTTTCAAGCCGATTATCATCTGTGAATTCGTACGTAAACCTCGTGCCACACCATCTTTCTCAAAATGGCGGAAACTTATTTGTACACCTTTATAAAGCCCTCGAGCTTTAAGTTTTATTGGACAACGAAAATCCTTTTGCGCAGTACTTTTCGATTATCCTTTTACTTAATGTACTAAAAAGCCCGTCTAGTTTCGTTTCGCTATTGAAGCCCATAGAAATCACAATATATTTAAGTTGAAGTTTCAAATAAGTTGCATAAAGGCTGCCCCACCTCTGATTGTTTCGTGGCAAAAATCTGAAAGATAACCTACCCTTGCAGGCCTAAAGTCAGAGCCACTAATGATTACGTCAATTAAGAGAGTTTTGACTATTCAGAGCGTCTTATCGTCTCGAACACTGAGGCCTCATCTAATCTCTTCTCCCTATCTAACCTAATCATTCTTTTCTCTCCACTGACTGTATACTATAAAAATTCTGTCCAGAACAATTGAAATTAAATCTTACGTAAATATTAAAATTAAGAAGACATTTAAAGGTCACGGAATACTTGATTTTGTTCTTGACTGAGTTTTAGTAAATTAGATTCTATTTAAATTTGTGCTAAGAATAAATTTGAAGACCTCTAAAAAAATTGTCTACAAAATAACTTAGGTATCAGAAAATGTTTCTGATTATATAGCTCGACAAAGCTTTCTAGAAAACAAATAATTTTTTTAACATAATATTTCATAAGGCTTTTTGGATTAAACGACAAATTTTTGTTTCTTGTGACAAAAATACGTCCAGTTTTCTGCCTACTACTAATAAAATTCACTTATTTACTACTGAATTTCAAAATACTGCAGTTTAACACTCAATAGACGTTGAGAATAATAAAAATCCCAAAAACTTCAAAGAAAATCTCTATTTACCTTAACCTCCCCATTCCGTACAACTTACTATGGGAGCTTTCAGTGAATTTAGCGTCGTAGGTATCTATCTACGTTCTAGCGTATATTGTACTACTCATAAAACTAAGCTCTATCGCCGCGAGCTACTAAAAACTAGGTCAAGCTTTAAATGGAGCCAAGCAAAAAACACTTAAGAGTGACTTAGCTAATGATTCAGAAGCTCGTAGATGTAGGAAAAATATTTACGCAATTTTTATGAAAGATACGCAGGCAAAATTGTATCCTAAAGCCTTGGAAATGAAGCGAATATGTGACTAAATTTATGGTTAGTGACACAATCGTTCAGGGACATCACCAGTGTCAGAGGTATAGCCAAGCTAGACGCCTCTGAGGTACTCATTCATACCTAATAAAATATTAATTTTCCTCAAAAGCCATGCCAAAATGAAACGAATGTTAAATATGTACATAAAATATTAAGATTATTTGATTTAGGAAACTATACTTATATATACTTTTGAAGATTTAGTTACTGAAATTTTTTGAGCACAAAGCGGCTGCTAGATCATATCCTATCTAATATATACTAAAGATTTCGTTAAACAGTATATACAAATAGTGCACACACAGATATGAGGTATATTATTAAAAATTTCATCTTAATATTTTAAAAGCGACTCTATTACTTTTGTTATTCTCTGCCTCGATACGGGTTGTGGTTGGAAGAGTTTGATATCTAATCTATATATCGCACCTTCAGTAAGACAAGGGCCGAAGTGCTAATTTTAAAAATGTTCAGGAGAGACGTTTTAAAATTTTTATAGATTTAAATTGTGTTTTTCTGCCCATATTAATGTAAAATAGTATTTTATTTATAGCAAAAATATACCTTATACATGTAATTTGAAAGACTGAGTTATTTATTTATTTATACTAATTATTTAATGAAATATTAATGTATGCTTACAATTATGTCATTATCCCTCCAACATTTAAATAAATGTGCAGTTGGGTCCAAAGTTACACATTATATTGAAATGACTTATTAAATGAAAATACTACTTATTTTCTACATCTTTATTCTTCTTTTTCTTAGGAAAATCTTTATCAATGATAAAAAAAAAACTAAAATAAAAAAAAAACATAATATTCACTTCTAAAAGGTTTACATTAAATCTATAAAATGCCACATATTCCTTTGTGGAAGGCCAAGTAAATGCGTAAGACATTTATTTTTTCTGTCAAATATGTGCTCCCAAATTAGGCATGTTATGTACACAAAATGTGACCATGTCTTTCCAAAATATAAAACAAAAAAGGGCATATTTACCTTAATGACCCTTATGGTCCAGTACACAACCACCACTCGCGTGGGCGATGCCGCAAATGACCAATAAGATTTTGTCGCGCCAATATCATCCAAAAAACGAACGAATGGTACAAAGACACTTTTGCCATCTGGCGAAAATAAACTGAATCTATTGAATGTCTTTATTCCTACAGGTAGAAATTAGTTTTTAAGGCACTTTGGCTTAATTATAATAAATATAATAAATAAATAATTTAACTCATTTTCAGAAATTTTAGCACTTCGGCCCTTGTCTTACCGAAGGTGCGATATATGAATTGCTGTTCTTTAGTCTCGCTAAAACTCGAGAACAAATGGACCGATTTGGCTAATTTTGGTCTTGAATTATTTATGGAAGTCCAGAGAAGGTTTAAAAGGTAGATAAATATGAAAATGCTCGGGGAATTAGATAAAAATTACAATTTTGTTTTTCCTTTGAGGTGTCCCACGTCGGACGGATTCCTTTTGTTTGTTTTAAGTTTATTCTGTACAAAAGTTTAGGTCTTTTATTTATCGATTGAGGCACTATGAAGTCTGCCGGGTCAGCTAGTGTGAAATAAATTTCAGATTTCGGTTATTATAAATTCCGGAAACCGCTTAAAACCAGGAGAGCCGTTGTCAAACCATTAAGAAGTGTGGCATTAAACAATCAACTTTAAACACACTGGAGATATTATATTAAATTCTAGTTACAAATTATCGAATAAATATTATGCATCTATACAAAAACAATAAAAGTTTTATGAATTATTGCTATCGAGGCGATATCGGTATTGTAGATATTTGGATCTTATTACCACATCAGGTATCCGACAAGTTCACAATTCAGTTCTCCATGTTTAAACTGGTTTACTAGTTTACTGTTTACTGGTGGTAGGACCTCTTGAGAGTCCGCACGGGTAGGTACCACCACCCTGCCTATTTCTGCCGTGAAGCAGTAATTCGTTTCGGTTTGAAGGGTGGGGCAGTCGTTGTAACTATACCTTAGAACTTATATCTCAAGGTGGGTGGCGCATTTACGTTGTAGATGTCTATGGGTTCCAGTAACCACTTAACATCAGGTGGGCTGTGAGCTCGTCCACCCATCTAAGCGATAAAAAAAAACCAATTTGCTTTTATTTTTAAAGTGCAAACTTCTTTAGCATCGTTCTGATTTGAAAGTCGATGAAATAAAAGAGTAACAGTAAAAAGACACATAAATTCATAAGATATAACCATTATACAGTGTCTTATGTTCGTAATTTTCTTTGTGCTCTGCCTTCGAACCTAATATTCGTACTTAATACATTCTGAATAAATCTACGTAATATATATAAAAATATGTAAAAATGTAAAATAATTATCAAACTTTGTATCACTATGATCATTACCTACAGCTATCCTCTTCCCGAAATTTGACATACGTCTCATTATCTTGAAGCAAACATTTTTGAAGGTTTCACTTCTACCACGTGTGAATTACACACATGTGTTTTTACACATTTGACTTGTGGTAGGATGTGTCGTAAGTCCGCACCGGTAAGTTTGTTTCGCTTATTTCTGCAGCAAAACCGTCATGCCTTCCAATTTGAAAGAACATCCGTATTACAATCAAATTGAGGCTTCAACCTCATGCTGCTCACAACCAGGTGGGCTGTGAGCTCGTCCACACACCTAAGCAATAAAAAAAAAGCCTCAAGTGAGCCTCAAAAACACAAAATTTTTGAGCATACCTACCTTATAAGAATAGAAATTACAGGAGAAGCGAAGAAAGGTTATGTAACTTAAATTACTAGTGGATTTTTAATGAATCAGTTTTAGCTTCACAACAATAGAGTTGTGAACTAGACCACACATCGATGGAAAAAAATATTTAAAAAAAACTGGAAAATAACTCATCAGTTAATTTTAAACTAAAAAATTATTTAAGGAATATGAAAGTGGTTGATATAATTTAGAATTAGAACGAAATTAAATCATTCATAATTCTATTTAAAATCACGCTTTCGATTTCCTAAGATCAGCAGTAGTGCCCAGTAAAATAAGCTTTAATTCCAAAGTACGAAAGTTGAAAATGTTTTCCCGCTTGTTACGGAGTGATGCAAGCAGACGTCACTATCAGGTTTCGAAACGTTTAAAATTAAATACAAACTTTGGCAAATGAACAAAAAAAAAGATTAATAATTATTCAACAAAATGTATGAAGAGGGGCAAAAAAAAGGTAAATAGAAAGACGAAATGTCTCAAAATGTATATGTTCGTCTTTGGTGAAAAAAAAAAGGTAAATCGAAAGACGTAACTAAGGATGGATTTTTGTTAACCGACTTTAACAAAGGAGGAGGTTATCAACTCTACCAATTTTTATGTGTGTTACCTCAGAACTTTTTTTATAGGTAAACCGATTTTGATAGTTCTTATTTAATTTGAAAGCTGGTGCTTATTTTAATTTTAGCAACATTTAAATTTTATGAAAATATGACCAGTAGTAGTTTTTAAGCTATTTCTTAATAATACATATTTTATTGACTTCATCTAACTATAGATTGATAATATTCTTGTCTTCATCTTATTTAATGGAAGTCGATTTTCTTTTTCTTTAAAATTTTATATATACTAACTGATTTGGCAGACTTCGTAGTGCCTCAATCGATAAATAAAAGACTAGGTAAACTTTTGTATAAAATAAACAAAAGGAATCCGTTGGACGGGGGACGCATCAAAGGAAAAACAAAATTGTTATTTTTATTTCATTCTGAGCATTTTCATATTTATTTTATTTACTTATATAATTTATTTATTTATAAGTAATTTACATATTTATTTATTTCGAAGTCGTCGTGGCCTAACGGATAAGACGTTCGATGCATTCGTGTTGAGCGATGCAGCGATGTTGGAATCCCGCAGGCGGGTACCAATTTTTCTAATGAAATAGGTACTTAACAAATGTTCACGATTGACTTCCACGGTGAAGGAATAACATCGTGTAATAAAAATGAAACCCGCAAAATTATAATTTGCGTAATTACTGGTGGTAGGACCTCTTGTGAGTCCGCGCGGGTGGGTACCACCGCCCTGTCTATTTCTGCCGTGAAGCAGTAATGCGTTTCGGTTTGAAGGGTGGGGCAGACGTTGTAACTATACTGAGACCTTAGAACTTATATCTCAAGGTGGGTGGCGCATTTACGTTGTGGATGTCTATCGACTCCAGTAACCACTTAACACCAGGTGGGCTGTGAGCATGTCCGCCCATCTAAGCAATAAAAAAATAAATAAATAAAACCTACCTTTTAAACCTTCTCTGGACTTCCACAAATTATTGAAGACCAATCGGTCCAGCCTTTCTCGAGTTTTAGCGAGACTAAAGAACAAGAATTCATTTTTGTTGCCTCATTTTAATAAACGCGGTTTAATGTTTCATGAAATTGCCTTGACTTTGTAACCGGAGGAATAATAGTGTGTGTCAAGCATGTGTCAAAAAAACACTGCGAATATTTTTTGTTGGTTTTATTTCTTCTCATGCTCTTTGAGACGGGGCTTCGAAGTCTTTATTGCATTATATGATGCTTATCCCCTTATTCTGAGCAGAACGAATGCTTCTCGACTGAAAACAGAACCCTGAACAATATCTTCTTCTTCATCCTCTTTTTCCATTCAGGCTTATCATACGTCATCTCTACACTCACACCGTTCTTTCGCATGTCCTCTTTCACACAATCCATCCAAGTATTTTTAGGATACCCCTCCGCACAGCAGAGTCTACTTTCACACCCTGAACTGAATAAAACTGAAAATAAATCTAAATTAATATAAATATTTCATGTTTGTTTCACGGTGTACATACGTGCATGGTGTCACATCCGCGCCGAGTAAAGTATTTGCGTCATGAATTTAAATAAATTTGGTTATTCCTTCCGAGGGGCTTCCATCGATAAACACACACACACATACACACACATACACACAAACGCACAGTACAGAGTTTTTAAAACGTTTACGGAAAATACCACGAGACCTGAGAGCGTATAAAATTAGATCCATCTCTCATCGAACTTACCGTGGCTAGCGACACTCATGAACATCCCGGGAACGGACCTGGATGCTGTTGCTTTAAGCTTTAACGGCTACTAGTGGTCACGCAGTAGTCGAAATTCGTCTAATTTTTTTTTATTGCTAGATTGGTGGACGAGCTCACAGCCCACCTGGTGTTAAGTGGTTACTGGAGCCCATAGACATTTACGACGTAAATGCGTCACCCACCTTGAGATATAAGTTCAACTCAAGTATAGTTACGACGGCTGCCCCACCCTTCAAACCGAAACGCATTACTGCTTCATGGCAGAAACAGGCAGGGTGGTGGCACCCACCCGCGCGGACTCGCAAGAGGTCCTACCACCAGTAGGTAATTACGCAAATCATAAATTTGCGGGTTTTTAATTTTTATTACACGATGTTATTCCTTCACCGTGGAAGTCAATAGTGAACTTTGTTGAGTACGTATTTGATTAGAAAAATTGGTACCCGCCTGAGATTCGAACACCGGTGCATCGGTCAACACGAATGCATCGGACGTCTTATCCCTTAGGACACGACGACTTCAAAATATTTTATAATATATAATAATTAAGTGAAATTATAAGTTTAAACGCTATTACGGTTCTATTGTTAAATTCTATAATCACCAAGATTTCGCCAAGACTACACTATAGACAAATAATATTAAAGACAAACAATATTAATCTATTCTCAATTTGAGCACAGACTTTAAGTAACAGCAAAAGTTTGACAATAAACAAAAAGTATATATTATATATGTGTGTGTCTAATACATTGTAGTGTGTAATGTTTTTCAATTGATTTAATGTATGTATTATTAATGCATAATAATAACAATAAAAAGTTAGCATTCTGCACTCCTTCTCTATATTCTCTATAAGTGTGGGAAATTTCATACTCCTCCGTCTGCGCAATTTTAGTAAAAAGGCTATAAAGTTTTTGCTTCACGTATTAATATATAGATTTACGTGGGTACTTACTAAAAATTTCACGACTTCATGAAATTCGGCGCCGTCGCCCCATGATCCTCGACTGAAGAGCGGTGATAGAATGCTAGGAGTAGATCCCCATCGGTACCCTCTTTTCAGTCTGTTTTTTGTGATTTTTGATATTGACCATTGCAACCCGATGAGTCACTATGACAATATACACTCAAATCACGATTTTCGAACTTGATATGAGCGCGAAGGTTCCAATCACCGGCTAAAACCGCCTACCTTGACCAGGAAAAATAATAGAAGGTTTGGCCCCCGACCCGAAAGAATTAAATGTAAAACCTTTGCATGTGCTTACAACACGCAAAAAAATCTTAGACGGCCCAAAAAATAAAACGTAATGTTTTAAAGCCCATGTCTGTATGTGTGAATTACAATGTTAAAAAAACTTACGCACACTAAATAGAAAGTATATACATAAAATGAATATGAGTCTTTTATTTTCTTATAGACACAGCCCACTGAGTTTCTCGCCGGATCTTATCAGTGGATCGCTATTCCGATCCGGCGGTAGATTCTGCGCAGCTCTTTTCTTGCTAGAGATAGTGTTAGCAAATTCGTTCAGTTTGAATCCGTGAGCTCATCTATCCGTCCGGGCGTAGAAATTAAAAACACGCTTTCATAAAATTCAACTACAAAATAGAAAATACATTTTGCACATGCCAAGGTTAATTAATCATGTTTATAAGTGTTTAGATTGATTAGGAATATATAGGTACTATCTATGCCAGTAAGGCGTTGTATATCTTAACAAATGATAAAGATTGAAATGAAACACGAATTTGTCTTCGAGCCAAACCAATAAAACAATTGATATTATAATATAATACAGTTTTGTTGAAAACGGGTGTTTGAATGAATTACAATTGAACTTCGAAACATCGCTTAGCAACAAATCTGAAATAACAAAATCTAATATTCCATAACGATTGTTAAGAAAATTCAAGGACCATTTTAAAAAACATCATAATCTAATTGATTACAATACACCTTCATTCATGTATTTAGATGGTATTCAAATGTAATAAAATATTCTCAAGAACAATGGGCATCTGGAACAAAGCGTTTGTTATATAACATACACTTTAATATAAATTTTATATATTGCATTTTTGTTCCAAAGAGCTTGTACACCTCTATATGCACTGTTAAAATTGAGACCTTACAACTCGTGTCTCGAGGAGAGTGGTGGGATTTACGTTGTAGATGTCTATGGGCTCCGATGGGCTGTGAGCTCGTCCATTCATCTAAGCAATAAACAATAAATAAAAACTATGTACAGTGGATTAGCGAAGCTATTATATCAGAGGCTCGTAGCAAATTCTTTTTCTTTTTTCTTTATTGCTTAGATGGGTGGACGAGCTCGCAGCCCACCTGGTGTTAAGTGGTTACTGGAGCCCATAGACATCTACAATGTAAATGCGCCACCCACCTTGAGATATAAGTTCTAAGGTCTCACGTATAGTTACAACGGCTGCCCCACCCTTCAAACCGAAACGCATTACTGCTTCACGGCAGAAATAAGCAGGGCGGTGGTACCTACCCGCGCGTACTCACAAGAGGTCCTACCACCAGTAATTACGCAAATTATTATTTTGCGGGTTTGATTTTTATTACACGATGTTATTCCATTACCGTGGAAGTCAACCGTGAGAACATTTGTTAAGTACGTATTTCATCAGAAAAATTGGTACCCACCTGCTGGATTCGAACACCGGTGTATCGCTACATACGAATGCACCGGACGTCTTATCCTTTAGGCCACGACGACTCCGATTCATTGGATCGGGCCCCAGACAAAATTGTCACGTAATTTAATTCTATTAAATCACTGTAGTATTTACCCAACAGCGTTTATTATAAAATTGTACGCATTTTATTTAAATAAATGCGTTCTAGAATGGAGTATTTTCATATGAATTCGTTTAACAATTCATTATAAAGCAATCCACTCGTATACGATATTAAGTTACATCTAATTTTAATTGATTTTATGTGTTTGTATAAAATTTTGTTTGTATTCGTAAATATTGGAATTTGGACACTGGCAAGACGAAATGACAGCGGATGAAATAGGACAGTGAGAGAATTGTGACCGAGATTAGATTGATGAGGTGCCAGGAGAGTTAAGGCACAGCGGACCGATGACCAGTGGCGGATTTACCCTAGGGCGGCCAGATTTAGGGGCGGCCCCAATCGTGTCAAAAAAAACTTATCATAACGTATGGCGGGCGGACTGCACTGCATGGTGCAATCTATACCACATAAAACAATTTTTTTTTTCCTAAATTACTAAATCTATTTAGATAAAAGTTGGCAATAAAGTAATTTCATTATGTAGTCTATATGGTGGATGCTGAGAAAGGGGCAGATGATGGTTTGGGGCCTAGGGCGGCCGAACTGCAAATCGACACAAATCCGCCACTGCCGATGACATAGTCAGGCCGCCGTGGGTTAAGAGTAGCAGCCAATCGAACATTAACAGTAGGCAGCGGCTTGGCTTGTCCCTGGCATTGCTGACATCCATGGGCGACGGTAACCACTAAACGTCAGGTGGGCCGTATGCTCGTCTACTTAAAAGAGCAATAACAATAACTATTGCATAAGAAAGGGGTCGCCTATACCCAACCGTGTACCAAAGGGCTGATTTTCACGATATGAACTTTACAATTCTTGCTAAATTTTCCAACAGTTAATATTATTTGCATTTTTTCCTGTATTCCAATTAATTCTAAATTATTATAAGTGAGGGCTACAAAAGTCTGATTTTCATAGTAACTACCTTCTAACTACATAGGTACTTGGATGTGCTAACTTCAAGCCGAAACGTATGACTAACACGAATTTATGATTCAGAACATCCATTGCAAATTCCGTTTATGATTACAGTATACCATCAAATCGACAGTAAAATCGACAGTAAACATGAATAAGGCAACCAAATAAATTCTCGTGCTCCTACAGGAATAATCGTTTATTTCTTACCGACCAGACAATTCAGGAAACTGGGGCGAAATTTGTATGATATTACGACTCTAGTGAGATATTCTGTAACATATTACAGATGTTACGCACTACATTTGATATCGAATTTGTTTTAGGAAAGCGGTCTTCGATTTTCGTTTCGATTTCCTTTTATTCACATCTTTGAGGCAGGATTGTCGATTTTTCATCAAGTCTACTAGGAAATGATTTGTCCTAAGGCTAAGACTTTTGTTCTCAGAGTCAAAACCTTAACAAACTATATAACCTCATGTGCTCACGAATGATTTATACGACGAAGAACTCATTTCTCTTCTTTATTCTTCCCAGTTGACTGACATTCTCCATCAAAATATGTCATTAGCATGGCGAGCTCACGGTCCAACTGGTGTTAAGTGGTTACCGGAGCCCATAGACACCTACGATATAAATGCAGCCGCCTACCTCGAGACATAAGTGCTAATTTTTTTTTATTGCATAGTTGGGAGGACGAGCTCACAGCCCACCTGGTGTTAAGTGGTTACCGGAGCCCATAGAAATCTAAAACGTAAATGCCCCACCCACCTTGAGATATAAGTTCTAAGGTCTCAGTTTTAACAGTACAACGGCTGCCCTACACTTCATATTACTGCTCCACGATAGAAATAGACAGGGCGGTGGCACTTACCCGTGCGGATTCAAGATGTCCTACCACCAGTAATTCCGCAAATTATAATTTTACTGGTTTGATTACAACACAATGTTATTCCTTCACCGTGGAAGTCAATCATGAACAATTGTTAAGTACGTATTTCATTAGAAAAATTGGTACCCGCCTGCGGGATTCGAACACTGATGCAACGCTTGAAACGATTGCACCGGACGACTTATCCTTTAGGCCACGACGACTTTTATATATTTAACCGCATTTTTAAATCAAAGTAATGTAATGTTAATAAGTAAGTAATTATATAAAATCGCGTACAAGCGTACAGGTAGAAACCATAGATCACGCATTTATGTAAAAGTGTTTTTACATAAATTACCTTCATAATAAAATTTACATAATACAGTACGCTATTTTTGTACACCAATATAAACCACCGTACGCAAATGAAAACCATTAATTACGGACCGTTTTATCGCTGAGAGCTTTTTTTAAGCTTTTGAGCCGTTATTAATTGTTTGAGCTGGCGATATCAGTCTCCCGATGTGACGCTAAATTGCCGACCAATTGACGGTATTCATGAATTTATTTTTCACGAGCAAAATTGTGTTTCAATAAAAAATATATCATAGTTAAGTTAGTAAAAAATTCCCCTACAGTAAAATAGCTTAATACGTATTCTATAATTATTTTTATATCACCATTTTTTTTAGTTTTTCCTCTAGTCGGTGCCCATCTGACTAAACGCCTACACTTAAACTCAAGAGTAAAGATAAGACAGCTCCTCTGCGAGTAAAACAGAATCTCTCCAGCACCCAACTCTTTATTGTTGAAATACTGCTTACTGCTTGTTTTGGTTCAAAGTTTCTAGTCTTCTATACATATAAAAGAGATGTTTGTGTGTATGTCCACCTAAAACTCGAGTTGGCCCAATTGATAGGAAACTTTGCACACATATAAAGGGAGAAGTGACCACTCCGACAAGATACGTAATGTTATAAGTCGATTTGATATTTATTCTATATATTTATAAATGAAAGATAATGTACGTTTGTATGTATGTCCACGTAAAGTTATCTTACGTAGAGTTAGCTTTCTGAATTTTATGTTTTAATACAAAATTGCATTTTGACGCGGTTGCGAAAAAATTGAAATGCAATTTCAGCACCCAGAACAATGGCCCAAAAGTCAACGTTAACTAATTAAGTAAAATGTTTTATAAATAAATCATAATATATTTACGTAATATTATTACTTTTTTCTTATCTATTCGCTTGTAGTCTAAGAAGCTTTTCCGAGCTACGCCCGGACGGGTAGGTGAGCTCATGGGCTCAGAGAATTTGGCTAACACTAGCCCTAGCAAGAGCAGTGCTCTGTAGGATCCGGATCGGAATCGCGACCCACTGATAAGATCCGGCGAGAAACTCACCGGCCTGTATCTATGGCTTAGAATGGTGACCAGTGCTTGAGGGGCCTAAAGGCACCGACAGTGGATCCGGGGTATCCGACATGACATGCTTCGGGCGATGGCGGCTTGCGTTGCCCAGTCGCGGTCACGCTTACTCAAGTGAAATAGACATCACTCCTAAATCATCATTCCTTAACTAATTCTATTGTATTAATATTGGATTTCGTTCCAATGTCCGGACTTGAAAACCGAATTCTATAAATTTAAAATAAATTTATACAGGTCAAGCTGATAAAAATTAGATTTGAATTGATTTCTTTTATTTTTCGATATCACGACGTCAATTGTTAACACGGATAGATTTCGAAGCGTTCGATAAGTTGTTTGATTTTGCAATAACTATCAAAAAGTTATTGCATAGCTACTTTTAAATAATTAAAATAATAATTTAAAAGTATAACAATTTTTTTATTAATTTAAATAAGATTTTATGGGAGCTTTCAAAGAATCATGAATTGACCGCAGTTTCGAAATTCAGTTCCACCATTGAGAATATACAAAAAGCTAAGGGCTTGCTTTCATTCCCAAATACGTTCATTGCATAATGGTATGCGTTATAAGAATTATTAGATGATGACCGGTTTTTTTTTTTTTTGATAACGCCATCTTGTTTTCTTTAAAGCGGTTAGTTGCCCTCAATTAAGAAAAATAGTATTATTATTCGCCAATAGATGTCGGGAAGAGTTGATTATTGAAAACACGAATAAAACAACATTTTCTGAAAATAAATCTTAGCTAGATCGATTTATCGCCCCCGAAATCCCCTGTATACTAAATTTTATGAAACTCGTTGGAGCCGTTTCCGAGATTCAGATTATATATATATATATATATATATATATATATATATTAATATACAAGAATTGCTGGTTTAGAGGTATAAGATAAGACAGATGTAGGGAGGCTTAAACGACAAAGGGAAGATCTTCCACCGAGCGGGTGATATTTGCTCGGTAGACCGACGGTCGGGAAGTTGTTGTTCGGAACTTGTATATATGCGCTTTATCTTGAAAATGTCGTAAGCGAGATTCAGGCATCTGTCAATTATCTTGCGTTGTATGATGGCTACTCGCCACAACACCATTCTGCATCCGTGGGGGGTCCTCGTGTCCCGGGGCACAGATCGGGCCTTGGGGCATCACCTCTGCCCGGACTTGAACTGCCTGCCTGGACAGGGGTGATGAGTAGCGCTGAGAAATAGATGGTGGAAGAAATGAACGATTCCCCTCCGTAGGCTTAAGTGTCTTCGTTCTTCCATCTCCTGTCGTTTGTCTCCATTCTCATTTTTTTATCATTCTGCATTACTGAGCGTTGATCAAAAATCTGTTCGTATTATACCTAATATACGTCTAAGCATGAGGGGTTAAAGAATGAAATTGCCGATTTGTACTGAAAATTGAAATTCGTTTTTTTCTTCTTCATTTAACATATTTGTTTAACCAAAATATCTACCATTATTATCTATACATTGCTGCCATCTAATAGAAATGTCATTTATGTCTTTGCTATAGAACTCTGGTGATCTAGATTCTACAAACTGTGTGAAAGCATTTTGTACTGCCTCCTGGGAAGAAAACTTTTTATCTATATATATACAAAGTTACAACGGCTGCCCCACCCTTCAAGTCGTAACGCACTACTGCATCACGGCAGAAATAGGCAGGGCGGTGGTACCTACCCGCTCGGACGCACAACAGGTCCTACCACCAGTAGAAAAGCCATAAAAAATAACCATTCGGAGCGCACTGCTATTCCGTACAATGTTTATTTATTATACCAGCAGACGCTATGATTTCAGGTCAGTTAGATAAAACCGAACTTATCCGACAATTGTTGAATAAAACATCGTTTTTAAATGGACAGATCATAAGGCGCAGACAAAATATAGCTTCAAAATAATCTAATATTCATATTATGGATTTATCGTTCTGTGTCGCTACAGAAGTGGAACGTGTAAATACAATAGAATACGAAATAAATGTGCACACGAATAAAGGTCGCGAGGAAATAGATCCTTACCATATTAAATAAAAGTATGTATATATATTTGTATACTATATTATAATATAAAGTCAGTATATGTATGTATTTTTACTGGTGGTAGGACCTCTTGTGAGTCCGCGCGGCTAGGTACCACCGCCTTGCCTGTTTCTGCCGTGAAGCAGTAATGCGTTTCGGTTTGACCGTTGTAACTATACCGAGACCTTAGAACTTATATCTCAAGGTGGGTGGCGCATGTACGTTGTAGATGTCTATGGGATCCAGTAACCACTTAATACCAGGTGGGCTGTGAGCTTGTCCACCAATCTAAGCAATAAAAAAAAAGCCTTCAACGTTCGAAAGAAGCCGGTAGATTGGCTCCAAAATGCACTTAACACCAGATGAACCTACCCATTAACTATAAATTCTAAGCGGAATTTACACCCAGTAGATATTAAGCCTTCACAGGTATCAGGTCAGGTCCCATTATATCCGACACTAAAGTTCTTCTAGACTAATATATGTTTGGATCATCGAACTCAAAATCATATTATTACTAGAAAAAATTTCGACTCAATAAAAAATATTTGAACTTATTTTTATATTTATATTTTTTATTAACTATATCAGGTCACACACAATCTTAGTTTCAAATATATTATGTCATTAAATATATGTTACTTAATCATCGAGACATGTGAATGTATTTTAAGTATATTTTATATAGAAAATTATTCACACTATACAATTTATGTCTTGAGCGTGTGTGAGTAGGTTAACTAGCAAACAACATGGAAAATTCTTAGGAAAAAGCAAATTACCTACAAAAACCGTTCATTATAATAATACGTGTATTCTATAGGTATTAAGGGGAAGTACGTGTATGTGGTGAAATCATACATAGTTATGAAATCGTGAAGTCACCGATGTAGATCTAGTGAAATAGCTCGATTTGGTCAGAAGGATAATAATAGGTCCGGCAGATCCAAGCCGATTTATTAACGAAATCGCTTTTGTTCATTTTTGTCGGTAGTTCGTTATTTGTCTCTATCATAGTTTCAAACTCTAGAATTTGTCTATGGTAAATTAGTCGCAACATTAGAACCAGCTATAATCCCGAGATTATGAATTATCCTTATTAAAAATTTAACCAATAATATTTTTTTTTATTGCTTAGATAAGTGGACGAGCTCACAGCTCACCTAATGTTAAGTAGTCACTGGAGCACATAGACATCAACAACGTAAATACGGCCACTCACTTAGAGACATCAGTTCTAAGTCTCAGTTTTTATAGCACAACCACTGCTCGGTCATTCAAACTGAAACGCATTACTGCTTCACGGCAGAGATAGGCAGGGTGGTGGTATCTACCTGTCCGGACTCATAGCACCTCCTACCACCAGCAAGCACTAGATGCGCATCCTGAAGGAACCAGTGATGCCGGTTTGTAAAACTCTTAACTGAAAGCATCACAGTCACGACCACTCTGCCTAAAGGATAACAACGAAGAAGAAGATATTATAAATATTATCTATATATATAAAAATGAATTGCTGTTCGTTAGTCTCGCTAAAACTCGAGAACGGCTGGACCGATGTAGCTAATTTTGGTCTTGAATTATTTGTGAAAGTTCAGAGAAGGTTTAAAATTCTCGGAATTAAATAAAAATGACAATTTTGTTTTTCCTTTGACGTGTCCCCCGTCGGACGGGTTTCTTTGTTTGTTTTAAGTTTATTTTATACAAAAGTTCAGGTATTTTATTTGTTGATTGAGGCACTACGAAGTCTGCCGGGTCAGCTAGTTAATAAATAAAATTATGCGTCTCGGGACACCAGACAGAAGTGAAAACTTAAAGTAATCTAAGTTGAACTAATTAATATGGATATTGCTTAACTTGAGAAAAGCTTTGGTTATTATCACTATAGTTTTATGTATATTCATATGATAATGTAAAGAAAATTCTTATATAAATTGAAAAAGATATGTAAATAATTAGGAGTTATATTCTCAGTACTTCTGCCGTATGCGTGAGAGAAAGGGAAGCCAGATATACTGGTGACGTAACGCGTTACGTAACGAAACGGTTTAACCTCCCATAAGAAGTTATTAACTTCAACAAACAAAAAAAAGCAAAAAAAAACTGCAGAGGTGTCAAGGGACACCCGGATGGAACGAAGTTCCTTTCGATTAATTAGTGAAGGAATTGTAATTTTTTTTTAAAGTTATAATAAAAAATTACGGCATTATGAAGAAGAAAAAAACAATACTATGAACTAAATTACTATTGTTGAAACGCTATCTTGCGAAACTGTACTCATTACGCGGACCAATCGGATACGAGCAACGTCACGTGATAAGCGCCTACACGTTGATTGGTCAGAATGACGGATCTAAAAAGTGTCGTGACAACTTTTCGTAAGAATTTTTTCCGTCTAGCCCCCTTTCACAACGCGCGATAAGGAACTTCGTTCCAATTATTGTCAATAATAAAGCCTTAGAAAGAATCCCAGACAACTAAAACCTCCGTCTTAACAGTAGGGTATTTTCCGCGCACAGCACGGACAAATAAATAGGAATTAAACTGATTATCAGTTATCTAATAAGTGAGATGTAATCAACGACGCAGTGTACACGGTGCTCACTTTGTTCCACTAACTATGTGATGGTCATGAAAAGCGGAAAATGTATTAGGAACGCTCTCTTGTAAACCATACAGAGATTTTAAATTTAAATTTTAAACCCTTTTTGGACATATTTTTAATTTTTTATTTTGTTATTATTACTTTTATTTTGTTCCGAAATTGTTAATTAATGTAATATGGATGCAAGATCTGAAGTAAATGAAAAATTAGGCTCCCAAAATTGCATCGTCAATTTGCATTATCAATTTTTTTATAGTCCATTAGTGACTCAACCTTTGAGCCTAAGTTTATAGTGTTATATCGTTCTGATGCCAGTGAAATAGCGATAATTTATTATGACTTCTATGGTTTTGTTTTTCTCAATTACTAAAAAATGACACATGATTCTTATTTAAATCCGAACAATCACTATATTTAACATAATAAAACAGTTCGCTCCAAAAGAACGTCATTAGCTTCGCGAGATAATGTTGCCAATATTATTTTAATTTTGAGTATTAAAATGGTGAAATTGGTACAGATTACGTAAAGGTATAAAAGGTGCATAATAATGAAATAATATGTGTAGTTTGAAAACAAAAAAATACGCTTAAATACTAAAATAAACTAACAATCCATTTAATTTTATTTTTTATTCGGTTTCAGATATTCTATTAATATAATAAGCTGCTATAAAAAAATATAATGCATTGTCCTCGGTCCTTGATGCGTCAATCGAATTTCAAATTGTTCGGGCGTCTAGAAAACTCTAAAAATGACGTTCACAGATTCCGTAACATACAAATATGTAAACACATACGAAGCTGATAACCCTTTTATCCCTTTAACCCTTGTTAAAAAGAAAACACTCGCCTTCCTAATAATTTCACTTACTTACTTACTTAATTACTTACTACTTTATCTTATCTTACTGGTGGTAGGACGCCTTGTGAGTCCGCCGGGTAGGTATCATTCATTACCTTGCCTATTTCGGCCGTGAAGCAGTAATGCGTTTCGGCTTGAAGGGCGGGACAGCCGTTTTACTGCTAAAAGTGAGATCTTACAACTCATGTCTCAAGGTGAGTGGCGACATTTACATTGTAGATGTCTATGGGCTCCGGTAACCGGCCGTGAGCTCGTCCACGTCCACATCCGTCTAAGCAATAAAATAAAAAATAGAAACTCTTTCTGTATCGACACAAGTAAGCGCTTACGGCTCACACTGTGATATTATAAGATCGAAATCTCACCTCTCAAACTAGAAGGCGTGTCTTCTGCGCGGTAATTTAAGCACAATATACCCGTACATACGCTTATCGTGTTTAATAGCGATGATTCACTCATTATGATACGACTAACTAATGTGCTATTTATGATTGGTGATTGATGACCACTAGAGGTCCCGGAGTAGTCGAAATTCGACTATAATTAATTGGAATTGTAAGTTTGTACACTATTATGATTGTATTTTATACTTCTTTAATCACAAATTTCGCCAAGACTACACTATAAAAAATATTAACAAAGACAAACAATATTTAATCTATTCTCAATTTGACAGCAGACGTCAAGAACAAAAGTTTGACAATAAATAGTATGCATGCATGTGTGCGTCACATACATGGTATGTAGTGTGTGTAATGTTTTCTTTATTGATTTAATGTATCGTTTATGCATTATTTTAAAAAAAATTTAGCATTGTGCACTTCTTCTCTATATTCTCTATAAGTGTGGAAAATTTCATGCTCCTCCGTCCGCGCAATATTCGTAAAAAGGGATACAAAGTTTTTGCTTCACGTATTAATATATAGATTGACAATTTCTAAATAGATCAGCTAGTAGCTATTAATCTCATCATCATCTTAGGTCTTAAAGCCCAGGGTGAGCCTTAACCTGGTCCAGTATGTCTCTCCAGACTGCTCTGTACTTTCTCCTTCCAGTTCCTGACACTGATAACTTTGAAGTCATGCTCTATGCCATCAGCTATTGATTGATATACTCGTATTTATACGAAATTGGCATTTTTTGGGTTGATAGGATAGCCAAGTACAGCCAAGAGACGAAGGTTTTCCAGTTGTCAATGTTGCCAAAGTATGAAACTTCAGTACAATTTTTTTTCGGTCATAATGTATGTAGAATAGGGATCGCAGCGCATAAAATAAAACTTCCCCTATTCCAAAATCTCTTCTAATAATAATTAATAATTAACACTTTTATTACGTCTTGCTCATTTTTCAACCGTCATTGCCATCTTCCTTTTCTCTGACATTCTGTCTGTCATTCTCTTTTTCCTTTCTTACCATTTTCTCTCACTCAAATCTTAACGCTCCGTTCCACAATCTTTTCATACGTTCCGTTCTTACCAATCCTACGTGTATTTCCCAATATTGCCCTTGCAGAAGAGCATACCGCTCAACTGATTATGAGTGGTTACCGTGGTTCTTGGACTTTAGCAATGTCAGGACCACAGCCAAGCCGCTACGATAGCACCATTATACATACAATAAAAATGTATTAGCTTCATCTATACATATAAATAAAATTGGAGGGTCTGTTTGTAATATTGAAATAACCGCTTTTTACTACATGCATATGAATATATATACGGTACATACACCAAAATAATATTCTTTACAATTTTCGTCTGTCTGTCTGTTTGTTCCGGCTAATCTCTGGAACGGCTGGGCCGATTTTGACGGGACTTTCACTGACATATAGCTGATGATATAAGGAGTAACTTAGGCTACTTTTTTATACTAACTTTTCCCCGCGGCGTCACTCGCGGTATGACAATAACCGCGAGTAACAACGCAGGACTCAACTATCAATAATAAAATTTAATGTTTCCGAAGCGAAGCGAGGGCGGGTCGCTAGTTAGCTAATAAAATCCGTACGACAAAATACGATGACTAGTGAAATGTGATACGACTTATTTCAGAATGACTAATTTTCTATGCAGACTCGAATTGACACGCTTTCTATATTTGAGGTGGATTACCTAAGATTAGACTCTCGAAGATAAGAATATGGCCTTGGATCTATGAACGTGAAATCACGAATACCATTCTGCTGTAACGGGTTCGTATTCAAACGGCCGTCTGGTGTAGTGGTAAGTGACATGGTCACTATGATAAATATAAATGTCTTTCCAGGGTTATGGGTGTATATTAAGTAGATGTATGTGTATAATATAAATATTATATTTATTTCCGTTATTTGGTACTTGTAACACAAGTTCTTTACGAACTTAGCACAGGACCAGTTAACGTGGCGTGATTGTTAGTAAATATTTATATTTATTTCGAATACTCCCGATCCACGAACAGTGCTTTTAGTTACCTCAAGCCCTGGTCACCGTTCTCGCCGGATCTTCTAAGTGGGTCGCATTTCCGAATCGGCGGTAGATTCTGCGAAGCACTGCTCTTGCTAGGGCCAGTGTTAGCAACACCTCTTCACTTCACCTACACTCTAGTGTGACGCTGATATAGCCTCTTAAGGCTATCAGCATAGGTAGGAAAAAAGAGTTCGTGAATTAAGCCTTTGTATGGTACTACCTATGGTAGGTTATATCTGTTTATTTATTTAAACTAAATTAAATTTATTCTCTATTTTGGCACACATAAATATTCAAAAGACAGAATTTAAATGGGATGTACAAAGGTGAGCTTAACTCGGACACGAATTATTTCTCAGCCAACAAAATAAAAGAAAAAGGTACTGTTACACATGCTCTAAAATAGCATGCTAAAAAGCGTGCTATTGAGTATGCTTACATTTGCTAGCAATAGGCATGCTAGTTTTAAGTATGCTATTTATTTATATATTTTATATATGTATTTGTACTATACCTATTGCAAACAACTGATCGATACTACAATACTCAATAAATATTTACAAAGTAGAATAGGATTTATGTATGTGTTTCATTAAATATTAACTAAGCACATACTTACATATAAATACATAAATAAACAAACTAGATCAAATAAATTAGATATATAAGCAATATGCCGGTCTGTTACCGTTAGACAGGTATCTCCACTAGGCAACCGGTGATGGAAAAGACAATAGCAAAGAAAGCGATACAATGTAAATACTGATTACCTATTAAAATTAACATACAACACACAATGTATGCATAATTTACATTCAATTATTCCATTTACATTCCAAAGTCGAACCGGTTTCATTGTAAAATATTTAGTGTCAAATGTAGCTATAGTGTGTAACAGATGAGAAGTAAAATATGAAAAAGATTTTAACATAAAATATATCTGCTCTGAGAAATTGTTCGAGATGGTTCCATAATTTCTTTTTAACCATCGTCCAACCCGCCATCGAAGGAATGCTCTACCAAACTACGCCTGGAAACAACAGCCACGATTAATGCATAATTTAAAAACAATTATTAGCATTCTGCACTCCTTCTCTATATTCTGTATAAGTGTGGGAAATTTCATACTCCTCCGTCCGCGCAATTTTCGTAAAAAGGGGTACAAAGTTTTTGCTTCACGTATTAATATATAGATGAACGACACTGACTACTCACAATCAGGTGGGTCGTGTGCACCTCTGTAAGAAGCAAAGAGAACTTACTTTATAAATTACATATGTCGTAAAGATCTTCCATGCGCTATTTGGAGCTGACTTTGAGTATTTACTATTTGCTGGTAGCCTAAAAGTTATTCCAGTTACGCTTAGACGGGTAGGGAAAATCAGGGGCTCAACCTGAGAGGATTTGTATACAGGCTCCAGTAGGTAAAACGCATGTATTGAGAAAGACGATCGATACTATATGAAGATATAGTTTTTCATGATGACAATAATACAGAAAACGTATTATTACTTTCCAAGGTTCAGAGCCGAGGTACCACGATGTTTTTTTTAAAATTCAACGAGAAAATCCTTCGTGTTTTTTTTAGTTTTTTTTTTTCATAATTAATGTATAACATCAATCTTCATCTTTGTGTTTACATCTAAACCGCGTACCGTCCATCAACATCTGTCTATACAGGAAATCCAAAAAAAAATAATATCGATAATGGACACGTTACACAACATTCTAGATCAAACGTTCGAGACCTTGCTTGTTCCTTGAAGGTAAGCGATTTTTAATGAATCTTATTTTCGCATGAGCATCGGAATCGTTCGCAAGACCATCGATTTTGAATTGATAGAATAGTGACAGATCTAGTGACAGAGATCGTGTCTGATTGTAGCGTTGACCGCGGGAACCCCCTACTCTGACCGGGTTATGACCCCGGACGGAGATCGGACGTCGGGTGTAAGAGTGCAGGGGAGTCATTTAGTGCAGTAGCGCCCTATAACTTCTTGGGCCCGCGGTCTGCTCCCAACACCTTGCAGATCGTCAAATCTCACATACTCCGCACGCCCCCTAGGCGCGAGGACCTCGTAGGAGGCTCGGCCACCTGCCCGACAAAAAAAATGCCGTTGTAACTATACTTTGACCTTAGAACTCATATCTCAGGGTGGGTGGTGGCATTTACGTTGTGAATGGCTATGGGCTCCAGTATCCACTTAACATTAGGTGGGCTGTGATCTCGTTCACCCAAATACGCAAAAAAAAAAAATTGGAAGACAATTTTTTCTTTCATAATGCTATGCCATCAGAGGACAATCGAATGAAATGCATTCAGAATCGGTTTCGTTAGACATATTCGGTGAAGGTAGGTTAAGAAGGTAATGTTCCACGGTAGTCGTATCAAGAGATGGGACTGTCCCGGTCTTACGTGCTTAGTTTCTTAAGGTCGTGACGGAATAGAGGTGAGGAGAAGCAGAACATTATTTCGCCATCGCGATAGATATTAGGTTACGCACCCATTGTATTCATTGAAGATTTTTAAATATGTACCAGTTTTATGCATGTACCCTTAAGCCGTGCTGATAAGCAAGTTCCAGCATAAACCAACGTAGTTCGTAGTATGAAAAGCGTAATTGTTATTGACTTAATGTATTTGTATTCCACACCATTTTCCCTATTTCTGTGGCGAAGCAATAATCCGTTCCAGTTTTAAAGTTACTATGGTTGCTTAATATAATAATATGTAATCTAGTTATTTAGGGAACCAAAATATATTTCGGCCTGACAGCTTGGATGGGCTTGGCGGGACAGCTTTATCGTGGGCATTTTGGTTCGGTGAACTTTGACCTCCGCTTTTAAGACGCTTTGCTTGTTGTCAGGTTCGACCCTTGAACTTCGTATGCCCATCAACACTAATTATAAATGTCGTAGGAACGTGACTTTCACATGTAGCTTTATAATTTGACTAATCTCGTCTGTTACATTAAGCTATTCTGTTTTTTATATAATTTTCTGTTTAACGTGGTTATAATTTTCTACTGGTGGTAGGACCTCTTGGGAGTCCGCACGGGTAGGTACCACCACCCCGCCTATTTCCGCCGTGAAGCAGTAATGCGATTCGGTTCGAAGGGTGGGGTAGCCGTTGTAACTATACTGAGATCTTAGAACTTATATCTCGAGGTGGGTGGCGCATTTACGTTGTATATGTCTATGGGCTCCAGTAAGCACCTAACACCAGGTGGGCTGTGAGCTCGTCCATCCATCTAAGCTATAAAAAAAAAAGCTATAAAAAAAAACGTCTTTGCCTATATACTAATATTATAAAGAGGAAATATTTGATTTGATTTGATTTGTTTGTATTGAATAGGCTCCGAAACTAATAAACCGATTTTAAAAATTATTTCACTGTTGGGAAGCTACACTACCCCTAGGAGACATAGGCTGTATTATATTTCCAAAAAAATTAGGGTTCCGTACTAAAACTCCAATAATGATACCCTAGGTGTAAAAAGATTACTTAAAATATTCTTTACATCGCATGCGGTGCGAACACGATTGATGATAGAATAAAATAATTTACTACAATTTTGCAGACCACATTATTATTTATAAAAAGTGTCGCGACAGCGTACGAGTATGTCTAACTATATAATAGTTTTGCCACAATAAGTGTTTTTACACGCTTTATATTAGCTTCACTTGTATGACGTATGTTTGTATGTTTGTAACAGACTCCTTTAGACGCGATTTTGACCCACTTTAAACGGTCAGATTTCTTTTAAACTTTGTAGATTTATCGAGGACCGATGACAATACACTACTTTGATAAGATTATTCCATTATTCGATTTGCAAAAAAAAAAAACTAAAAAATGGAAAAAAAAAAATGTTTAAAAAAACTAAAAAACACGCATGTTTCTTAAGATATTATTGAAATAATAATTCTTCTACTCTTAACTGTCAGAAATAGCATGCTAAAAAGCGTGCTATTGAGTATGCTTACATTTGCTAGCAATAGGCATGCAAGTTTTAAGTATGCTATTTATTTATATATTTTATGTATGTATTTGTACTATACCTGTTGCAAACAACTGATCGATACTACAATGCTCAATAAATATTTACAAAGTAGAATAGGATTTATGTATGTGTTTCATTAAATAATATGAACTAAGCACGTACTTACATATAAATACATATATAAACAAACTAGATCAAATAAATTAGATATATAAGCAATATGCCGGTCTGTTACCGTTAGACAGGTATCTTCACTAGGCAACCGGTGATGGAAAAGACAATAGCAAAGAAAGCGATACAATGTAAATACTGATTACCTATTAAAATTAACATACAACACACAATGTATGCATAATTTACATACATATACACACTCACTTATTCCATTTACATTCCAAAGTCGAACCGGTTTCATTGTAAAATATTTAGTGTTAAATGTAGCTAAAGTGTGTAACAGATGAGAAGTAAAATATGAAAAAGATTTTAACATAAAATATATCTGCTCTGAGAAATTGTTCGAGATGGTTCCATCATCTCTTTTTAACCATCGCACAACCCGCCATCGAAGGAATGCTCTACCAAACTACGCCTGGAAACAACAGCCACGATTAATGCATAAAATAAAAAAAAATATTAGCATTCTGCACTCCTTCTCTATATTCTGTATAAGTGTGGGAAATTTCATACTCCTCCGTCCGCGCAATTTTCGTAAAAAGGGGTACAAAGTTTTTGCTTCACGTATTAATATATAGATGAACGACACTGACTACTCACAATCAGGTGGGTCGTGTGCACCTCTGTAAGAAGCAAAGAGAACTTACTTTATAAATTACATATGTCGTAAAGATCTTCCATGCGCTATTTGGAGCTGACTTTGAGTATTTACTATTTGCTGGTAGCCTAAAAGTTATTCCAGTTACGCTTAGACGGGTAGGGAAAATCAGGGGCTCAACCTGAGAGGATTTGTATACAGGCTCCAGTAGGTAAAACGCATGTATTGAGAAAGACGATCGATACTATATGAAGATATAGTTTTTCATGATGACAATAATACAGAAAACGTATTATTACTTTCCAAGGTTCAGAGCCGAGGTACCACGATGTTTTTTTTAAAATTCAACGAGAAAATCCTTCGTGTTTTTTTTAGTTTTTTTTTTTCATAATTAATGTATAACATCAATCTTCATCTTTGTGTTTACATCTAAACCGCGTACCGTCCATCAACATCTGTCTATACAGGAAATCCAAAAAAAAATAATATCGATAATGGACACGTTACACAACATTCTAGATCAAACGTTCGAGACCTTGCTTGTTCCTTGAAGGTAAGCGATTTTTAATGAATCTTATTTTCGCATGAGCATCGGAATCGTTCGCAAGACCATCGATTTTGAATTGATAGAATAGTGACAGATCTAGTGACAGAGATCGTGTCTGATTGTAGCGTTGACCGCGGGAACCCCCTACTCTGACCGGGTTATGACCCCGGACGGAGATCGGACGTCGGGTGTAAGAGTGCAGGGGAGTCATTTAGTGCAGTAGCGCCCTATAACTTCTTGGGCCCGCGGTCTGCTCCCAACACCTTGCAGATCGTCAAATCTCACATACTCCGCACGCCCCCTAGGCGCGAGGACCTCGTAGGAGGCTCGGCCACCTGCCCGACAAAAAAAATGCCGTTGTAACTATACTTTGACCTTAGAACTCATATCTCAGGGTGGGTGGTGGCATTTACGTTGTGAATGGCTATGGGCTCCAGTATCCACTTAACATTAGGTGGGCTGTGATCTCGTTCACCCAAATACGCAAAAAAAAAAAATTGGAAGACAATTTTTTCTTTCATAATGCTATGCCATCAGAGGACAATCGAATGAAATGCATTCAGAATCGGTTTCGTTAGACATATTCGGTGAAGGTAGGTTAAGAAGGTAATGTTCCACGGTAGTCGTATCAAGAGATGGGACTGTCCCGGTCTTACGTGCTTAGTTTCTTAAGGTCGTGACGGAATAGAGGTGAGGAGAAGCAGAACATTATTTCGCCATCGCGATAGATATTAGGTTACGCACCCATTGTATTCATTGAAGATTTTTAAATATGTACCAGTTTTTATGCATGTACCCTTAAGCCGTGCTGATAAGCAAGTTCCAGCATAAACCAACGTAGTTCGTAGTATGAAAAGCGTAATTGTTATTGACTTAATGTATTTGTATTCCACACCATTTTCCCTATTTCTGTGGCGAAGCAATAATCCGTTCCAGTTTTAAAGTTACTATGGTTGCTTAATATAATAATATGTAATCTAGTTATTTAGGGAACCAAAATATATTTCGGCCTGACAGCTTGGATGGGCTTGGCGGGACAGCTTTATCGTGGGCATTTTGGTTCGGTGAACTTTGACCTCCGCTTTTAAGACGCTTTGCTTGTTGTCAGGTTCGACCCTTGAACTTCGTATGCCCATCAACACTAATTATAAATGTCGTAGGAACGTGACTTTCACATGTAGCTTTATAATTTGACTAATCTCGTCTGTTACATTAAGCTATTCTGTTTTTTATATAATTTTCTGTTTAACGTGGTTATAATTTTCTACTGGTGGTAGGACCTCTTGGGAGTCCGCACGGGTAGGTACCACCACCCCGCCTATTTCCGCCGTGAAGCAGTAATGCGATTCGGTTCGAAGGGTGGGGTAGCCGTTGTAACTATACTGAGATCTTAGAACTTATATCTCGAGGTGGGTGGCGCATTTACGTTGTATATGTCTATGGGCTCCAGTAAGCACCTAACACCAGGTGGGCTGTGAGCTCGTCCATCCATCTAAGCTATAAAAAAAAAAGCTATAAAAAAAAAACGTCTTTGCCTATATACTAATATTATAAAGAGGAAATATTTGATTTGATTTGATTTGTTTGTATTGAATAGGCTCCGAAACTAATAAACCGATTTTAAAAATTATTTCACTGTTGGGAAGCTACACTACCCCTAGGAGACATAGGCTGTATTATATTTCCAAAAAAATTAGGGTTCCGTACTAAAACTCCAATAATGATACCCTAGGTGTAAAAAGATTACTTAAAATATTCTTTACATCGCATGCGGTGCGAACACGATTGATGATAGAATAAAATAATTTACTACAATTTTGCAGACCACATTATTATTTATAAAAAGTGTCGCGACAGCGTACGAGTATGTCTAACTATATAATAGTTTTGCCACAATAAGTGTTTTTACACGCTTTATATTAGCTTCACTTGTATGACGTATGTTTGTATGTTTGTAACAGACTCCTTTAGACGCGATTTTGACCCACTTTAAACGGTCAGATTTCTTTTAAACTTTGTAGATTTATCGAGGACCGATGACAATACACTACTTTGATAAGATTATTCCATTATTCGATTTGCAAAAAAAAAAACTAAAAAATGGAAAAAAAAAAATGTTTAAAAAAACTAAAAAACACGCATGTTTCTTAAGATATTATTGAAATAATAATTCTTCTACTCTTAACTGTCAGAAATAGCATGCTAAAAAGCGTGCTATTGAGTATGCTTACATTTGCTAGCAATAGGCATGCAAGTTTTAAGTATGCTATTTATTTATATATTTTATGTATGTATTTGTACTATACCTGTTGCAAACAACTGATCGATACTACAATGCTCAATAAATATTTACAAAGTAGAATAGGATTTATGTATGTGTTTCATTAAATAATATGAACTAAGCACGTACTTACATATAAATACATATATAAACAAACTAGATCAAATAAATTAGATATATAAGCAATATGCCGGTCTGTTACCGTTAGACAGGTATCTTCACTAGGCAACCGGTGATGGAAAAGACAATAGCAAAGAAAGCGATACAATGTAAATACTGATTACCTATTAAAATTAACATACAACACACAATGTATGCATAATTTACATACATATACACACTCACTTATTCCATTTACATTCCAAAGTCGAACCGGTTTCATTGTAAAATATTTAGTGTTAAATGTAGCTAAAGTGTGTAACAGATGAGAAGTAAAATATGAAAAAGATTTTAACATAAAATATATCTGCTCTGAGAAATTGTTCGAGATGGTTCCATCATCTCTTTTTAACCATCGCACAACCCGCCATCGAAGGAATGCTCTACCAAACTACGCCTGGAAACAACAGCCACGATTAATGCATAAAATAAAAAAAAATATTAGCATTCTGCACTCCTTCTCTATATTCTGTATAAGTGTGGGAAATTTCATACTCCTCCGTCCGCGCAATTTTCGTAAAAAGGGGTACAAAGTTTTTGCTTCACGTATTAATATATAGATGAACGACACTGACTACTCACAATCAGGTGGGTCGTGTGCACCTCTGTAAGAAGCAAAGAGAACTTACTTTATAAATTACATATGTCGTAAAGATCTTCCATGCGCTATTTGGAGCTGACTTTGAGTATTTACTATTTGCTGGTAGCCTAAAAGTTATTCCAGTTACGCTTAGACGGGTAGGGAAAATCAGGGGCTCAACCTGAGAGGATTTGTATACAGGCTCCAGTAGGTAAAACGCATGTATTGAGAAAGACGATCGATACTATATGAAGATATAGTTTTTCATGATGACAATAATACAGAAAACGTATTATTACTTTCCAAGGTTCAGAGCCGAGGTACCACGATGTTTTTTTTAAAATTCAACGAGAAAATCCTTCGTGTTTTTTTTAGTTTTTTTTTTTCATAATTAATGTATAACATCAATCTTCATCTTTGTGTTTACATCTAAACCGCGTACCGTCCATCAACATCTGTCTATACAGGAAATCCAAAAAAAAATAATATCGATAATGGACACGTTACACAACATTCTAGATCAAACGTTCGAGACCTTGCTTGTTCCTTGAAGGTAAGCGATTTTTAATGAATCTTATTTTCGCATGAGCATCGGAATCGTTCGCAAGACCATCGATTTTGAATTGATAGAATAGTGACAGATCTAGTGACAGAGATCGTGTCTGATTGTAGCGTTGACCGCGGGAACCCCCTACTCTGACCGGGTTATGACCCCGGACGGAGATCGGACGTCGGGTGTAAGAGTGCAGGGGAGTCATTTAGTGCAGTAGCGCCCTAAAACTTCTTGGGCCCGCGGTCTGCTCCCAACACCTTGCAGATCGTCAAGTCCCACATACTCCGCACGCCCCCTAGGCGCGAGGACCTCGTAGGAGGCTCGGCCACCTGCCCAACAAAAAAAATGCCGTTGTAACTATACTTTGACCTTAGAACTCATATCTCAGGGTGGGTGGTGGAATTTACGTTGTGAATGGCTATGGGCTCCGGTATCCACTTAACATTAGGTGGGCTGTGATCTCGTTCACCCATCTACGCAAAAAAAAATAAGGTAAAAGCACCTATTACGGAGGTATTTCGCAAAATTTGAAAGTAAGAAAGAAAAATAAGCATTTGTAAGTATTGCTAAAGATGGAAAAAAATTTCATCGTCAAAAATGGAATTTAAATTTCGTATTACTGTTGAGTCTATGTTTCTTTTCTAGAAATTACTTATTTAAAAAAATGTTTTAAATAGCCGGGTCGATTTTCCCTAATACGGAGGTATGATTGAGGTCAGAGCCTATTACTGCGGTAGACGGTTCCTAATACAGAGGGTCAGAAATTATATTTATTAAGTTCCGAACATATAATATTTATTAAGTAAATAATATAAATGTGAAGAACTTAAATTGTAAGTTTTGCATTAATTGACCACTTTTAATGAAATTTATAATACAAATGTACCTAGTAAGTATAACAGTGCATTCACACAGGTCGGCTCGGAAAGAAGAGTACATTTTTACCGCGTTTAAAAGTGATTTGGATTGTATTTTAACATGAGAATTCTAGGGAATTTCGAATGTATGTAATACACATAAATAAAATTGGAGTGTCTGTTTGTAATATTGAAATAACCGCTTTTTATCACATGCATATAAATATATATACGGTATATACACCAAAATAACATTTTTTACAATTTTTGTCTGTCTGTCTGTTTGTTCCGGCTAATCTCTGGAACGACTGGACCGATTTTGACGAGACTTTCACTAATAGATAGCTGATGATATAAGGAGTAACTAAGGTTTTTTAGACTTAAACTTAATGGTAAACTTAAGGTAAGTGAAGTTTTCGGCTCAATTCAGACATCGGTGGCAACGGCCGACAGCGATGCGAAGGCCTACCCGATCTTGTGGACCGAATGGTAAACAGTCGACGTCGCCCTAAGCACGTCATTACGGATCTTCCCGATCCATTAACGGTGTTTTAGGTACCTCAAGCACCGGTTACCGTCCTCGCCGAACCCGTCGCTTGCGATGAAGAACTCGAAGAAGAAATCAACCTATAGACGCAGCCCACTGAGTTTCTCACCGGATCTTCTTAGTTGGTCGCGTTTCCGATCCAGTGGTAGATTCTTCGAAGCACTGCTCTTCGTAGGGTCAGTGTTAGCAACACTCCCGGTTTGAGCCCCATGAGATCATCTACACGTCAAGGGGAAGCTGAAATAGCCTGCCAAGGCTATCAGCATTGGTAGGAGAAAAAAAAGGTGCGAAGAGCACTTTCAGCTTTGAAAGAATTTTAAACTTTATCTACATTGTTTTATAGATCAGTATCGCTTGAAAGGATAAAAATGTTCGGTGGCTGATGCGGCGGCCGCTGCCACTGCTGTCTGAATAGAGCTATACATATTTAAGATGAACAAAATAGAATTACTTAATGGTAAATTTATTGAGGACTGCTTAGGAACAAACAAACAAAGCATTTGCTTGACCATCTGTGAACGTTTCACAGATGGTCATCTGTGAATGTAAACAAAAGATAAGAAAGTTTAATAGTTTTATGAATGAGTCTTTGTGCCTTTACCGACTCAATAGAAATATCTGTACGGGATTTCTGGGAATCTGTCATAAATGGTTCATAAAAACAAATCGCTATACCCGAAATTGACGCTATAGTATCCAAAGTCGCTCTTACCGAATGAATTTCGTACGAAAGTATGCTTTACATTCAAGGGACGTAAGTTTGACGTCGCTATAACCGAGGTCGTTATTAATGAAATCCACTGTATTTAATATATTTTAATAACCTTTCACTTGTACACTATTCCCCTCTTATACATCGTATTTCTCTCTGAAAAGGGTTTGCTGGAAGAAAACTCATGAAGAGTTAAGCTCGCCTTTGTACATAGTATTTAGACATTCTTTAAATCTGTTTTTATTGTATTATCTTTTTGTGTAAAATAAGTATAAATAACCTTTCTATTATTTCTATGGAATCCTAAAACTTGTAATTTTATGTTCTATGAATATGACCGTAATAAGAGATCATAGAACCTAACACAGAGTTACCTGGAAATAACTACCACCGTAATAGGAAAACTACTCGTATTTTTTTAATCCTAATTCTGTCCCATAAAAATTTCGATAAACAAAGAATGTAAATACTTAATCAAACGATAACAGTTTTTTGGCCCAGATGTGTAAAACTCAAGTCAACAGTTATACAAAACAAATGATTTGTGATTAATTAAAATACACCTTCCTATTTTTACCCCTTCTAAGAAACCAACATTTTGCACTCGACAGTTTTCATATTTAACTAGATTTTTAATGAATAATACATACCGCAGAATATGGTTTCTAATTTACAAGATTAATAATTATTCCAACTAAACTTGGAACTAATTCAATAACTTAATAAATTGAAAGTTATAAACAATTAAATATGCCCAGTATATTTCCTATTTCGGAGTTATACCACCGTATTAGGATTAATCTATAAAATTCGTACCGTATTACGGCGGTATTTTGTTTCTGATTTTTTGAGTAAAAAATGAGTTACATATATGAAACAAGCTATTTAAAAAGTAAGTATAATAGTAGGAAAATGCTATAAATAACACATTAACAAAGTTGAACGACTTATTAATACAAAAAACTTAGTTTCTAAATATTAGTGTACTTATTTTTTTGTTCCGCGTTTGTATGGAAACTCCTCTCACGTTGATGCCGTGCTACAAACTGATAGATCTTGTAGTGTTGTTTATATGCTACACTTGAAAATGTCAGTTATGTTATGAAGTAATAGATTTAGAATAAATAGATTCCGTTTTGGTGAGCTTAAACTGAATAAAACAAGAATAAATGTCTAAAATAGAAATACCACCGTAATAGGAAGCGATTTTGACTACCGCCGTATTAGGAGCTTTTACCTTATTTTTGAAGACAAATTTTTCTTTCATAATGCTATGCCATCAGAGGACAATCGAATGAAATGCATTCAGAATCGGTTTCGTTAGGCATATTCGGTGATTGAAGATTTTTAAATAGGTACCAGTTTTTATGCATGTACCCTTAAGCCGTGCTGATAAGCAAGTTCCAGCATAAACCAACGTAGTTCGTAGTATGAAAAGCGTAATTGTTAATGACTTAATGTATTTGTAGCCCACACCATTTTCCCTATTTCTGTGGCGAAGCAATAATCCGTTCCCCTGCTTATTTCTGCCGTGAAGCAGTAATGCGTTTCGGTTTGAAGGGTGGGGTAGCCGTTGTAACTATACTGAGACTTTAGAACTTGTATCTCAAGGTGGGTGGCGCGTCTACGTTGTAGATGTCTATGGGCTCCAGTAACCACTTAACATCAGGTGGGCTGTGAGCTCGTCCATCTAAGCAATAAAAAAAAAAAGTTGGAACGAAGTTCCTTATCGCGCGTTGTGAAAGGGGGCTAGACGGAAAAAGTTCTTACGAAAAGTTGTCACGACACTTTTTAGATCCGTCATTCTGACCAATCAACGTGTAGGCGCTTATCGCGTGACATTGCTCGTATCCGATTGGTCCGCGTAATGAGTACAGTTTCTCGAGATAGCGTTTCAACAATAGTAATTTAGTTCATAGTATTGTTTTTTTCTTCTTCATAATGCCGTAATTTATTATTATAACTTAAAAAAAAATTTACAATTCCTTCACTAATTAATCAAAAGGAACTTCGTTCCATCCGGGTGTCCCTTGACACCTCTGAAGTTTTTTTAAAGTTACTATGGTTGCTTAAATTATGTAATCTAGTTATTTAGGGAACTAAAATATATTTCGGCCTGACAGCTTGGATGGGCTTGGCGGGACAGCTTTATCGTGGGCATTTTGGTTCGGTGAACTTTGACCTCCGCTTTTAAGACGCTTTGCTTGTTGTCAGGTTCGACCCTTGAACTTCGTATGCCCATCAACACTAATTATAAATGTCGTAGGAACGTGACTTTCACATGTAGCTTTATAATTTGACTAATCTCGTCTGTTACATTAAGCTATTCTGTTTTTTATATAATTTTCTGTTTAACGTGGTTATAATTTTCTACTGGTGGTAGGACCTCTTGGGAGTCCGCACGGGTAGGTACCACCACCCCGCCTATTTCCGCCGTGAAGCAGTAATGCGATTCGGTTCGAAGGGTGGGGTAGCCGTTGTAACTATACTGAGATCTTAGAACTTATATCTCGAGGTGGGTGGCGCATTTACGTTGTATATGTCTATGGGCTCCAGTAAGCACCTAACACCAGGTGGGCTGTGAGCTCGTCCATCCATCTAAGCTATAAAAAAAAAAGCTATAAAAAAAAAAACGTCTTTGCCTATATACTAATATTATAAAGAGGAAATATTTGATTTGATTTGATTTGTTTGTATTGAATAGGCTCCGAAACTAATAAACCGATTTTAAAAATTATTTCACTGTTGGGAAGCTACACTACCCCTAGGAGACATAGGCTGTATTATATTTCCAAAAAAATTAGGGTTCCGTACTAAAACTCCAATAATGATACCCTAGGTGTAAAAAGATTACTTAAAATATTCTTTACATCGCATGCGGTGCGAACACGATTGATGATAGAATAAAATAATTTACTACAATTTTGCAGACCACATTATTATTTATAAAAAGTGTCGCGACAGCGTACGAGTATGTCTAACTATATAATAGTTTTGCCACAATAAGTGTTTTTACACGCTTTATATTAGCTTCACTTGTATGACGTATGTTTGTATGTTTGTAACAGACTCCTTTAGACGCGATTTTGACCCACTTTAAACGGTCAGATTTCTTTTAAACTTTGTAGATTTATCGAGGACCGATGACAATACACTAATTTGATAAGATTATTCCATTATTCGATTTGCAAAAAAAAAAACTAAAAAATGAAAAAAAAAAAATGTTTAAAAAAACTAAAAAACACGCATGTTTCTTAAGATATTATTGAAATAATAATTCTTCTACTCTTAACTGTCAGAAAAATATTTGTAACTAATAACACCATGCACCCCACGCTTTTTTTTACAATAAAATATATATTTTTTTACACTATTTTCAATTTAAATTTATTAAAATTTATTTTCTACTTTTTAGTTTAATTTTATATAAAGCGTATTTTTTTAGTTTTTTTAAACTATTATTTATTTTATTTAATAAATTAAAACAACGTCTATTATCGTTTAAAGGGAAGATTCAAAGATTCCCTTTAGATTTAGATAAATTGGAATCAAGCCAAATCAAAGTGTGTTAAAAAACATTCAACCTTGCACTTCGGATTTCAAGTAATACAGTCTACTAGGCTGCACTAAAAGTATCGGGAATGGAATATTTCCACTGTTCCTGTCATATTAAAATCTTTTTAATTGAAAACTCCTTGGTTTTAAAAATCGAATACCATTTATTTATTTAAAAAAAGATTCTCGGTCTTGTCACGAGGTTTTGTGAAACTTGTTTAGTCGTTGAGAAAATGGAATTGACTCGAGAAAATTCAAGAGCGATGATTTATAATGACTTTCGAAGTGGTTTAACACAAAAACAGTGTGTTGACCGGATGATTTCTGCATTTGGTGATGAAGCCCCATCCAAAACCACAATTTATCGCTGGTTTGCTAAGTTTCAACGTGGACGTGTCAAGCTCAGTGATGATCCCCGTCAAGGTCGTCCAAAAACTGCAGTCACCAAAGAAAACGTTGATGCTGTGCGTAAGCTGATTGAAGAAGATCGACATGTGACATACCTCGAAATTCAGGCAACTTTAGACATTGGCATGAGTCAAATACAAATAATCTTGCATGAACAATTAGGTGTAAAAAAGTTGTTTTCCCGATGGATACCGCATTCGCTCTGTGAAGAGCAAAAAGCGGCTCGCGTTACTTGGTGCGTCAGAAATCTCGAAAGATTCCACGCAGGATCCTCAAATGATGTATACAACATTGTATCAGGTGACGAATCCTGGATATATGCGTACGAACCCGAAACAAAAAACCAGTCACGAGTTTGGGTGTTCGAAAATGAGTTAAAGCGAACAAAAATTGTTCGTTCACGGAGTGTTACAAAAAAAAATGGTGGCCACGTTTGTCTCCAAAACCGGCCATGTTACGACTATTCCTCTTGAGGGACAAAGAACGGTTAATGCAGAATGGTATGCTAGCATTTGTTTGCCACAGGTCGTTTCTGAACTCCGTAAAGAGAACTGCAACCGCCGCATCATCCTCCATCACGACAATGCGAGTTCTCACACCGCGCACAGAACAAAAGAGTTTTTAGAGCAAGAAAACATAGAATTATTAGACCATCCGCCGTACAGCCCCGACCTAAGCCCTAATGATTTCTATACTTTCCCTAAAATAAAGAATAAATTGCGTGGACAGAGATTTTCATCACCTGAAGAAGCTGTGGACGCCTACAAAACGGCCATTTTGGAGAACCCAACTTCCGAATGGAATGGTTGCTTCAATGATTGGTTCCATCGTATGGAAAAATGTGTCAAATTTCGCGGAGAATACTTCGAAAAGCAATAAATACATTTTTAAATAGTATGTTTAAATGTTGTGCCACTTCGTTAATTCCCGAAATTTTCAGTGCCGCCCTTGTATACAGTTTATTAAGATAATAACATTATTAATAATAATAGCCGGCGGGAAGTCATATACGGACATCTGGCCCAAACTAAGATCCCCCTATACTATGGAAACCGGAGACTGAAACACATACTTTTTTATGATTGAGGGTTTATTGGTGGCCCGGAGGCCTTTCCAGTTTCTCGAGGACAGGTGGGCGAGCAAGGGCTCATCCAGAAGGGGCAGAATTTGTTAACAGCTACCCGAGTGCCTCCAAGGGAGACCTAACAAGTCAAGAGCTGCTTCGCGAATGATTCTACTACCGGATCGGAATCGCGACCCGCTGAGAAGATCCGGCGAGAAATTCAACGGGCTGCTCGTTGAAGTACGGTTACAGGGGTCTCTACTCCTAGTGTTAGAGCGGAATGCGTCTAATGCAAGGGTTATTGGATCTGATGGATCCGTAACGACGTGTCTAGGGCGATGACGGTGACTGACTCCTGCGTGATCAGGATTCGGAGAGTATTCAGAGGCGGCAACGATAAGGCAATTACCATAACGCATTGCGGATATGTATACTTAGATAAGTTTAAATACATTAGATATTAAAGATATTAAATAAACCTGTTCATCACATAAATAATTGTTTAATCAGGGAATCGAACCCACGACCCTCAGCGCAGTCAAAGCGCCATCTATATTTAAAGAGCTCTATAAAACTGATGAATGTCTCATCAAAACACCGTAAATATTTTAAGTGATACCTTCACGAAACTCATAACTGTCTTCTGTTAATGTTATAACATTTTAAGGCAGTAAAATTTTGTTATTTTATTAATGAACAAGCGGCCCGCTCCGGCCCCGTTCGGGTCCTTAACAAAAATTTCAACGATATTTGGCGTTGTTTTATTTTTTTAAATAAAAGAACACTTACTGCAGCATAACTATACTAGTTAGACATATTATTATATGCGGTTGCGACAATTTTTGTAAATAATAATGTTTTCTACAAAGTCGTAGTACATTATCTTATTGTACCATCAATAGTTTTCGCAGGGCGCGCGATGTAAAGAATATTTTAGGTAATTTTTTTACACCTTGGGTTACATTATTGGAGTTTTAGTACGAATCCCTAATTTTTTTCAAAAAAGATTATAGCCTATGTCGCTCGGGAATAATGTAGCTTCCAAACAGTGAAAGAATTTTTCAAATCGGTTCAGTATTTTCGGAGCCTATTCAATACAAACAAACAAACAAATCTTTCCTCTTTATAATATTAGTATAGAAATAATCTTCAATCACCTTCGGTTTGTTCAAACAGATATCACGCATGCATGGCACAAATGAGCAAGTAGGGCATTGTGTTATTTATCGTGTGTTTATTTCATTAATTTTATACTTATTTTTTTATACATCTACTCGATAATGTCTGTACATAGAGATGGGATGAGTGTTATGAACTATTTATAATCTGTTTTTACAATTGTACGATAGTTAATCACAAACTTGTTACTTCCTGAAGTTATTAATTTTTTTGGGACGAAGGAGTTGCTTCTACGCACGGAGGTCTTTCAGAGTTCATCATACCCAATCCGGTGGACCGAATGGTAGACAGTCGACGTCGCCCTAAACACGTCATTACGGATCCTCCCGATCCATTAACGGTGCTTTTAGGTACCTCAAGCACCGGTCGCCGTCCTCGTCGAACCCGTCGCTTGCGACGAAGGACTCGACCAGTAAATTAACCCACAAACACAGCCCACTGAGTTTCGCGCCGGATCTTCTCAGTGGGTCGCGTTTCCGATCCGGTGGTAGATTCTGCGAAGCACTGCTCTTGCTAGGGCCAGTGGGAGCAACACTCCGGTTCGAACCCCGTGAGCTCACCTACACGTCAAGTAGAAGCTGAAATAGCCTCTCAAGACTATCAGCAAAGGTAGGAAAAAAAGGAGTTCAGCAAGACGGGTCGGCATTTAGGGGCGCAGTCAGGTAATGTGGAGTTTGCTGACAGCTGCCCGAGCGCCTCCGTATGAGGCTTAAGAACTCAAAGGTAGCTTCTTCTACAGAATACCCTACTACTGCGTGATCAGTGTCAAGGGAGGAGTTAGCAATGTTGCGGTCTACAAGATAAGACTATGCCGGTGTTCAAATCCCTTATGCAGGCAAAAGTTTCACTAACGAAATACTTACTCAGGGAATGTACCAAAACACTTCCACGTTGAAAAGATTGTATAATCAAGACCACAAAATTTCTATGTTTGCGTAATTAGACGACTCAACATTTAATGTTTTTAGGTCGTCGCGGCCTAAAGGATAAGACGTCCGGTCCGTTCGCATGTAGCGATGCAACGGTCTCCGAATCTCGCTGGCAAATACCATTTTTTACAATGAAATATGTACTTAACAAATTTTCACGATTGACTTCCACCGTGAACGAACAACGAATAACATCGTGTAATAAAAATTATAATTTGCGTAATTACTAGTGGATACGTCTTGTGAGTCCGCACGGATAGGTACTACCACCCTGCCTATTTCTGCCATCGAGTAGTAATGCGTTTCGGTTGGAAGGGCGGGGCAGCCGTTGTACTGTTAAAAGTTCTCACTTTTTAACTTCTCTCCTTACAACTCATGTCTCGAGGTAGGTGACCGCATTTACGTTGTAAATGTCTATGAGCTCCGGTAACAACTTAACATAAGGTGGGCCGTGAGCTCCCATATAAGCAATATTCTAAAAAAAAAAAAAAAGTTCAAGATTATAACCGTGTAGTAAAATTTTAAGTCGTTCTCGACCTTGTAATCTTCAGCTGTAGCTCCGTGATCCAAGGTTCATGACCAAGTGACAATTTTATTGAACTTAACGTGTATAAGTTTTATTGGTGCTTGAAGTAATAGCTTACTTGTTGCCAGTTTTATGACGCACTTTTATGTGTTTTTAAACTACCGAAGGACGTTTTGATAGAAACAAATATGTAGTTGCTCAACTTAAGACTTAGGAAATTATGTCTACATTTATTGACACATTTTTTTTTAGGATTGAAGGATTACTGGTGGCCCGGAGGTCCGTAGGCCTTTCCAGTTTTACCAGGACAAGTGGGCGAGCAAAGGCTCAGCCAGGAGGGGTGGAATTTACTAACAACTACCCGAGCGCCTCCGAAGGAGACCTAACAACTCAAGGGCAGCTGCTTCACGAATGAATCTACTACCGGATCGGAATCGCGATTCATGGGTTAGGTTGCACGTCGAACTTTTTGTCAAGTTCGACGAGTACGGTTACCGGGGTCCCTAAGCCTGCTCCTAGTGTTAGAGCTGTAGGCGTCTAATGCAAAGGTTATTGGATCTGATGGATCCGTAAAGACGTGCCTAGGGCGTCGACGGCGACTGGCTCCTGCATGATCAGGATACGGGGATTAGTCAGCGGCGGCAACGATAAGGCGATCATCATGACGCATAGCTTTATCGAAGTACCGTTCCGCCGCTGACTTCATGTATTTCCGGATTGATTCAAGGCGGTCGTCGTGTAGGTCAAAGTTCCTCACGAACCACGGAGCTCCGACGGCTAACCTGCAAAAGCGGGACTGTAGAGATTGGAGGGTGTCTATGTGTGTTCGGGCCGCGTGAGCAAACACCACACTCGCGTAAGTCATGACGGGCCTTATGCAAGTTTCGTAAAGTGTCACCTTGTTCCGTAGGGACATTTTACTTCGATAACAGATCATGGGGTACTTTGACACATGTACGAGGGGCATCGAGATCGTTGAATAATCACATTAAAAACATTTAATTGTAATTATATACCATTATTATTACTGTAAAAGGTATTTATTTATCAAAATAAACAATCAAACAAAATTTACTAATTAATTATATTATAATTTATAATTATACTGTGTCTAAGCTTAGTCATTGACTAAATTAGAATTAGAATAGCCTCAACACTATTTTCTAATTACACATGCATACGTCTAACAGACACGTGCCGAAGTGACACACAAAAGGTATGATTTTGTGACACGTTTGTGTTATCGTCCAATGCTGAGATTGGCATTGTGTGTCATCCGAATTGAATAGGTAGGTATCGGCAAATTGTGTATTCGATAAAACATGTTAGTGCTCTTTCTCGTGACTATCGTATCAAATCATGCAGACATATAAAAATAATACTAAAAGAAAGTTTATTACTAAAAGAAGAGATTACTAAAAGAATTAACTATTAAATAATTGTAAAAATAGACATTCTTTAACAAAAACCGACTTCAAATAGAAGAAAAAAGATATTCCAAAACAAATTATAATACACTAAAAACAATAATCATCGAAATCGGTTGGCGTGATATTGAGTTATTGAGTTATTCATCTATTTGTCTCACACGTACTTAATGCAAATTCAAGACTTATATGGTTTTCTCATGGATACCATTATCAGAACTGGACTAAATTGAAATGGGGCCACACGGGATGCGTCAGCTTTTTAATAAAAAAAATAATCATCAAAATCGATTCACCCAGTCAAAAGTTATGAGGTAACAAACATAAAAAAACACAGTCGAATTCAGAACCTCCTCCTTTTTTGAAGTCGGTTAAAAAATACTAAAAGAAATTAATAGGTACCTAATAAATGATCAAAAACGACATTAATTATGAAATAATACTATTACTTAGACATTGCGGGCCATGCTCGACTTCTGCAAGTACAGCGTCTTGCAGAAGCAGATAAGGCGTGACTGATGTTCTTCTATATCTGCTAGGGAGAGAATTCTCGCCCGAATTCTGACCTTCTAATTGTTTCGGATCCCCTTGTATGCCGGATTTGGGACCGGCGAGAGACACCCAGGAAGACGATGTGTGAGCTCTAGAAGGTCACAGGTCTTGTTGCGAAGTAGCAACCGTATAACGGATGATAGTACTCCCACCCCTGCTGGTTCACACTCAACTGGGTACCCCCAGCTAGCCAATTGAGGGTCCCGGTATCCGGGGATCTATAGCGCGGAGAGACATGCACTCCGCGCGAAACTCTTCACCTTGCCCTGACGTACCCTGGATGGGTTCTATCTCATCCAAGGCTCGGAAGCGAGTTGTTGGGTGGCACGGGTTTTTGTCAATTTAACTCCGACATGAAGTCTACCACGTATGGCGAAAGTATGGCGGTTTTCTCCTGACCCAAAACAAAACATTGTATCACGGAATTTATCTTAAGTACAAATATGTCAAGGTTTTTTATTGCACAATACTTCATTCTTCATCGTGATAGTAACTAAAGAATACGTCTTACTGACTCAACTATGATTCTTTTTCTATATACCTGTATAACTCGGGTTGACGACATTCATATTGTGATGTTTGTGTACCGATAACTTCGGTAACCACCTAAAACCAGGTGGATCGTAATCTCGTTCAGCCATTTAGTTAATAAAATGACATCGATTGATTACATAAATACTGTACCACGGCTCACACCGAAACGCATGATTGCTTCGCTGCAGAAGCAGGCCGGATGGTGGTGCCTACCCGTGTGGGTTCACAACATGCCCTACGACGAATACAAATTGGCTCAACTCATTATGAAAGTTGTATACTTTTATCAGCGCTTTCGTTATCACCAGTAATCCTTCGTTCCACAACATTTGATGCACTTATTGAATATGACTATCACTATAGGATCTGTGCCAGATTTCAATCCGTGTTTTTCGTGGTTGTTTTTGTTTGACTACTAGATAATACAATAGGTATGTACGTATGTACGTTTGTAGGCAGCGGCTTGGCTCTGCCCCTGGCATTGCTGAAGTCCATGGGCGACGGTAACCACTCACCATAAAGTGGGCCGTATGCTCGTCTGCCGACAAGGGCAAAAAAAAAAAAAATTACATAGGTAGCCGTTTTACAATACTGGCCATTTCAAACTTAGGTAATTTATGTATCGCTGGCAATAAATTCTAAATTCTATTTTATTTTAAAACTATGTATTTTCAAATTCAGTCATTTGTTTATTTATTTATTTTAATTTTTATTTATAATATTTTGTATACACAGAAGAAAGAAGAAACCCGACAATAAGGATACAGCAGAGTACAAGGGTACTACTTATTTCATGTTGAAATCTCTTCTAGTAGGCCCGCAAAAGGAAAGAAGATTTGTTTATTAATTAATGATTTGTTTTCGCTACGTTTGTAACTTTTTTTTATTATGGAATAAGATTTCCGTCTGGTAGCAATGCTGCTCACACGGCTAACATTAATAGCGTGTACGGAGTGAACACTACTAATGAACGCACGACTCATCATTGGTTTGACAGTTTACGACATGGAAATTTTAGTTTAAAAAATTAACCCCAGTTTCATCCAAAAACTAAATAACGTTGAATTAATGACGATAGTAGAAGCTGACGATACTGAATCTACCGCTGAGCTAGCAGCTGCTTTCAACGTTAGCATGAAAATAATATTGGTCCATTTGCGTCCGAATTGTGTTAGCAAGGTAATAAAACTTGATAAGTGAGTGCCGCAAGAACTGAACGATAGCCAGCGCGACGAACGCGTTATGCTTTGCGTAACAGGCACTGAGACGAAAGGATTTTGAACTGAATTGCGTTGGATAATGGATTATTTTTGATAATCGTAAGCAGTTATCATGTTAGTTAAGCCCTGGTTCAGCACTTCGGCTAGGCCCCAAACAAAAACTTAGCCCTAGAGGTAGTAAGTAGTAAAGTATATTGTAACCATGGATGCATATTATAATTCATAGAAATAAGAAATATTTTATTTTAAAAAACATAACTTCTACTTTCTGCATACTAAACGGCAATGTTGTAGGTAAGAACCTAATAATTTTTTTATTGCATAGATGGGTGGACGAGCTCACAGCCCACCTGGTCACCTGTCTATGGGTTACCGGACCCATAGACATCTACAACTTAAATGCCGCCATCCACCTTGAGATATGAGTGCTAAGGTCTCAGTATAGTTACAACAGCTGCCCCACCCTTCAAGCCGAAACGCATTACTGCTTCACGGCAGAAATAGGCAGGATGGTGGTACCTACCCGTGCGGACTCACAAGATGTCCTACCACCAATAATAATAGTTTTGAGCATAAAATCGAAGGAGAAGCTTTTTGTTTGATACAGTACTGATTACTTGATGAATCTTACTATCTATAGCGGCTGCTAAGCAATTATAAGCTTGGTTGGGAGACGGGCGGCCATTTTCTAAATCGAAACTGCAGCTTTTTTATTGTATGGATAAGTGAAAGAGATCATGGTCCATTTGCTAAATGCTTATCGAACCCCATCCACAAATCAGAACTTCACAATCTTCATCTATATTGAAACGAGATCAAAGTTCCAATTTATAACGACTGCATTAACCAATTTATAAGCCTTCAAACCGGTAAGGACTAATGCTTCGCGATAGAAATAGGCTGAATTATAATGCTAGCGTGCTTGCTTACCATAAGCTAGTAAAAATCTCCGGATATAGCCGCATCTACGCGAAATTTCGCAACGTCTTCACCTCAATACCTTAATCAATTTACGACCGGTCCCATTATTTCTTGTCCGGGTAATCTTAAATCCGGTTAACTCTCGCCAGTTCAGCCGGTCATTCCGATTCGCGCTACATACATCGGCCGATTAGATAACAAACTGTGTTGCCAATTTAGTTCACTAGGAACTACCGTGGTCCATTTATACGAAAATAGTATAACGTGATTTCGCCATTGGCTATTAGATAAACGCTTTGTAAATTATTAGGTTACGAGATGTTATGTGAATTATTAAATTTATTATCGTTTTAGGTTCCTTACATAATACTTCACTGTCTATTTAGTCCGCACGGGTAGGTACCACCGCCCCGCCCATTTCAGCCGTGAAGCAGTAATGGGTTTCGCTTTGAAGGGTGGGGCAGCCGTTGTAACTATACTGAGACCTTAGAACTTATATCTCAAGGTGGGTGGCGCATTTACGTTGTAGATGTCTATGGGCTCCAGTAACCACTTAACAGCAGGTGGGCTGTGAGCCCGTCCACCCAACTAAGCAATAAAAAAAAAGTCTGTCTATTTAACAGAACTAGTGGTCGCCCGGTAGTCGA